>NC_034608.1:57347862-57377773 GCF_900095145.1 Mus pahari | reverse complement strand
CATAAGACAAAAGTCTTACCCCTATATCCCATAAGACAAAAGTCTTACCCTCTGGCAACACTCTTACCCCTCTGCTGCATCAAGGAGAACCAACATGAAGGAAGAGACCCCAGTGGGACTGGCCTCTGGCATCTAACTATTCTGCTCTTGGGTATCTACCAAAATGAGTCTATATCCTACCACAGACATACTGGATATCCATGTTTATTACTACTCTATTCTTCTTTGTTTGTTTGTTTGGTGTTTGTTTACAAGGCAGGATTTCTCTATGAAGCCATGGATGTCCTGAAACTCTCTCTATAGACCAGGCTGAACTTGAACTCAGAAATCCCCTGTCTCTGCCTCCCAAGTGTTGATATTACAGACATGCATCACTACTGACTGGCTGTTGCTCTATTCTTAAGAGTAAAGAATTTGAATCAGTCTATAGATCAACCAACAAATTGATAATGCTAATGCGGTATATTTACAAAATGGAATTTTATTCAATCACAAAAAATAAAATAAAATTATGAAATTGTCCAGAAAATGGATGGAACTGTAAAATATATGAAGTGAGGTCATTGATGCTCAAAGGGAAAGACAGTATGCTCTTTCACTCATTTGCAGATCTTAGCTTCTAATTGTCATCAGTGTTTATGTAGAATTGAGTGTGAAGCCACCAAGAAACTAGAAAGGGCCCCAACAAAGGATATATAAGAAGACTCTAAGGAACAGAGATGAGAGTAATAGAATACATAGGATATGGAAGTGGACAGTGGTGGAGATCAGGGATGAGAGAGGAAGGGTGGGAGATGGCAGAAGTATGCTTGAGATAGGATCACAGCTAGCCAAAACTAAATACCTGTGAAAAGGCCAAAAGGAAACCTCCTACTTTGTAAATGAATTAAAAATAAACTCAAAAGGAGCATGGGTGAGTGAAAAAGAAAATGAGGACATGGTGTCCCTTGGTATGGGTTGAGCAATCGTTTTTATTGGAACAGGGAGAGCATAGCCAGAGGCAGCCAGAAGAGTCCAGACTGAGCCAGGCCATGCGAGGGGGTGGAGGAGAGAGAGAGAGAGAGAGAGAGAGAGAGAGAGAGAGAGAGAGAGAGAGAGAGAAAGACCAAGAGTCCAGAAGTGAGCTAGGAGACCAAGAGGTAGAGCCAGAATGGCTGAAGTTATGTAGACATCTGCAAAGCTGAGGAAAGAGGACTATCCTAATCCTTGGACTGGAGGGTTCAAGGAAGGGGACAGGAGGGAGGTATGCCAGCTGGGATGACTCTAGCAGGTACTGAGGGATGCTGGGAGAACCTGGAGGACAGGTCCACTTTGGTGTGTTCATAGACACCTCAGTTATCCCTTTGTCCTGAGTTTGAGACCTGGCAGTCCATCATGAACAACTATGGACACACTGACAAATTACACAAGCCGGAATAAATGGGTGCTTTGCAAAGCATTTTCAAGATGGAGTGAAGAATTGGAGATCCCTCTCAGAAGACTGAGATTAAAGGCAGACCAGGCCAGGCTGGAACAAGGGCTGGGACCTAACACAGGGAAGTCTCCCTCAAGCACAGTCTTCTAGACAGAAACTCAGAGCTGTCAGTACACACTAAGAGTGCTGACGGTGGTGGGGCTTGTGAATTAGTGCAGGGTAGGTTGGGGGGGGGGTTGTGAATTAGTGCAGCCCACCAGTAGTGCTGATGCTCAATCATGTGGAATCATCACCCATGTTGTAAGAAGATGAGTAGTTGCAGGGAGGGGAGCCCTGACCTAGAGTGAGTTTAGGATAAAGGAGGAGGTAAGAAGGGCCAGGATACTAGTCTGGGCTTTGAGATGTGTAAAACAGTCTATATGAGTAGCAGCTGAAGAATCCTGGAGGTCAGCATGGGCTTTGATGTGCTATGAAATGCTACAGGTATATGTCAATAGAGAGCTACATGTCTCTTCTGTAGGAACCAAGGGAAATGATACCCTGAAGGCTTGCTTGCATCTAACTGCCCGCACCCTTCTATAGTCCAGCTTGAGCTGAGCCTAGACTCAACTTTGGACCAAAACAGTGGGCTTGCCCTTTTGTGGGAAAATGGGGGTATCCTTTGGACCTGACACAGAGAAGCAGCCACAGTTGATCCATTAAGCCAAAAGGATGAAATTGAATGAAAATAAAATAAACAAAGCGGAGGACATTAATGCTCTTAAGGGTTTGAGGCAGAGGCATCTGGGGGAGTCCAGACTGAACACAGCTGGCACGCTGAGCCGTACCCCATGAGGAAAGGGGAGAGAGGAGAGGGGAGGGCCAGAAGCCTAGGGTTCTTGAGACAAAGAGGCAAAAGAATAAAAGAAAAAAAAAAAGGACTGTGTAGCCAAGTGGCTGTGATATACAGGAACCACAGAAGCTGGGGAAAGGAAAATCTAGCTCTTGCTAGAGAAATCAGGGGAGGGGGTGGTCTAGGTTGACTGGCAGCCAGCATCTGCTTTGATGGGTTAATAGGCACCTCAGGTAGCCCTTTGTCCTGGGTTTGAGACCCAATAGAAATAACCAGCAAATCTAACCCCGAACCCTGTTGGAATAAAAGAGGATGATGGTGACTTCCAGTGCAAGGTGGTTGATTAGAAACTGCCTCCATGTGAGCCAGAGAGGGAGGTAACAAAGAGACTCTATTCTAGAGAGGGAGGGAGGGAGGGAGGGAGGGATAGAGAGAAGGAGGGGCAGACAGAGGAAGAGATAAACAGGTCTGGTTGATAACTATAGAAGTCCTATCCTTCTTTGAACAAAACGGGATGTGGGGATGTGGGGATGTGGGGATGTGGGGATGTGGGGATGTGGGGATGTGGGGATGTGGGGATGTGGGGATGTGGGGATGGAGGTGTGAGGGGTGGAACTTGGAGAAGAGTAGCATGGAGAAGCTGTAACTGGCAGATTAAAGTAAATTAACTAATGAAAAAGTGAGATTATAAAGGAATAGTGGTTTTAATAGATATGACCCCCATACACTCATGTGTTTGAATGCTTGGTCAAAAAGAGTGGGACTGTAAGAGGAGAGGCATTGTTGGAGGAAGTGTATCAACGTGGAGGCAGGCTTTGAGGTTGTATACGCTCAAGCTGTGCCCAGTGTGGTGTACAGCCTTTTCTGGTTGCCTGCAAATCAAGATGTAGAATTCTCAGCTCCATCTCCAGCACCATGTCTGTCTGTACACTGATGTGTTTCCTGTAATGATGCTAATGGTCTAAACCTCTGAAAAGCAAGTCCCAATGAAATGTTTTCCTTTATAAGAGTTCCCATGGTAATGGTGCCTGCTCACAGCAATAAAAGCCCAACTATGGCAAAAGATCTACTCAGATTAACCAAAGCTCATTTAAGATGTACATGTAACCACTTAGGACTTTGCTAAGTGTTCAACACCAAGCAGCTAGAAAATTTAAGTAAAAACAAAAGCTTAATAAATAAGGTATATTTGATAATCAAATTTCTAAGGTCTACTCAGGTTCACAGTAAAATTTGTCTATCTTCTTTGTCTTTTAAGCTTTAGTTATTTGGATTAAACTAAGCCATAGGAAGAGCTGTAATATTCTACAGTGGTACATTGCAAAAGGATCAGCAAACTTGCCAGTCCCTCTATGGGCTGTATCTATGATTAAAAGTATTATACTAGAAGAGCTTACAGTTTATAATAAAAGTAAGCTGTAACTGAGCTAGTATATCAAAGTGACTCCTGATTACAAAGCAGAGTTGGTCCAATTTCTCATCTGGATTTACCTTGGCAGAGGTGTAGAAGACAAAGGCATCTGAGCTGTTAGTGATGGGGTGTTAGGAATTGGGTACCTGAGAGTGGCCTGCAGAAAAAGATAAGGGAAAGAAACCTTGCTCTGTATTGTGCAGTCGGTGTACTGTGGGAGGTAGCCAACCCTCAGTCTTTAGGAGTAGAGCCCCTCTCCTGAGGATGACTGGAATATGCTAGCTATGAGGCCGCGAGGCTCAGTGGGCAGATGGGTCAGTCTCTAAGCCTATCTGCTATGAGGTTCAGTACTATGTGCACTGAGATTCCTGAGGTTACAAAACCAACTTAAAACTCTCCGCCTGTTCCATCCAGCAGGGTGTTTAGTGTTGACCAGATTCTAAATGGATACAGTTTTGTCTCAGTGATGGATGGATTCCTCATTCCCTTCCCAGGGCACTTGAGAGATACACCCTGTCTAGAACATAGTCACTTCAGGACATCTGAACTGGGATATTAACATTGGAAAATATGTTAAGTCCGCAGATGCTAGAGCGGTAGCAAGATCAGTAGAGGCTCCTAGTATATACAGAAGGGAAGTTACTACAGGAGGATAGCTCTGTCAAAGAGCTTAAGTACAGACTCTGCACTGATGTAAGTCAAAAGGAAGATAAGTGTTTCTAAGCTTAACTGGGCCATACTCACCAGGCATATGCTAGTTTCAGAGGTCCAGAAACAGGCTGTCCTAACCCCTCTCTGCTGTCTTTCCCTTATGCTTCTCCATTTCTCTTTGGTTTATACTTTTAGTAGTATGGTGACTTCATAAAATGACAACCCCTTAAGGTTTTACTTTTTATTCTTCCCTTTATATTGTCATATTTTATTAATCTCTTTCTCTTCCTCATTTCTTTTAACAATTCCTTGATTCCTCTCTGCTTCTCTTATTAAAGCTTCAGTATTTCCTCTTTCTTCACTTTTTTTCATCTCTGTATTTTATTCATTTTAATATTTATACATTTGCCCTAAGTACCTTTCATGTTTATAACACAGCCTGCACTATATTTGCATAATCTGTTCCATTCTCTTTGTAGCGTATTAACTGTAGTTCTATATTTTGTCTGATTTGGTGCTCCTGTTGTTACAGCAATTTTGTTTTCTTTCAACTGAGAGTTAATGGAAACTCTCTCTTCTTGAATGTAATGCTCAATAAGATTTCCTAAAATATAGAAGACATGAAAGAAAAGAAAAAAAGAAAAACAACATTAGCTGAACTGACATGATCACTCCATATTTAAGGGAAAACTTTTCATTGTGGATATAAGAGTACAGACAGAAACATATGGAAGTGTCCAGAACATGGAGAGAAAGTAGTAGACTGAACATGGCTATCAGGCTGGACCTAGCTTCGAGAAAAATAGGAGCAGAGCAGAGAGATAAAGTGAGGGAAAGTGCTGTAGAGCAGTAGCATGTAGGGAGTGTAGAGGGTGGGGAGCTCAGAGGTGGGAAGGGAATTTGGACAAGGAAGACAAATCGAGTGAGCAAAGCCAACATAATAGGTCACAAGAAGCATGAGTGACTGGAGAGGGAAGCTTTTGAGCTGGAAGGAGTGTAGTGTAGGGGAGGAGGTATTAGCATAAACTTTGAGATGGGAAATGGATGCTTGTGATACTGATGGAGCCTGGAAGCCCACATGTGCTTTGTATGCTAGTAGGCACCACAGATGAGCATTTGTCACTTCTGTCAGTGCAAAGGAAAAATTTCTTTTGATGGAGGGAATCAGCTTCTCAAGGTTCTGAAGAATGTGGGCTTTTTGTCCAATGACCAGAATTTGGGGAAAGGGACTTTCCTTTATACCTGAAAATGTGGCTCCCCAAAACATCACAATGTCTTAACAAGTGAATTCAGATGATGAAGTTAGTAATATGGCAGGTGAAGATTTCCATAATTCACTTGTAAAACTCATCAATGATTTCAAAGAACACATTTTTACTTGTTATCACAGAATGAAGTAATGATATCAATTCAAGTCCTGGAGAAGAAACTCAGCAACATGGATGAGGAAGAAAGGTAGGCGACAAAGTCAGCATCATGGGTGAGAAACCCTCCACATAAGTTGTGACTTTGAAAAATGATGTTTAAATGAAATTAAAAATACAGCAAACCGAACAAATGAGAACACATAGACCTAGTAGACAACATGCAAACATCGATAATAGATGAAAGCAAGCCAAGGAAGGAATCGAGTCTGAAAGACAAGCAAGGTTGATTGACTAATACATCCAGATACCTGTAAAGAATTCAATAAATATGACTACAATTCTAAGAACCTTGGAACATGATCATTATGCCCAACCAGAAAATCTGAGAGGGAGAAGGAGCAGAGATAAATTCTGAAGGCAAAGGAAATGTATTCAACGAAATTCGAACAGAAAATTTTGCTAATATAGTGGGGAGGAATGGGCATCAAAGCCCAACAAGCATTCAAACCCCAAATAGACATTTCGGCAAAGAACCTCCACAACATAGTATAGTTAAGAATGCAAGCACATAAATCAAAGAAACGATATTAAAAACGGTAAGAGAAACACATCAGAATAGCCTTATCTCTTTTATCAGAAACCCTAACAGGCAAGCATTCAGGAGATGATACATTTCAGAGCTTAGAAGTAGACAACTAANTATCCAACAAAGGTATTATTACAAATTGATAAACTAACAACTAATTATGAAGTGGATGTATTACTAAAAGTGATCTATATTAAACCAAGTTAAGTCAATATGCTGATAAGATTCTTTATAGGAATACAGTTTATGTTAATAATTAAATATATAGTATATGATATGAAAACTGAAATGGAGATGTGACGCTATTAGGTGATATGACGACTGTCCAAACTGAGAGATGAGGACAAGGGAGAGTAATAGGTTAGTGAGTATAAAGAAAGTACAATTGCTACACAGACATGTGATGTCATAAAAATTTTTATCATTTGAAGCTAGGAAGGTGAATCATTAAAGTGTTTGCCCTAAAAATTTACATGTCTGGGTATTACCCTTATTAGTCATCTGTAAAAAACAACAACAGACAAACAAACAAACAAAACAGTTGTGGGGTCACTGTTCATTCCTACCCAGTCATAGTATGTGAAAGCATGTGATAATCAACTCAATTCACTTCATTAGAAGACTTGTGAATAGAAAAGATGCTGATTGGTTTTGAAACTAAGCAAGGTTGAGCTTGGATACTACTTGGATGAGTGTCTTAACCCGTAAGAGCACCATGCTTTGAAATTCCTTTCTAGTCCCCATTAATTACTACTACACTGTCAAAGGAAATGAAATTGATTTGGTGGGGATATTCAAGCCATAAGAAGGATATAAATGTCAGTCTGTGTTCAGGTAGATGTGTAAATACAGCCAATTGCTCTCCAGGTAGTACACTAGAATGTTACTCTGTTTCCTGTATTAGAAAAGGAAAGACGATCACCTAACACAGTCATAGATGATCAAGGTCAGAATTGAGTTTTAGTCCCTCTTGGAGCAGCTGTCCATCACTCTTTGGCTGCACTGTTCATGTGTGGTCTTCCAGACTCTCATTCAGAGACTAGATGACTATATGTCAGGCTTACAGACCTTACAGGAGATCTGTAAGGATTAATCTCTACAATCTAGATGGGCTCAGTCTACTCTACCTTCTTCCAAATTCAAGTTCAAAGTCACTGAAGAATCCTAACACAGACACTGTACTTACTCGAGACAAGCCTCCCTCATGTTGATATGCAATATGATTCATGAAGCCTATGGAATTTAGAAATCTCAGTTGTTCATGTAGGCCCCATGAAGCCCTCAGATTCATCAAATTACTTGGGGATGATGATGCAGGATGGTTATGATAATCGCCATGACAACTAACAATGCCTTGCTCTTGAGTTTGGTGCTATGTAAGAGCAAGAGACCTGGTTTCCCCTCTCAGCAGAGATCCTCACCCTGACTGTACCTAACACCCATCCTTAAACCCCCACGGAACACCAAGGAGCCTCTGCTGAGCAAAGGCAGTCTGAGCTTTCTCTGCTCATCCAATATTGGTCTCAATGGTTCCCATTTCTATTGATCTAGTTCTAGCTCTACTACTTTGTTCTAGTGAATTCTTAAAAGTACAGTACTTCACGAGCTAAGATGATACATGGCTAGACATGGGAAATTTATGAAGATTTGGATATACTTTGGAAATTCGGGGCTGTTGCTAGTTGTGGAATATCATTGTACTCTTCTTCCTCTTCTGAAGTGTAAACGCTGGGTTACTCTCTCGTAGGTGCTGTTACATACCTAGTCAAAAGTCATGGTAACAGAAAGAATTTTTTTAAACATCAGAATTATCAGTTCCATGTTGTTATTTTCCTTGGGCTCCTCTTCTTCCTCAGGAGCAGGGTCACTGTCAACACTCCCTCCAAAAACCACTCCCTCCAAAACCTTCCATTTAGCAAATAAATATCATTAGAACACTTATATACATGTTCATTGCACCATTCTGGAAGGTCACATTCGCTGTTCTTTTCTCTACTACACACTGTGCCTGCTGGCATGATCTGACGATGTATGCCACAAAGCCCCAAAGCACAGGCAGTCTCATTTTTGAGGGTGCAGCTGTGCATACAGCATGGATCTCCTGCACCTATGCTGGGTCCCACAACCACACTTCTCTCCGTCGTCAACCACACCATGCCCACAGAACTTACTTTTGATCTCGCCATTTGTCTTCTTTTCTTTATGCATGCAGTTCAGAGGAGCAAAGTTTCTCCAAAGTGCAGCATAACTGCAGTTACTGAATTTGTTGGTAGCAATGGTTCCTAGAGCCATTATGCACGCATAATGTCCACATGTACACAATCCTGCATCATACTGCATACCCTAATTATGACCCATTCATGTGCTGTAAGACATCCAAAACAATGAAGATCAGATCCTCCCAGATGATTAACTCCACCATTATAAGATGGCACACAAACAGATCCAATATAAGCTAAGTCATTATTTTTTACACCAAAATCATGTTTCCCAAAACTATATGCAGTATTATTTTGAATATGATAATTAAGTTTGGACACCTTCCAATAGCAAAGATCTCTTAAGACATTATGTATGGTATTCATTTTGATATGGTTTCCTGCACTCCACATTCCCAACTCCAAGTAAAACTACCTCAACATCCAGTGTAAGAAAAAAATCTCATTTATTGTATTGACAATGATGAATGCTTCCAGTAACACATGTGACAAGTTACCATTCAGATAATGAATTCGCTCACAGTCAACAACCAATGCCAGGTCAAGAAAATGCCTGTGGGTCCACCATCCCTCATAGTGGCTTTGCATCAGAGTGGGGTTCTCATTCTTCTGAAGTTTCATTTGCCGTGCTATCTCTTCTTCTATCAATGCACATCTTATGGGGAGTAATTCTGTCTCCTCACTATCCATCTTGTGAACCAAATGTTCAAATGTGGAAGAAAGGTTCTTGGGCTTGATTTCATAGACTGTGCCATTTATCTGTAAAATTCCAGGAATCTTAATGCTCTGTCTTCTGACTGAATTCATACATTAGAGCATTGAGACTAGATGTAATAGGTGAAAGGAACCAGACGTTGGAGTAGCTTAGCTATGGGCAAGCCAAGTTGGAAGAGAAAGATCCAGGTGTGAGCTTAAATGGCTGAGGTATTGGTCAAAGGGGGATCCCACATGGTACACTTCATTTGTTGTTTAATTTCATTGAATTACAGTCAAACTATGGGTGTAAGTTAGAATTAAATTTGTCAGTGTTGTTGCTTTCTGAACATAGATAAAGAACTTACAGATTTAATATGTTTTTTAAATATATGAGTTCACATACCTACAATAATTATTTAAAGCAAATGATGTCTGTAGATAGTGATCATATTATACATATATATGGAATAAATACAATTTGTTTTTTAAATTTCTAACAATGAATTGTTGAGTTGCCTCATTTAGAAGTGATCTGTAAATACTGCTCTGTTATTATCAGCTCAGCTTTGCTTGCCATTGGTATGTCTTGTCCTAACTGGACCTGACACTTCTGTCCAGGAGTTTTCTAATTATGCTTGCTCATAGGTCAGTGCTGCTGTTAGTGTTAGTCAGGGATCATCCTGTTTACAGTGTGTTCCTGGAAACCTAGTTTAGATCAGATAGCCTGACTCCTTGGCTGAAGTCTGAAGTCACTGACAGATGAATTGCAAGCGTATCCCGTAGCTTTAGAATCATTTGTATTTGTTTATTAATTTCCTGAAAAATTTTAAACCAAGATATAGGAACCCAGCTGAAAATTAAGATTGTGTTTTCTTTCACATATTGTTTTTGTTGTCGTATTTAAATACAAATATATTAGTTGTAAAATCAAGAAGTTTTCATTTAATTCTTTTTTACCCAACATTGAAGATTTTTCAGCGCTTATTCTCCTGAATCTTTGTTGTGTCACCAAATGTAGGTTTTAGGACAAATCTCAGTCTCATTTGTAGAACAGCAATCTTGCCTAATTGCTTGGATAAATTAAGCAAGGACTAAAATTAGAGGCTTGCAAGACTGAAGAGATGGCTAAGTGCATAAGATGCTGTGGGGCAAGCAGGAGGACTGAGTTTGGACCACCAGAACTCATATTTACATACCAGGGTTGATAATTTGTGCCTGTAAACTCCATACTGGTAACTGAGGCTAAAAAAAGGAATAAGCAGAAACAGATAGCTACTTGGGGCTTTATGGCCAGCCTGTCTAACTCTGTTCGTAGGTTTTGTGTGGAACAAGAGATCCTGACTTGAAGTAAAGTTAGGGAAGAAGAGGAAAACATCCAACATCTATCTGTGGCCCCCGCAGATGTGCTTATATATGTATTCACATAGACACTCACAAGTGACCACATGTGTATAAAACAAAACACACACACACACACACACACACACACACACACACACACACACACACACTCCTAAAGAACATAGCAGAAAAGAAGAGAAAAAGCTTTTGAAGACAAAATTTCTATATTTTGAGTAACATCCTAATACTTTCATGTTTTCCTTTTTTCTAGTTCGTTGCTGGTTTAAGGTATGGTTTCAGTGTACATAACTCCATGGTACTTTAGCCTCTGGCTCCCACACAAGTGCTAGGATTACAAGCATGTACCACCATATTGCCTTCTATACTTTTCTTGAAAGACAGTTTGGCAATTTAAATATTAGTTGTTGTTCTGATGACAAGCGTTGACTTATTGATGTGATACTCTCGATAATTAACTTAACCCATATAAATTCATCATAATACATTCTTAACATGTTGCCATACAGTATTCTCAAAGGAAAACAAAGTCTAAAGAATATGATCTGGGTTGTCTGTACTGTCTACAAAATTTTATACAATGATTCAATATGTCCTAGGCCCTGAATGACTATAACAGCTTCATTCATACGGATACATAGTGCCGTATAGTTTAGAAACGTTAAGTTTGACTTTCAAAATGTTTTGTCTATTGTTTTCTTTCTATAGCTTTATCAAATTCATCAATTTCTGTACTGAAGTTACTACCTAGCATTTTTTCCTGATATACTGTCTAGCTCAGAGTTATTGAAAGCAAGAGTAACCATACATTAAAAATGTCAAATAAATAAAGCAGAGTAACATAGTTTTTGTTTTTGTTTTTTTTTTAAATGTGGTGAGCATTGGAAATACTGGTCAAGATTCATGGTGTGTGTTCCTGTATGTGAACTCAGACTATTTATACTTCTACATCTTAGTAGTGAATTCTTCTTTTTCATTTTTTATGTTTATTTATTTACACTCCATATTTTATTCCCCACCCATCGACCACTGTTCTGCATACCATACCTCCTCCCCACCCCCTGTCTCCACTTGGATGTTCCTACTCCCACCCCACCTGACCTCTAAACTCCCTGGGGCCTTGAGTGTTAGGTGTATCATCTCTGAATGAACACAGACCCCACAGTCCTCAGCTATATGTGTGTTGGGGGCCTCATATCAGCTGGTGTATGCTATCTATTTGGTGGTCCAGTGTTTGAGAGATCTCCGGAGTTCAGATTGAGACTGCTGGTTCTCCTACAGGGTTGCCCTCCTCCTAAGCTTCTTTCAGCCTTTCCCTAATTCAACAACAGAGGTCAGCTACTTCTGTCCATTGGTTGGGTACAAATATCTGCATCTGACTCTTTCAGCTGCTTGTTGGGTCTTCCAGAGTGCAATCACGCTAGGTCCCTTTGTGTGAGCGCTCCATAGCCTCAGTAATAGTGTCAGGCCTTGGGACCTCCCCTTGTGCTGGATCCCACTTTGGGCCTGTTGCTGGACCTTCTTTTCCTCAGACTCCTCTCCATTTCCATCCCTGTAATTCTTTCAGACAGGAACAATTATAGGTCAGAGGTTTGAGTATGAGATGCCACCCCCCATTTGATGACCTGTCTTTCTGCTGGAAGTGGGCTCTATAAGTTCCTTCTCCCTACTGTTGGGGATTTCATCTAAGTCCTCCCTTTAAGTTCTGAGAGTCTCTCACCTCCCAGGTCTCTGGTGCATTCTGGAGGGTACCCCACAACCTCCTACCTCTCCAGGTTGCCTGTTTCCATTCTTTCTGCTGGCCCTAAGGGCTTCAGTCCTTTTCACTCATCCAATACCAGATCAGGTTCCTCTCTCCCTCCCACCCACCTATCTGTCCACTTTCCCTCCCAGGTTCCTCCCTTCTTCCCCACTTGTAACTGCTTTCTTCTCTCTCCCAAGTGGGACTGAGGCATCCTCATTTGGGCATTTCAGCTTGTTGAGCTTTTTGAGTTCTGTGGACTGTATCTTGGGTATTCTGTACTTTTTTTTTTTTTTTGCTAATATCCACTTATTAGTGAGTACATACCATGCATGTCCTTTTGAATCTGAGTTACCTCACTCAGGGTGATATTTTATAGATCCATTCATTTGCCTGCAAAAGTCAGGATGTCTTCATTCTTAATAGGTGAGTAGTATTCCATTGTATAAATGAAGCACATTTTCTGTATCCATTCTTCAGTCGTGGGACATCTGTGTTGTTTCCAGCTTCTGGCTATCACAAATAAGGCCTCTATGAACATAGTGGAACATGTGCCCCTGTGGCATGGTGGAGCATCTTTTGGGTATATTCCCAAGAGTGATATAGCTGGGTCTTTAGGTAGATCTATTTCCAATTTTCTGAGGAACCCCCAGATTGATTTCCAGAGTGGTAGTTTGCAATCCCACCAGCAATGAAGGAGTGTTCCTCTTTCTCAACATCCTCTCAAACATGTGTTGTTACCTGAGGTTTTGATCTCAGCCATTCTGATTGGTGTAAGGTAGAAACTCAGGGTCATTTTGATTTGCATTTCTCTGATCACTAAGGACTTTGAACATTTTTTTAGGTGTTTGTCAGCCATTTGAGATTCCTCAGTTGTGAAATCTCAGTTTAGTTCCATACCCCATTTTTCAATTGGGTTGTTTGGGTTTTTTGGTGATTAGCTTCTTGAGTTCTTTATATATTTTGAATATTAGCCCTCGATCAGATGTGGGGTTAGTAAAGATTTTTTTCCCAATCTGTAGGTTGCCGATTTGTCCTTTTGACTATGTCCTTTGCCTTACAGAAGCTTTCCAGTTTCATGAGGTATCATTTATCAATTCTTGATCATAAAGCAGGAGCCATTGGAGTTCTGTTTAGGAAATTTCCCACTGTGCCAATGAGTTCAAGGCTCTTTCCCACTTTCTCTTCTATTACATTCAGTGTATCTTGTTTTATGTTTAAGTCCTTGATCCACTTGGACTTAAGGTTTGTGGAAGGAGACAAATAAGGGTCTATTTTCATTTTTCTACATACAGACAGCCAGTTATACCAGCACCATTTATTGAAAATGCTTTCTGTTTTCCATTGTATATTTTTGGGGTCTTTGTCAAAAATCAAGTGTCTGTAAGTGTGTAGGTCTTCAGTTCTATTCCATTGATCAACATGTCTGTCTCTGTACCAATACCATGCAGTTTTTATCAATATTGCTCTGTAGTAAAGCTTGAGGTCAGGGATGGTGATTCCCCCAGATGTTCTTTTATTTAAGAACTGTTTTCGATATTCTGGGTTTTTGCCATTCTCATACTAAATTCTTAAATGACTTACTAGCATAAGAAGTGACAAAGTACATGATCTTTCCTAATGATAGCTTACTTCATATCACATCAGGTGTAGATTTTTCTTGAGACTTTACATGGCAAAGAAAATGTTAGTTCTCACATTCCTTTGTCTGTTACAAAGTTGAGTTCTAGGTTGACCTGCCCAGCAAGAAGAACATATCAGTCTACACTACAGTCGGATCAGAGGCTACCTCACTACTTCAACCAGTTTATTTTCTATTGAAACCTCAGGATGAGTAATCAGATTTTCTGATATTTGTCAACAACTTATCAAAATGAATTAATCTCATTTTTTTTCCTTTCTTCTTTTTTTTTGGGGGGGGGGAAGATATTGTTGAAACAGAGTTTTTCTATGTAGCAGCCCTGGCTGTCCAGAAACCCACAAAGATCTGTCAGCCTCTACCTGAGTGCTGGGATTAAATGTGTGCTCCACCACCTCAGCATTAATCTCATTTCTTTACCAGCATTCTGCATTTCCCCCATAATCATATAATCATTATTCCTATATTTTTGCTCATGTTGCCTACATGGCCTCATCTTATTTGTACCAAGAAGGCAAAAAAACCAAGCAAATAAGCATATGCATTATATGACATCATAGATCAAATGGACACAGCAGAGAGCTACATAATAGTCCATCCAATGAATACAAAATAAACAACATCTAGATCCATGGTGCTTGTTCTTAAAGAAATAAAATTTTAGGGAAAATGGAAATATTTACAAAGATAGGGACACAGAAATAAAACTTTGCATTCTATCTGACCAAAATGAAGTGAAAGCGCAACTCAATAGCACAGGAAACTATCGAACGTGCATAAACTCTAGTAAATAATGCAGCATGGTGAATGGTGAATGGGTCATTGAAGAAATGAATGGATTTCTATAAATGAATGAAAATAAAACAGAATATAAAAGCCTATGGGATGCAATGAATCAGTCATAAGATGGGAGTATATATGAAGTTGTTATCCTGGGTAAAAATAAAAAGAAAGAAATAAAAATACAAAAACTTAGTGAAGTGAAGTGTAGGTTTTTAGAGAGAGAAAACCATGATAGGCATGAGTCGCACCAACTGAAGGAGTAAGAAAATACAATTGAGTGAAGGGAGAGAAGAATAGTGGATAATTATGATGAACATGAATGGAATTCAGGACCCCATTAGGGCATACCTTGATATTTAAAAAACACCAAATTGGAAAACATAAAGGAAAAGGAAATGAATGAAATTTTAGAGGCAACAATGCCACACAGGTAGACATCTTATGGCACTTATCAAATAAAACCAAGGAATGGTCAACTTCTTGTTGACTCATTTGCCAAACAAGTCCAAAATATCACAAACTTGCTTTCCACAACCTTTCAGTAGGGCCAACTGCTGAAGACAATACTTGTGTCATCACAATGGAGAAGTCAAGCTGGTACCCAGATAGAAGCTTCACCCTTACTGACTAGGGTCCATGGTACTGGAAGGTCCTCTGTACATTAACAGGAGAAAGGTAATCATTGATATCACCCAGCTACAACAGTAACTTGCATACAAGATATGCTGGTGTAATCCTGGTACAAATGTCATGGAATAAACCAACCACTTTTTAAAAATGAGATTTAAATCTCATTCCATGAGATAGGACTCAAAGAAGACACTGATAAAGTGGCCAAGAACCTGATGCTAAATAACTCACGGACCTAGGGGAAAATCTTATACTGTTATCCTGATTAAAGGAACACAGGAATAAAATTATGCCTGACAAACTGCTATGCCCATGGCATCAGCGCCTTCCTTAATCTTCATTACAGAAGCTTCTTCTTACAGTAGATGGGTATTAACACAAAGACTCACAACTGGACGGTGTGCAGGAAGTGAGAGACTCAGTCTAAAATCTCTCTCTCTCGAACCCCTTTTCCTCTAGACTCAGGGATCTATACAGGAAATGAGACAGGGACATTATAAGAGCTCGAAGCAATGGATGACTTCAAGAAAACAGGACAGGAGCACATGAAAGCTCCCAAGAGACTGTGGCAGCCTCTACAAGGTCAAGGTCGGCAACGTGTCCACGCAGATGGGGTCCTGGCACTAAGAGGAAAGTGAGCAGAAGCCTCCATCCCTAATCAAGATGTTACTGCAATTGATACTGCTGTGTAGGGAAAAATCTTTCCACAAGTTCAGTATCACTGGGCGTATCAACCACATCCCAGAACAGGCCCCATGTCCAGGAGTAGTTGGCTAACACAAAGTGAACTGCAATTCATTTATTTTTTTTGTGTATGGGCTTTTTGTTTTATTTTGTTGTTGTTGTTGTTTTGGCATTTTTCTCTTGTTTCTTTTTTTGTTTGTTTTAATTTGAGTTTTGTGAGATTTTGTTCTTGAAAGAGAGAAAGAACACAAAGGTAGGTAGGTAGGTGGGTAGGGAGGTAGAGATGATTTAGGAGGAGTTGGGGGAAGGTAAATCATGATCAAATATTAGTATGTTAAAATTTTAATGAAAATAAAACTAAGGAATGATTTTAAAAGAACACATCAAAAAGATCATTCAGTATGATCTGGTTAGCATTACTCCATAGATGCTGGAATAAATAGCTCAACATCCAGATGTCAGTAATTACAATATATCACTTAAGTGGACTGCAGAATAGAAATTTCATGAGTATATCAAAAGATTCAGGAAAATATTTTGACAAAATTCAACATTCTTTCAAATATAATGTCTTGAGAAACTGGGTCAGATGGAACATGTCTCAAGGTAATAAGTAGATCTCTATCTATAGCTAATATGTATGTCTATTTGTTTATGTATCATTTGTTTATCAATCTCTCTAAACCATATATGTGTGTATAACCATATCTATATAACATATGTAAATATATAAGTTATAGCCAAATATTATATTAATTAGGGAAAAATTCAAAGCAGTTGTACTAATATGCGGCCCAAAACAAATGTCCACTTTCTCCACTTTTATTCCATGTAGTATTGGAAGGCTTCGCTAAAACCTTAAGAGAAAAAAAGTAAATAAATGAAATAACAATAAGAGAAGAGGAAGTCAAAGAATTCTCGTTTGCAGATGTTGTGGTTCCGTATATAAGAAACCCCCAAAAACTCTAAGAACTGCCATTCGGCAAAACGGAAGGACACAAAATTAACATGCAAAATCTTTAGCATTTCTCTATACAAATAAAAAAAAACAGATGGTGCATGTCGTAACCCCCGAATTACTGATACTGGTGAGACTTCCGTGTTGTGTACAGTTTGCCTCTGTGTTCCCTGCCAGCAGCTCCCATCCTTCCTCCAGCCCACAGCAAGCACAGCTGGTTTCTGTGTTGCACCCTCCTGCAGCAGCCCCAGGCTCCCCCGCCCCCCGCCCCCCCCCGTCCTAGCGTTCGAATACACATAAAATTCCCCCTTAATGAGGACATTCTAAGGAGAAGTCCTCCTTGCCAAAAACCAACACTGCTGCTGATGAGCAGCAGAACTCCAGGTGCCTGTCCTTGAGACCTTAGAGAAATAACAAACTCAAGGGAGACCATGGAAAAAAGGTAAACAGAGGTCAGGTCACAGACAGTTACAACTGGCCATGAAATTAGTCCTTGAACAGATACCCATTAACTCCCTCCTGCTTCAGTACTGTTCCACCCTCTACTCCCCTTTTCTGTGAATATTCACAATATTCCTAACTATACTGTATATAACCCCAATGTTTTCTGGACTCAGGGTCGCTTGCCAGCGTTCACGCAGTGAGTGCTAGGTGGGCAAACCAAGTTCAGTCTTGAGTTGCAGCAGACTTTGCAATTGGGCTCGTCTGGGTTTCCTGTGGACTCAGGGCACAACGGCGCACATGGGGTTAAAACATCCATTTTTTTTTTGGCTGGAATGCCTGGCATTCATTTTGATGTCTCTCAAGTAGAGGCCAGACGAAATGCAGAGCGGTTTCTCAGAGTTATACTCCTGTTCAAGCAACTGAGCTGGGTGGTACAAACCAGACAGCGTCAGGGCAGTAAACAGACCCTAGCTTTGATACTTCAATTTGGGTTCACGTCCCCTCCCTTACTGTGTAGGTTCTTATAGCTTAGATTGACCTTGACACAGGCAGAAGTGAGACAGCAGCTTCAGCTTTTCACATCCCGACATTTGCATACAGGAACCTCACCTGTATTCAGACGAAGTGCGTTTGGCCAATAGATACCAGCTATGTGAAACCAGTCTCTAAGAACTTTCCTAACACTTTTTAACTGAAGGGAGTTAAGTCTTTCATTACAGATCATTTGGAGACTCCATCCATGCACGTCTTCTTGTTCCTTTGCTGCCTGGATGGCTCGTCTGAAGGCCTGTGTGGGAAGCACTGTTTACAGTAACCCTTACCAAAATAACATACTGTCCCCTAGACTACTGAACTGAGGAGACACTGGAGTGAAAGAAAGATCAGTTATTAAGAAGGTTGGTGCATAGGTTTTCTCCAGTTTTTTTTTTTTTTACAGGAGCCAGCTACTTGGAAGTTATACTGTAGTCCAAGGGTGGGATGAACTGTTGAGTCAATGAGGTATAACCATGGCAATCTATCATAGTCCCATTCTGTGATTACTGGCCCCTCCCCAACCCACACTGCTCAAATGTGACCCCAGGTAGTGTCTTCTGAAAGGGGGTTGTGGTAGAGTCCTGTCAGTATTTGTACTGGCTTTTCAATAAGACCGTCTGTATCTTTAACCAGTGAAGTCCTGGCCTTAAAGAACCTGAGATTTGCACCAGCTGAAGGGTTTTAACGTCAGGTTCCCTGTGGGCCTGGGTACCAGAGATTTTCCATGGAGATCTCTGTCCAGGCCAGGTGGGAAGGCTCCAACGAAGGGAAGTGAGTGCAGGCAGGGAGATGAAGTCTTGGTCGCTCACTCTGGTCGCTCGCTCGCTTGCTCACCAAGCCTCTCTGAACTGAGTCCCATCAGTCCCGTCCCCTCGGGTGGCTCTTCAGGAGAGAAGCTCTCTTCCCAAGTCTTACATACAGCTCTTGGAACAAAAGGCTCAGACAAAGGAATAGCTCTCGAAAACCTTTAATTCCCTGCATGGCTTTATATACCGTTCTGGGGGTGATTCAGGGTTTGACAGCAGGCACCTCTCATTGGCTTGGACTGAGAGTGTGGGGAAAACCTTATTTGCATGTGGGAAGGCTTGGTGCTATTCTTAAGTGGCTGATGGCCACAGTCTCTCCTGTGGGGGTTGTGGGGGTAACTCCGACAGGAGCCAGGGTCCAGGAGACATGAGAGAACTCCTTCTGTCCCATGTAAGTGAATTACCATTACTGGGTCCCGGGGTTCAAGATCTAGCCTTGACTGGAAACCAGGCTGTCTGTGCATAGCCCATTGCCCCACAGTTCCCAAGCCCTCCAATTTTCATTCATCTGTCTCCCACAGACCAAGCAGAAACAGACATCAAAACTTGGGCTGAGAGTACTACCATGTGGAGAACTAGGGAAAACAATGGCTGTTTTTGTTTGTTTGTTTGTTTTCACCTTATTGAAAAGAAACTTTTAAGTGCATACATAGTTAAGAGCTTTTTGTGTGTGTGTGTGACAGGAGAACATTTCCATATGCATGTAATTCCAGTTTACACTCTCTGTAATTCCAGTGTAAAACATTGTACTTGTGCTAGCCTTTTAAAAACAAATATTTAAAAAATGGAAGAGGCAGTACATTGAGCTCCATAAGACAGCGCAGGGGCAAGTGAGAGCCGGACGGGCGCAGGGCAACTCTGTGCCTTGAGGGGAAAAAAATCAACTAAACATGGGCAAAGGAGATCCTAAGAGGCCAAGAGGCAAAATGTCCTCATATGCATTCTTTGTGCAAACCTGCCGGGAGGAGCACAAGAAGCAGCACCCGGATGCTTCTGTCAAGTTCTCAGAGTTCTCCAAGAGGTACTCAGAGAGGTGGAAGACCATGTCTGCTAAAGAAAAGGGGAAGTTTGAAGATATGACAAAGGCTGACAAGGCTCGTTATGAAAGAGAAATGAAAACCTACATTCCCCCCAAAGGGGAGACCAAAAAGAAGTTCAAGGACCTCAATGCACCCAAGAGGCCTCCTTCGGCCTTCTTTTTGTTCTGTTCTAAGTATCGCCCCAAAATCAAAGGCAAGCATCCTGGCTTATCCATGGGTGATGTTGCAAAGAAATTAGGAGAGATATAGAACTAAACTGCAGCAGATGACAAGCAGCCCTAGAGAAGAAGGCTGCCAAGCTGAAGAAGTACGAGAAGGATATCACTGCCTACAGAGCTAAAGGAAAACCTGATGCAGCGAAAAAGGGGGGTGGTCAAGGCTGAAAAGCGTAAGAAAAAGAGGGAACATGATGAGGAGGATGAAGACGATGAGGAAGAGGAGGAAAAAGAGGAAGATGAAGATGATGATGATGAGTAAGTTGGTTCTAGCGCAGTTTTTTCTTGTCTATAAAGCATTTAACCCCAACCCCCGTACACAACTCACTCCTTTTAAAGAAAAAAATTGAAATGGAAGGCTGTGTAAGTGTACAGTGTCTTTTTTCGCATAGTACAGGGTCAGCAGATGTTTGGTGTGGCATCAAGTGAGCCTCCTGACCTTGAACACTAGCTCAGTAGGAAAAAGCTATCCTAGGATAGGGTGTCCCATCATACATCTCACTTGGGGACAGTAGAGAACCCAACCTTTTTTTTTGTTTTGTTTTTTGTTTTGTTGTTGTTGTTGTTGTTTTTCGAGACAGGGTTTCTCTGTGTAGCCCTGGCTGTCCTGGAGCTCACTCTGTAGACCAGGCTGGCCTCGAACTCAGAAATCCACCTGCCTCTGCCTCCCAAGTACTGGGATTAAAGGTGTGCGCCACCACGCCCGGCTTGAACCCAACCTTTTTATGTTTTCAAACTCCAGTTAGATTTCTCTGAATTTGAGGTCAGCCTGATCTCCATAGCGTTCCAGGACAGCCAAAGCAATAGAGTGATATTCTGTTTCAAAGAGCTAACTCCAGAATACCACAGAAGACATCAACGATAGTCTAGATCAAGGAGAAGAAAGAATATTACAAGTTGAAGACAAGGTAGAAGAAATACTAGATTCAAACAGTAATAAATTACAACAGAGGGCTAGGGATGTAGCTTAGTTCGCAGAGCGTTCTCTTAGCATATATGAAGTTTTGGGTACAATCGCTCATAGGATATCAACTGGATGACTGTAATTCCATTATTCAAGAGTTGCTGCAGAACTTCTATGTCATCCTACATAGCAAGTTTAAGAGCAGCCTGAGATATATGAGATCTTGTAAAAAAGAAAATTAAGCATGAAGACAACATGAAGAACTTTGAGCCATGATCAAGAGACCAAACCTAAGAATCCATGAGGTAAAAGAAGATGCTGAGATACAAAATAAATGCACAGGGAACCTCTTCAATATAATTATTGCACACAGTTTCCTAAATATAAATACTCATATACAAGCATAGTAGGCACTTAGAACCTCAAAAAGATATTAAAAAAAATCTCTTCCTACCACATTGTTGTTAAAATGCTTGGACTATAGACAAAGAAACAATATTAAAAGATGTAATAGATAAATGCCAACTTACAAAGGCAAACTCACTAAAGTAGCATCTGGCCTCTTATCAGAAACTTTAAAAGTCTACTTTTACTTTATGAAAGTAGGACATAGTGAATTTCAGGCTCTGGGGTGATAAAGAATTTTCACACAAAACTATTGTATATTCATCAAAATTACCTTTTGAAATCAGTGGAGAAACAGACATTTCGACATAACCATATTCCAATTTATGGACACCAGTTATCACTAGACAAGGCTTCCAGTGGAGAAGCTTGTCCACAAAAATTTGACCTACAATTTGTCCTGCCTGCAAGATGTGCTGGGGAAAAGGTGTCACACTGGTCCAACCTGAAACCCATGAGACTCCATGAGAGGGACCACACACCTGACAGTGCCTGGAGGGTCAAGAAGCAGAGGCTGGATAGCCCAGACACCTAGAATAGAGCTAGATATGACTGACAAAAAAAAAAAGTCAATGAAATAATTGCTAATGATCTGCTATACTTGTAGACAGGAGCCTAGCATAACTAGAATCAGGGATGCTTCATCCAGCAACTGATGGGAGCCTATGCCGAGATCCACAGCCAAACATTAGGCAGAGCTCAGGGAATCCCACAGAAAAGGGAGAGGAAGGACTGTAGGAGCCAGAGGAGTGAAGGACACCACATGAACAATGCCCACTGAATCAATTAACCAGGGCTCCTGGGAGCTCACGCAGACTGAAGCTAATCATGGAGCCTGTCTGGGTCTGACCTGGGTTCTCTGGATATGTTATGGTTATGTATCTTGGTGTTCTTGTGGGACTCCTAATGGTGGGAGAAAGGGAAGCTCCTTTGCCTGCTTTTGGGACCCTTTTCCTTTTACTGAGTTGCCTAGTTCAGACTTGATATGAGGGTATGTACCAAGTCTTATTGTGTTATGCCATGTTTGGTTGAAAGCACTGAAGGCTTGCTTTTTTATGAAGGGAAGTGGAGGAGTGGATCTAAAACAGAGGGGAGGAGAGAGGGGGGACGAGGAAGAGATGAGAATGGAGAAACGTTGGTAGGGATATGAGAGAACAAAAAAATTATATATAGTTTAATTTTTTAAAAGATTTATTTATTTAATTTATTTATTATGTATATGACTTCACACTGTAGCTGTACACACAGTTGTAAGCCTTCATCTTACAACTGTTGGGAATTGACTTTTAGGACCTCTGCTTGCTCCGGTTAACCCCGCTCACTCCGGTAGACCCGGCTCACTCAGTCCCTGCTAGCTCCGGACCAAATCAGCCTCAATTCATATGCAGCACCAAGAAATACAGCAGAGAAATGAGTGGAAGGCAAAATTATTTCAAATTGGTTTCCTATCTATAAGATAGAAGTGATCACCACTCCATTTGATCACCGCTCTCTCCTGACTTTGCAATATGGTTTTTAAAGTTTGATTAAGATGTGGGGACATTTTTCTTTTTGCAAAAGAAACATAATTTGTTAATACTTATTCCATCCAACATAAAATTATTTAAGTATACCCACAGAACTATTTTATAAGCAAAACTTACGATAATGGAGTAGCATGATTTTAAAGGAATGCACCTATATCTAAATCATGTCACAAAGATCTAATGGGTAGTAATGCAACTCTGACTTCATTAGAGTTCTGTGATGAATTTTACCATGGTATATTCTGTATCAGAGTTCCATTTCCAAATGAAGAACACCCTTGAGATAACTGTAAGTTGGTAAATAAAATGTGTATCTCACTGTGGCTAGAGATCAAAACAGAGAGTGGAGACATTCAAACACATAGTTTTGGATTTTTGTCCCATCATTCTAAGGCCTAAAGATCTGAGAAGACACAGTTGTCTTGGAAATTAAACATCCAGAATTGTATAGAGAACACAAACATTTGGGACTCAGAACTGCGGGGTTTAGCTTCAGCTAAATTGCTTTCCTCATGGCCTAACACAATAAGGTTGCTGTATTCATATGATATTGGTTCTTCATGTTTGTGATTTCGCAGTGAATACAGGAATCTGAAAGATATTTAAATTGTACATAGTTGGTCCTATCTATAAATATTATAGATATCTATATATTATATATATAATTAAATATCACATAATATACAGCATATTATATGTTGTATATTTGTGTATATATTCATAATATACTATAATATTCATAATATACTATATAATATTATATATCAACATAATTATAATATATTATATACTATAAAATATACATATAGTATATAGTTATAAATATATTATATGCATATTATATATAATATATAGATATTATATATCAACAATATATAATATACAATATCAATAATATCAATACTATATAATATCTATAGATATGTATCTAAACTATAGAACAGTAGATTGGTGCTGTTCTATTTCTCTAAAGTTGACAACACTGTTGCTTTAGGGAGCAGAGATGTGAACAATCATGTTCAGACCTTAAAACCTGCTGGTGCTGTCTAGATAAGAGCTGAGCCTGGAACAACACTGATAGGAACTCCCATCAAACAGTTCTCCCAGGTTTTTAGTATGACTCTGGGTTCCCAGTGGGAACATTCTACTAGGAAAGGCTAGCAAAAAATGTGATTTGTAGGCTTGCCCTCTTCAGGTAACAGAGCAGAATAAAAATGAGTAAGTGTTTTGTAAGTGAGAGATACCAAATACCAATGTGCCAAACACATAGGCACAGAGGATCCATGAGTTAGATCTTTACTCTGTTAAAACAGAGAAAGGGGGGGCTGGAGAGGTGATTCAGTGGTTAAGATCACTGACCGCTCTTCCAAAGGTCCTGAGTTCAAGTTCCAGCAACCACATGGTGGCTCACAACCACCCGTAATGAGATCTGATGTCCTCTTCTTGGTGTATCTGAAGACAGCTCCAGTGTACTTAGATATAATAATAAATAAATCTTTTTTAAAAAGCAGAGAAAGGGACTAGTTTCATTAAAAACAAACCACTGGGGGCCTGAAGAGATGGATCATCTGGTTAAAATAACTTGTTGCTCCTCCAAGGGACCAGAGTTTGATTCTGAGCACCCACAGTAGCCAGGTCACAACTGCCTGTAACTCCTGCTCCAGAAGATCCAACACCTTCTTCTGGTTTACAAAGGTTAAAAACATACATGTGTATACACTTATACACTTAAATTTATTTTTAAAATCCTAAAAGAATACATAACTAACTAGCACAGGAAATAAAGATCAGCGGTGGAGTGCTTTCCAAACACAGCCAAGAGCCAGTGTTCAAACTTGCCCTATCACTTAAACAACAACAACAACAACAAAAAAAAAAAAACAAAAAACAAAAAAACAAAAACAGAAAAAGAACAAAGGAATACATAGCCTTGGATGTGCAGTGTGAGGTAAGCCTGTCAGTCAGTTTTGACAGACTTGGGCAGGAGAAATACAAGTTCAAAATTAGCCTTGTCTACACAATCAGAACCTATCCTAAGAACAAACAAAAGAAAACAAAACCGATTCAAGTCGCTCCAGATTCACTCTTAGCCCTGCTAAAGCCTACTTACAGGAGCCTCTCCTACTAGCCCATCCCCATCCACTAGAAACTTGGCCTTTATATGTGGACCCAGGGTCGCCCCAATACTCCCCTGTCACCCTTCCTAGTCTTCTTATTTTTTTCTAGCCCATCTACCTGAGATCCCACAAGGACCACATTTGGACACGACTCAGAGTGGATAACAGCAGCCAAATAATGGACCATTGTCCCAAGAAAGACAGGACCAGCTATCTATAATGTAAAGGTCTTAACTCCACATCCCAACATCCACTGCAAAAATCACAAACATGAACCACCATGACCATATGAATCCAGCAACCTTATTGCATTAGGCCACGAGGAAAGCAATTTAGCTGAAGCACAAGAAAAAAGAATTTCAAAGTAGAAATTATGAATATATTTGAAGACATCAAAGAAAGTGTGTATAAATAAAAGCCTTAATGAAGACTGAAAACACAAAGATCAAAGAGTTGGAAATAATTTGAGATTGAAGTACAAGTTAACAAAGAGATAGAATACAGAAAGAAGACCAAAACTGAAATAAAAATAGAAGTAAAATACTTAGACTGTCACAACTAGCAGAGATGAGCTGCAGGCTGTCCATCTGTCCCTCACCTTCCCCCTACCCATCAGTTTCCAGAAACATCCAGGCATGTAGGGGGGGACAGGAACACCCAGATTAGACTCCACCTCACCTATCCTATGCTTGCCATGTCCACCTGGGTCAGCAAAGGTGGGCTGAGCTCTGTTCCCTAAACTCCATCAGGTCCATGGCCCTACCCAACGGAGCAGGCCTGCAGAACACCAGGAACATTCAGTTCCACCTTGGACACAGCCACCAGAGATGAACAGCATGCTGTTCCTGAGCTCCATTGTCAGTCCCAAGGTTCTACCTGCCTCCCCAAGGAGTTCTGTCAGCATCAGAAAGACAGCCAATATAGGGACAACCAGGTGGTTAAAGGCCAGCATAAGAACACAATCAAAGCAGAAAATAACCTTAAATCCAATCTTATAAAGATGATAGAGACTTTTAAAGAGGAAAATGACAAAACATCCAAGAAATCTGAGATACTATGCAAAGACCAAACCTAAGAAAAATAGGCATACAAGGAGAAGCCTAGCAAACTCCAATGCCCAGAAAATATTTTCAACAAAATCATAGAAGAAAACTCCTACTATTAAAAAAAAGATATCTATAAAGATGCAAGAAACTTACAGAACACTAAATAGATTGGACCAAAAAAGAAAATCCTACTGCCACATAATAATCAAAACACAAAACGTACAGAACAAGGAAAGAATATTAAAAGCTGCAAATAAAAAAGGCCAAGTAATATATAAAAACAGATCTATCAGAATTACACTGGATTTCTCAACAGAGACTCTAAAAACCAGAAGGGTCTGGGAAAATACCTTGAAGACCCTTGGGACCACAATGTCAGCCCAGGCTACTATACCCAGCAAAACTTTTTTTAAAAATCACAATAGATGGAGAAAACAGGATATTCCATGACAAAACTAAATTCATACAATATCTTGCCACAAATCTAACTTTACAGAAAATACTAGAAGGAAAACTCCAACCCAAGGGAATTAACTACACCTAAAAAGCATAAGAAACAAATAACCTCACACCAGCAAACTAAAGGAAGACACACACACACACACACACACACACACACACACACACGGACATGGACACATGAACACACACTACCACCACCACCAAAAAATAATAGGATTAACATTCATTGGTCATTAATATCTCTTAACATCAGTTGACTCAATTACCCAATAAAAACACAAAGGCTAGCAGAATTGATGTCAAAACAGGAACCATCATTCTACTACATACAAGAAACACTTCAGCAACAAAGATAGATATTGCCTCAGAGTAAAGGGCTGGAAAAAGGTTTTCCAAGTAATCAGACCCAAGAGACAAGCTAGAGTAGCCATTCTTATACCTAATAAAATAGACTTTCAATCAAAAATAATCATAAGAGGTGGGGAAGGAAACTTTATACTCACCAAAGGAAAAAAAAAATCACCAGGAAGCCATCTCAGTTGTGAATATCTGTGACCCAAATGCAAGAGAGCATTATTAAAGCTTAAGTCACACATTGAACTTCACACATTAATAGTGGTAGTCTTTAGTACTCCACTCTTACCAATGGACAAGTCATCTAAACAGACAGAAACTAAATAAAGAAATAATGAAACTAACAAGGTTATACATCAAATGAACGTAACAGATATGTACAGAACATTTCACCCAAACACAATAGAATTTACCTTCTTCTCTACACCTGTGCAACCTTCTCAAAGTTGAGCATAGCAAAGCAAGCCTTAACAGATACAAAAATTGAAATAACCCCCATGTAACTTCTCAGATCACCATGTATTAAAGCTAGAATTCAACAACAGAAACAACAGAAAGCCTACAAACCCATGGAAACTAAACAACTGTCTACTGAATGACCACTGGGTCAGGAAAGAAATAAAGAAACTTAAAACTTTCTAGAATTCAATGAAAATGAAAGCACAAAATTACCCAAACTTATGGGACACCATAAAAGCAGTGCTAAGAAGAAAGTACACTAAGTACCTACATAAAGAAATTATAGAGATTTCATATTAGCAATTTAAAAGAACACCTAAAAGAACAAACAAAAAAGAAGCAAATAACCAAAAGAAGTAGATGGCAGGAAATAAACAAACTCAGGACAAAATCAATAAAGTAGAAACAAAAAGAACAGTATAAAGAATGAAACAAAGAGATGGTTCTTTGTGAAAATCAAGAAGATAAACAAACCGTTAGCCAAACTAAATGAAAGCCAGAGAGACAGTATTCAAATTAAGAAAATCAGAAATAAAATGGGGGGACATAAAGACAGATATCAAAGAAGTCCAAAGAATCATTAGGTATTATGTCAAAAAACCTATACTCCACAAAATTGGAAAATCTAAATGAAATGAATAATTCATTCTTTTCTTGGTAGATCCCACTTACCACAGTTAAATCAAGATCAGGTAAACAATTTAAATAATTCAAAACCTCTAAGGAAATAGAATCAGTCATTAAAATTGCCACCCCCAAACACACACAAAAAGCCCAAGTCCACATGGTTTTAGTGCAGAATTCTATCAGAGTTTCAAAGAAAAGCTAATACTAATACTCCTCAAACTATTCAACAAAATAGAAACAGAAGGAACATTGCCAGACTCATTCTATGAGACCACAGTCAGCCTGATACCTATAACAGACAAAAACTTAACAAAGAAAGAAAATTCCAGACCAGTTTTCCTTATGAATACTAATGCAAAAATACTCAATAAAACAGTTGCAAACCGATTTTCTATCCAATGTCTCTCTGAGGCAGGTCCTCACAGGAGAGCATGTGGGACACAGAAGCAACAGAACTTCTTCGACAAGGTCCCTTCAGGCCTTCATCCTCAGCCAGGGGGCAGAGCTGATCCCCAGTCCTCTGTGCACCTTCTCTGCCAGAGGAGAGCTTGCCTATAGGGAGTGCTCAGACTTCCAGGATTCAGGAGGTCTCCCAGGAGTGCTGACAGAGGCTAACAGACTCACAGGAGGAACAAGCTCCTGCCAGAGACAGCTAGAACATCTAACACCAGAGAATACCAGATGGTGAAAGGCAAATGTCAGAATCTTACCAACAGAAACCAAGACCACTTGGCATCATCAGAACCCAGTACTCCCATCACAGCGAGTCTTGGATACCCCAACACACCCGAAAAGCAAGATTCAGATTTAAAATCATATCTCATGATGCTAGTAGATGAGTTTATGAAGAACATAAATAACTCCCTTAAAGAAATACAAGAGAACACACCTAAACAGGTAGAAGTCCTAAAAGAGGAAACACAAAAAAACCCTTAAAGAATTACAGGAAAACATTGCTAAACAGGTGAAGGAATTAAAGAAAACCATCCAAGATCTAAAAATAGAAGTAGAAACAATAACAAAAATCCAAAGGGAGACAACTCTGGAGATAGAAATCTTAGGAAAGAAATCAGGATCCATAGATGCCAACATCACCAACAAAATACAAGAGATGGAAGAGAGAATGTCAGGTGCAGAAGATTCCATAGAAAACATGGACACAATCAAAGGAAATGCAAAATGCAAAAAGATCCTAACTCAAAACATCCAGGAAATCCAGGCCACAATGAGAAGACCAAACCTAAGGATAATAGGTATAGATGAGAATGAAGATTTTCAACTTGAACAATAAATATCTTCAACAAAATTATAGAAGAAAACTTCCGTAATCTAAAGAAAGAGATGCCCATGAACATACAAGAAGCCTACAGAACTACAAATAGACCAGAAAAGGAATTCCTCCTGACATCTAATGATCAGAACAACAAATCACTAAGTAAAGATAGAATACTAAAAGCAATAAGGGAAAAAGGTTAAGTAACATATAAAGGTGGACGTATTAGAATTACACCAGACTTCTCACCAAGACTATGAAAGCCAGAAGATCCTGAACACATGTTGTACAGACCCTAAGAGAACACAAATGCCAGCCCAGGCTACTATACCCAGTAAAACTCTCAATTACNATAGATGGAGAAAACAAAGTATTCCATGACAAAACCAAATTCACACAGTATCTTTCCACGAATCTAGCCCGTCAAAGGATAATAAAGAGAAAACTCCAACGCAAGGAGAGAAACTATGCCCTAGAAAAAGCAAGAAAGTAATCCTTCAACAAACTTAAAAGAAGATAGCCAAAAGAACAGAACCCCAACTCTAACAACAAAAATAACAGGAAACAACAGTGACTTTTCCTTAATGTTTCTTAATATCAATGGACTCAATTTCCCAATAAAAAGACATAGACTAACAGACTGGCTACATGAACAGGACCCAACATTCTGCTGCATACAGGAAACCCACCTCAGGGACAAAGACAGACACTACCTCAGAGTAAAAGGCT
>NC_034608.1:57336170-57346737 GCF_900095145.1 Mus pahari | reverse complement strand
TAAATAGATAAAAAACATAAAATGAAAAAAATAAAAAGACAAAAAGGCCAGCAGATTGGGAAAGAATCTTTACCAATCCTAAATCAGATAGGGGACTAACATCCAATATATATAACGAACTCAAGAAGATGGACTCCAGAAAAGCAAATAACCCTATTAAAAAGTGGGGTACAGAGCTAAACAAAGAATTCTCAACTGAGGAATGTGGAATGGCTGAGAAGCACCTGAAAAAATGTTCAACATCCTTAATCATTAGGGAAATGCAAATCAAAACAACCCTGAGATTCCACCTCACACCACTCAGAATGACTAAGATCAAAAATTCAGGTGACAGCAGATGCTGGTGAGGATGTGGAGAAAGAGGAACACTCCTCCATTGTTGGTGGGACTGCAAGCTATTACAACCACTCTGGAAATCAGTCTGGCAGTTCCTCAGAAAATTAGACATAGTACTATCAGAAGATCCAGCAATTCCTCTCCTGGGCATATACCCAGAAGATGTCCCAACTTGTAATAAGGACATCTTCCTTTTGATCTGCAACTGTGCCTGTGAGCAGATTGTGTGCTCCACCTTCTACCCCTCTCACACCCAGAGACAGATTGACCCTCAGGAGTTCTGACACCTCCCGGCTTACAGGTGAGACCCTCCAACCCCCTCCCCCCTCCCAGCCCCAATACGTGGCCTAACTGCGACTCCTGCTGCCCCAAGCCCAGAGGACATAGGACCTCCTACCCTGAGGGAGACACAACTTCCTTCCAGTAAGCAACTGTGCCCAAGAACAGACTATATGCTCCCTCACTGCGCCCACAGCCAGAGACAGCTTGACTCCCAGGAGTTCTGACACAACCAGGCTCACAGGAGGTTGGTCATAGGACATTAGGAGAAATACCCAACAGAGGGGATATAGAACCTGAAGAGACCACCTCCAGTAGGTAGGCATGGCCACTAGTTGAGGGATGGGGTCAGTCACCCATCTCAAAAATTTTGACCCAGAACTGTTCCTGTCTAAAGGAAACACAGGGGCAAAAAAAATAAAAAATAAAAGAAAGAAAGAAAGAAAGAAAGAAAGAAAGAAAGAAAGAAAGAAAGAAAGAAAGANCCATTTCAAAGAGAAGAGAAAGGGGGAAAGAAAGAAAGAAAGAAAGAAAGAAAGAAAGAAAGAAAGAAAGAAAGAAAGAAAGAAAGAAAGAAAGAAAGAAAGAAAGCAGAAACTGAAGGAAAGGCCATCCAGAGACCGCCCTATCTTGGGATCTATCCCATCCACAGATATCAAACCCTGACACTATTGCTGATGCCAAAAAGTGCTTGCTGACAGGAGCCTAGTATTGCTGTTCTCTGAGAGGATCCACTAGCACCTAAGACAGATGAAAATATTTACAGTCAGCCATAGGACTGAGCCCAAGAACTCCCAATGGAGTTAGGGAATGGACTGAAGGAGCTGAAGGGGATATTATAACCCCACAGGAAGAACAAAAATAACAACTAACTGGACCCCTCGGAGCTACCAGGGCCTAAACCACCAACCAGAGTACACATGGGTGGGTCCATGGCTCCAGCTGCATATGTAGCAGAGGATTGCCTTATCTAGCATCAATGGGAGGGGAGGCCCTTGGTCCTGTAGAGACCAAGTGTAGGGGGGTGGTAGAGGAGTGAGGCAGTAGTGGGTGGGTGAGGAGCATCCTCTTAGAGGCAAAGGGGAGGGGGGATGGGTGAAGGGTTTGGGGAGGAGAGTCTAGGAAGGGGGCAACATTTGAAATGTAAATAAATAAAGTAATTAATTTAAAAAAAGAAACATAGAAGAAAGAGTTTTTTTATATTGAAGATGTGATTAAAAAAATAGGCAGCTTAGTCAAAGAAAATGTCAAATCTAATAAACAACCCAGACACAAAACTGCTAGGAAATCTGGGACACTATAAAATGACTGAATCTATGAATAAAAGGTATAGAGGAAGGAGAGGAAACACAGGTCAAAGGCACAGAAGAAAATTTGCCCATTCTAAAAAAGAAGGTGACTATCGAGGTACAAGAAGCATACAGAATGCCAAAAAGGAAAAACAAACCAACTCCGCATAACACATAATAATCAAAACACTAATACAGAATGTAGAAGGAATATTAAAAACTGCAAGGGAAAAAGAACAAGTTACATATAAAAACAAACCTGTTATAGTAACATCTGACTACTCAATGGAGACTCTGAAAGCCAGAAGGACCTAGACAGATGTTCTACCATCACTAAGAGACCAGAGATGCCAACCCAGACCACCATATCTAAGAAATTCTTCTCAATCACAGTCAATGGAAAAAGAGAATGGTTTATGACTTAAAAAATTAAGCAACTTCTGTCCATTCATGTATACAGAAGATATTAGTAGGAAAACTTCGCCCTAAAGAAAACACTAACCACACCCAACAGGATACAAGCAATAAATAATTTCAAAACTGTTACTTTAAAATTTTTGGGAAAGGCCACACCAACATACCAAAATAATCGAAATTAGTAAGCATTGTTCATGAGTATCTCTCAATATTAATGGGTTCAATAAACATAAACTAACAGATTGGGTTAGAAAACAGAATCCATCTTCTGCTACATCCAAGGATTTTAGGGCCGAAGGGTGGAAAATGTTGTTCCAGGTAAACAGATTAAAAAAAAAAAAACAGGTGTAGCCACTTTAATATTTGTTAATCTAGACTTCCAACAAAACTTAACAAACTAGTCAAAAGAAATTGGGAAATACAACACATATTCATCAAAGGAAAAAAATCTACCAAGAAGAATATAGACATTCTAAACATTTATGCACCAATTACAAGGGCATGAGCTTTGATAAACACTACTACAGATAAAATCACTTATTGACTCTTAAACAGTTATAGGGGTGACTTCAATACCCCTCACTTGCCAATAGACAATTCATCCAGACAAAAGCCAAACAGAGAAAACGCTAGAGTTAATTATTGCCATAAACCAAATGAACAGCATCTACAAACATTCCACCCAAACATTAAAGAATATACTTTCCTCTTAGCCGCCTATTGATCTTTCTCCAAAATTGACTACATATTAGGATACAAAGTCTCAACAGTTATAAAAAAAATTGAAATAACACTTTTCTTTTTATCTGGCCATCATGAGTTAAAGCTGGATATTAACAACAGTAGAAAAACAGAAAGTATACCAAGTCATAGAAGCTGAAAAACTGCCTACTAAATGAAAATTGGGTCAAGATAGTAATCAATAAGAAAAATTTAAAAATGCTTTAGAATTGAATGAAAATGAAAACACAACATACCGAAACAGATAGGACACAATGAGAAGAGTTCTAAGAAGCAAGTTTAAAGCACTAAGTGTCAACATAAAACACTGGTGACACACTTGAAAACTTTAGGAAAAACAAGAAGAAATAATACTCAAAATGAGTAGATGTGGAAAAGTTAATGAATATCACTGCTAAAATCAATGAAATTGCAGTAAACAAGCAGCAGCAGCAGCAACAACAACAAAATACAAAAATCTAATAAAACAGAGGCTTGATTCTTTGAGAAAGCCAATCGGATTCACAAATCTTTAGCCAAATTTACCAAAAGATGTGGGGAGGAGGAGATCCAAGCAGAGATTAAAAAGGAGGCATTACAACACACAGTGAAGAAATTCAGAAAACGGTAAAGACATATTTCAAAAATCTGTTCTCCACAAAACTGTAAACAGATTGATTTCTTGACGTATATGATCTTCCAAAATTAAATAATTTCAATAGATTTATAACCCTTTACTGAAACAGAAGCAGTAACTATAAAATCTCCCTCCACCCCCACACAGACAAAAAAAAAAAAATCCCAGGGCCAGACAGCAAAATTATATAAGACCATTCAAGAAGTACTCCTCAAATTATCTCACAAAATAAGTGGTGTCTTCAGCAATAAGACCTTACCATTAGGATGTGGAGAGTAACCAATAGATTCGACAATACTAGCCTGTGATAGTTTGAGGGCTCTATGGAATTCCCTCTGGCCAATGACTCAATAAGATGTAACCCATAAAAGTTTTTAATTAGAAAAGTAAGAAGTTACCTAAATTTCTTCAGATTATGAAAAGTGGGAATATGGTAGTTCTCATCTTTATTGAATGATAAATGTGTGTTATCCTGACCTATTATAGATTGCTGGTATCTTCTATCAGTGGTTTATAATATACATTAGGACCTCTCACACCAGGATGCTATGTGGTAAATTTCATTAAAATCTTAAAGATTATTTTGACAACTCATTAGATTTTTCTATTCTGTGTTGGTTGACGTTGAAGAAGTGAAGATATGATGGGCTTAGCCTCCTTTTTCATTGGATGGTTTAGCCTCTTCTTTCTTGTCTTATGATTTAGTCTCTTTTTCCTCATCTGGTGGTTTAATCTTTTGTTCTTCATCTGGGGGGTTAGCTGCTTTATCTGGTAGTTTAACTGTCTCATCTGGGGGTTTAGCCTCTTCATGTGGTGGTTGAGTTGCTGCTTCTTCATGTGATCGTTTAGTGGCCCCAGACAAGCAAAACAATGCAAATAAAGCTACAACCACACAAATAATAGGTAATAACCAAATTATGATGTTAGATTTTTTTGAGGTCTCCTTCCTGTTCCCATCTTCCTTGACTCGGGTTCCAGGAGAACCACTGTCAATACTTCCTCCGGTGCCAGTTTCCTGGCAGTTTGGTGGACTCCAGCCAACATTACAATGGCAGTGCTGTTTATTATTGCAGACTCCTTTCATGTTGCAGGTCTCTGGTGAACAATCACTTGCCCAACTTGGCTTATTAACACACTTTCTGGCAATGCACACATGCTGTGGACCACAGTTTGTGCCATCTTTTATGTCACCAAGGTCAGCAATTTTCATCCCCAAATGGTAGTCAGTACTCCAGCAGGAGACATTATTGAAATGAGTCCAGTGAACAGTATAATGGCTCCGCAGGGTAGGAAGTGTTCTCACTTTGTCACATTGAATCCTCCCACAGAGGATGTCTGAGGTCTCACATCTCACATACTCATTGTCTGTGAGTCCACAGTTACCAAAACGATCACCACGAGTATTGAGTTCCTTGTAACAACTGTCGGATGCTTTCCTGGCAAGCTGGCCAAAAACTCTCTGACAGTGGTAATCGTGGCTGTTACATCTTTTTTCATAGCAGTAGCCGTTACCAGGGCAAGAGGTCCCATCCTGTACAAACAAATCTTCAGGGCACTCATGTGAGGTTCCATTGCACCATTCTGGAAGGTCACATTCATTCTCCTGAGCTCTACACAGAGTGCCAGATGGCTGGATTTGGCATCTGTTACAACATAGTCCAGTATCACATTTAGCTCTAGACCTCAGAATACAGCTAGGCATACAACAGCGATTACGTTTACAGCTTTCAGGGGTTCCACAGTCACACTGCTCTCCGTCTTCAACTATACCATTCCCACAGACCTTCATTTGGAAGTGATCTGAAAGGCTGGGCTCTCTCTGTATGCAGCTTTTTTTGATCATGTGTGCCCACAAGACTTCATAACTACAGTTGCTGAGTTTTTCGGAACTCTCCATTTTAGCAGACATCAAACATGATTCTTCTCCACAAGTACAAAGTATCCCATCATGTGGCATGCCCAAATTGTGACCTATCTCATGTGCCACAATATGTCCAATGCTAAGGAAATCATCTTCAACGAGACTATCAACTCCACAACCAAATGTCTTATTACATACAGTTCCTACGTAGGCTATGCCAAAATAGTTACTAAAAGTATAATTCACAAAGAGATGTGCAATATCATATGGTATCTGAGAATTAAGGTTTGTTCTCTTCCAGGTACAAAATGCTGGCAAAAGAGCATATATATCTTGCACTGGTATGGGATTTTCGTTAGTCCAGATAGTAAGTCCTAGTAAAACCACGTTAATATCCACTGAACGTAAGGAGAGATTTATTCCATTCATAATGTTAAATACATCTTTTACCACAAGAGAAGTATTTCTTTTTCGATAAAGGTATTGTTCATGGTCTATAACCAATGCCAGTTTAATATACAATCCATGAGACCACCATGACCCATAGGTGCTTTGCATTAGAGTGGACTTGCTATCTTCTTGAAGCCTCACTTGCTCTGCTATTTCTTCATCTGTTAATCCACATCTCATGGGGCGTAACTGAGTTTTCTCACTGTCTATCTTGTAAAGCAGATGTTCAAATGTGGAAGAGGAGCTCTTCTTGGGCTTAATTTCATAAGCTGTGTCATTTATCCGTAATATCCCTTGAAAGCCCCCAAAACAGGTGGTAAGAGCAGCCATGGATTCTGGATCTCCATCCACAAAACCAAGATAATAACAGTCATTTTGGACAAAAGGTCTGTCCTCAAAGAGGACACCTTGGTCATTGTATGTGAACACAGGGAGCTGTCTGGACTCCAAAAAATTCTTGGATTTCATGGAGATAATGTGTCTCTGGCCTCCAAAGTGCAGGCTATAGGACATCCAGCCTGCAAGACTCGTCTCTTTACTAGAGACAGTTACCCTCAAGGGTATCACTGTCTCTGGAGGGCCTTTGTATTCAGCACACCAAGTCAGGGGCCATACAGAAGAAAAGAGCAGCATCCTCAACCATACCTGAAGGAGAGTGATCCTTGCATGAATCAGAGCCTCACTCATAGCCACCATGTCCCACTAGAGAGAGCAAATGAAGGAGGATAGGATATGGTCCTGTTGCCCATGTACTTCCTTTGTCATACTCCCATGCAGCACTGACCCTTAATAGTCTGTCTTCCGGAAAAGTGGATCCATCAGGGCAGGAGGACTTTAGGAAATAGGAAAAAGAGGCAGAGATAAGAGTAGCTTCGTTATGAGTTGATTAATGTAGAAAACTTTGTGTAAATATGCCTTAGCCTTTGGACCGAGACATGACTTCATATTGTGCCTTTAATCTCGGTGCAGTACAGTCACACTCTGTGTGTTCAAAAGAATCACAGATGGTTACAGGTCGACAATGTCAGACCTTGATAAAAGACACACGGGTTGACTGTATCATTTCCTAATTATATACACACATGAGACAACATTTACATTAATACTTAAATTGAAATTATATTAGCACAAATATGAGAAAGCCACTTACTTTTTCTAGAAAATTTTGATTTATAGAGTCAACCAAAAAATATAAATTTTTCATTTTTACTGATAAATTATATATATATTTCTTACCAAACTTGTATAAAATAAAGTGCATGATCCTTAACATGTGTTTCTTTCTTCCTTTCTTTTCTTTTTTAAATTTATTTTTAGTTAATATATATGAATGCTCTATCTGCATGTGTGCCTGCATGCCAGAAGAAGGCATCAGACCCCATTACAGATGGCTGCAAACCACCATGTGGTTGCTGGGAATTGAACTCAGGACCTCTGGAAGAGCAGGCAATGCTCTCAGCCACTGAACCATCTATCCAGCCCCTAACATGCGCTTTTATATAATAACTGCTTGTTCTGTCTTACCCCAGTTCTGTCGAATTGCAGAGTCAAAGGATTAGAATCTTCTGTAATGGGTATCTTCATGTGATAAATTAATAAACGATGGTATAAATTAGGTGTGCTGTTTTGGTGGATGTTCACCAAATGCATTTATATTTGATATACTTATCAAGAGAGTATACTTTTTTATTGAAAATAGACTGTATCCTCATATAGTATATCCCGATTATACCCCTCCCTAGCATAACTGTCATCTGAGAGGCTTTATCAAACAGCTGATGGAAACAAGCAGAGACCCACAACCAAGTAGGCAGAGCTCAGGGCATCTTGTGGAAGAGTGGGGAGAAGATTGAAGGAGCCAGATCTAGGCCCATAGGGGCTCAACTGAGACTGATTCACCAATCAAAGAACATACATGAGATGGACGTAGGCCCCCTACTCATATGTAACATGTGCAGCTTGGTCTTCATGTGGAACCCCTTACAGCAGGAGCAGGACAGGGGCTGTCTCTGACTCTGTTGCCTCTGCCTTTGGATGCCTTTCCCAAAACTGGGCAGCCTTGTCTAGCTTCAATAAGAAAGGATGGACCTAGTCCTACTGCAACTTGATATGCCAAGGCAGGTTGATATCTTCAGGAGGTCTCCATTCTCTGAGGAGAAAAGGAGAGGAGATGGAGGGGCAGAGGAGGATGAGAGGAAGGGACTAGGATAAGAGGAGGGAGAGGAATCTGTGATTGGGATGTAAAGTAAATTAATTAATGAAAATAAAGAGGAAGGGACTGGAATGAGAAGAGGGAGGGAAGCTGTGATCAGAATGTAAGCAAATTAATTAATTAATAAAAATAAAGAAAATATGAAAAAGGTAAAAAAATTTCTAAAGGTCAATTTCCAAGTAGATATATCTGATAAAATTTAAAAATGCCCACACCCATTTCGAATAAAAATACAAATATTGAAAAATTTGCCTCAACAATGCTGAATCTGGCGGCAGCGGAGTTCCTGGGGCCTGGCCTGCAATAACTAGTTTTTTTTGTATTTATTATGAAAACATGTTAATTTACATAAAATGTAGACAGTACAATACACACTTGAGAAGTACAAATGGACAATATGGGCCTTAGTGGTCAGTAGGTACTGAAAGAATGACCTTAGCAATAATCTGCACTGCCTATAGATAAGTGAGGGAAAGATGTATTCAGGCCTCTGTCATCACTGATTGAGTACCACACATATAAACTGCCTATTTTCATTGACAACTGAAAGCATCTACAAGATCCATGAGATCATTGACGTGACGATATTAAGAACTGTTGGTCTCTCTTCAAAGTGATGGCCATGGCTCATCACTAAAGACATCTATACAGTTGGTTAAACATGGAGAACTTGATCTGCTGTGTAGATCGCGCTTTCACCCCTCTGTTCCAGCGTCTATGGCATGCAAAGATACGGTGAAGGCTGCCACAAGAGAAAAGCAAGCACCAAGCCAACCACAAAAATCTTTGAGCTACGATCCGTCCTGCCTGCAAACTATTTTAGGGTAACAGGAGAGCTATACCCTGTTAGGAGTAACCAATCCCTGTCAGAGGACAGCTTGTGGGAGTTGACTTTCTTCTTCCACCGTGTGTTTAGCAATCATGTAAACAACCCCCCCCCCAAACACCTGCGGTTTAATTTTACTCCTCAAAGATTATTAGCTATAGACTTATATTCATGCTATTATCATGATACCACTTTCTACTATACTTAACCCCATTTTTATTTAGTCACAATTTACTCTTTTACTCAGGGAGGTCTACAATAATGATCTTGCTGCTTGCAAGGTCTCGTCATCACCCCCATCATCCTCCCTCCTATTCGCAAACTCCATCAGTTCAGCAGCCTCTGATGAAATCACTCAGCATCTTCAGCGGCTTCGTTTGTTCCCCAGTTTTTGACAGTCTTAGAATACTCTGACAATTTTTCTGGGAATATGAATAAATCCAAGACTCTTCATCCCACAGTTTAGTCATGATAAAAGATTCCCACCCCACCCCCCAAATAGCCTCATAGTAATAACTTCTAACTTGTTGTTCACTCACTGTATTTCTTAATTTTATTATTTGGCACATTCTCAATAATGTGCAGGATTCTGTTTGAAAATTGCTGGGTTGGTTTTTTTTTTTTTTATCAAATTGTTATTATTGAACTTACATCATGGTGTTTTAAGTAAGAAAAACAAAATGTCTTTTAATACTTTTTAAGCACAAGGCACAATATTTTCCAAGTATTTCGTTTGTTGATGCACATCAGTGGCAAGAGATTTTGAGGGGGAAGACCTTATAAAAGTAACAAGAAGTCTTCAGTGCTTGGAGAAAGTACCCATGAAGGACAGGAAGCTTCCATTATGAATTGCCCAGGACTCCACATAAGAAAGCAAAGTCAGTAGAAGAAATCTTTGAGGAAAATGTGTTTAAAAACTATAAGTAAAATCTGACATGCTGACACTCTGTTTACATCTTGACATATATATATATATATATATATATATATATATATATATATATATAATTTGTAATATATGTACACATTATATACACATACATAATATATGTGTATATATTATATACACACATGTATATATATTGTGTATGGGTATATTTGGTTATGAGTTTATATATGTTTGTGATGGAAAGGATGATTTACCAATAATATTTTTGATAAATGTAACCCTTACAAAACTACCAGAATTCATTCCTAAGACCTCACCTTGCAAACAGGACACTGGCAAATAAACTTGAAAGTCGAGCCAGTTTTTCTTACATCTTACATCACTTTAAACAATGACTACAGAGTCTGTATATTCTGAAGGATTGTGACATGTTCAGCAAAAGAATGTGCAGAAGAGGCTCAGTGGGTACAAGTGTTTGTGTCCAAGCCTGATCACATGCGTTTGACCCTAGAAACCTATAGTAGAAGGAGAGAACTAATTCTTGCAATTTTTTTCTCTGACTTCCATACCCATCCTCCACCACCCATTCCAACTGTCTCTCTCTCTCTCTCTCTCTCTCTCTCTCTCTCTCTCTCTCTCTCTCTCTCTCTC
>NC_034608.1:57333753-57335869 GCF_900095145.1 Mus pahari | reverse complement strand
TCTTGGTATTCGAGATGCGGATGGGTATGTGTGTGTGTGTGTGTGTGTGTGTGTGTGTGTGTGTGTGTGTGTGTGTGTGTGTGTATGTGTTCCTTTGTGAACTTCTGTCCTTTTGACATAACCTCTTGAATGACTTACCAGGAGAAGTAGTGATAATATCTTGATGTAGTCTTATTCATGACTTAGTTGTGAGAACCACTTTTTTAAAGCAAAGATTCTACATGAGAACATAAAGTCTTTCTTCCTTTGTCTCTCATTGGATTAAGTTCTAGATCCAGTTGCTTAGCAACAAGAGCCTCTTAGACTATAGGACCTGGCAGTTGGTCTTCCCACTGTGTCTCCACCATCTCAACCAAATCTTATTTCTACTTACCCCTGGCTTCCTTATCCACATTTATCGTGCTTTGCAATATGAACATATCTTTCTGTTCTCTAAATGTGTATGCCCCTCACACATAGCATGGACATCTTTCCTTCAAAAGCCTTTCTCCTACTGCTGTTCCAGGTTATTTCCTCAACATTTAGCTATATCGTGGAGCACATGAAGCACTTCAGGTCCCAAAGAAAAGCTCAAACGCACCTTAAAATGTCTATAAGTAATCCACACATTAGTAATCATCTATACCTTTCTTCAGGCCAATGAATGACTCAGAGACATTTTTATATCTATGTATAAATATACCTTATCTATTATGCTATATTTTAAACATCAAAGCAGGCAAAAACAGTATAGAAGGGTGAGAAAGATAACATGCAAACAAATGTTATAGTTAAATTGACTATGTGGCTGTTTTCTAAACATCAATCAGAGGAGAGTGTGTTTAACAAGTTGGCTAGTGTTAACTACAAAAACAAGATTATCTGTTTATTATCTATGAGTATCTACAGTATGATAGAGTGAGTTTGGTAAATCTATGTTTGTTGTATCCCATGTCTGTTTTTACTTCACATGACCTTAGTATGTCCAGCTCTGCATAATTTACCTTATTCAACTTTCTCAGTTTTTCCAATTTTCAACATAATTTCTTAAAGGAGACTACATTTGGCTTCAGATTTTCTAGTCTCGCCATTTCATATGGTTGCTATCACATCACAAAGGAACACAAAGTAAATGCCTTAACTCAATAAACTTATTTTATGACATCTTTAAGGGCCTAGAAATCTATTATCATGCTATCTTCAGGAACACATGTTCCCTGAATTTATTAAGGAATAGTTTGTTTCAAAATATTTAAGATTCTAGTCATTTCCTTGTTGTGGAAGCATATATAATCTTCATATGTTGCTCTTTTTATCTATGAGTTCTCTTTCACAAAACACTTTTATTAGATTGTGTGTGTGTGTGTGTGTGTGTGTGTGTGTGTCTAAGTCAAGTAATGCCACAGTAAGCAAAGGACGTTTTTATGTAATGCTAAAAATGTATCAGAAAGCTATACAGTTTTGAATCTATGTGCACTGAATTAACACCCAAGTGTGTGGGAAAAAAATGGTCTTGAAAGCGAAAATAAAACTATAATTCTAGTAGGAAACTTTGATATTCATTCTCAATAGTGGGTATAATCGTCCCACGATTAACAGGTAATATCACAACTGGCCAATGCTATATAAATACTAAGCATATGTAGATTGGGTCACCCAATAACAGTAAAGCCTATATTTTTCGCAACTAGGCACACGCATTTCTCAGTATTGGTCATTTGTTGTACCATAGTCTATCATAAACATTTCAGAAGATTAAAATTATATCAAGTATCTCTTCTAACTTGAAAGTAACTAAAATAAAAATTAATGATTAAAGGAAGCTAGAAAAATATTACAAACACGTGGAAGTTAAACGGTATGCTGTTGAATGACCCATGGGGCAGTTAAGATCAAATAGAAACAAAGAAAAAAAAAAGTCAGGACCCAATCAAAAACAAAAACAAGAAGTTCCAAAATGTGTGCGATGGAAGGAAAATAGTACTAAAGAGGTTGTGAGCAGCGATGACCAACACAGAACTGAAAAGATAAGAATAAATTAAGCTTATCAGTGAGTACATATCTAGTGACTTCTTTTGTGATTGGGTTACCTCACTAAGGATGATATCCTCCAAATACATCCATTTGCCCAAGAATT
>NC_034608.1:57331364-57332633 GCF_900095145.1 Mus pahari | reverse complement strand
GGAGTGGGTGGGTAGGGGAACAGAGGTGGGGGGAGGGGCATGGGAAACTTTCGGGATAGCATTTGAAATGTAAATAAAGAAAATAATAATAAAAAAAATAAAATAAAATGTTAAATAAAAAAAAAGAATAAATTAAGCACATGCTTGAGAGAGGATGGCTCAATGCATCCGTCCTGCTGTCTCATCTAGCCTTGATATGAAGGCTGTGCCTATTTTTATTGCATCTTGCTATATCACATTCAGTTGATATCACTGGGAGGCCTTCTCATTTAAGAAGGGAAACTGGGAAGCAGTGGATCTTGGGGATAGGGGAAGAAGGGGGACTGGGTGAAGAAGATGAGAAGGAGGTTGCAATCAGGATATAGTGTATAAGAGAAGAATGAAGAAAAAGAAAAACAATGTAGAAATAAATAAGAAACTCATTTTTAAAATGCAGACCTGGCCACCGTTGGACTGAGCTCAGGGTCCCTGATGGAGGAGTTGGAGAAGGGACTGAAGGAGCTGAGGGGATTTGCAGCCCCATGGGGGGAGCAACAGTGTCAACAGGCCAGAACCCCCAGAGCTCCCAGGGACTGGACACCAACCAAAGAGTACACATGGAGGGAGCCATGGCTCTAGCCGCATATGTGGCAGAGGATGGCATTGTTGGACATCCGTGGGAGGAGCTGCCCTTGGGCCTGAGGGTGTTCAAGGCCCAGTGTAGGGGAATGCCAGGCAGGGAGGCAGGAGTGGGTGGGTAGGTGGGTGGGGGAGCATCCTCATAGAGGCAGGAGGAGTGGGGATGGGATAGGGGTTTCTGGAGGGGAGACCTGGAAAGAGGATAACATTTGAAATGTAAATAAAGAAAATATCCAATAAAAGAAAAAAAAAATGCAGGGCTGGAGAGATGGCTCCATGATTAAGAGCATTAGCTGCTATTCCAGAGGACTTGGGCTCAATTTCTAGCACCCACATGGCAGCTCACAACTGTCTGTAACTTTCAGGGACTTTGACACCCTCACAGTCAGACATGCAGTCAGAACACCAATGCACATGAAATAAAAGTAAATTTTTTCTTTAAATGGTTCCTGCACAAGTCTCACAGTCTGAGTCTGAGCCCTAAACCCCAAGGTGAAAGAAGAGACCCAACTCCTGAAAATTGTCTGCTTATCTCCACACTCACATTATGGTGTGCTCACCTCTCTCTCTGTCTCTCTCTCTGTCTCTGTCTCTGTCTCTGTCTCTCTCTCTCTCTCTCTCTCTCTCTCTCTCTCTCACACACACACACAC
>NC_034608.1:57314945-57331294 GCF_900095145.1 Mus pahari | reverse complement strand
CACACACACACACACACACACACACATTCAACATCATCATAATAATAGTAACATTACCTATTTTAAAAAATGATAAATAGCCTCAGATTAGCAGAAGGAAAGAAAATCACAAAGAAAGAATAAGGAAAATAGAAAAATACAATAAAAATAATGGTATTTTTTTTAAGGAAAAAAAGAAAAGAATCAAGAATCATTTTGTTAAACTAAAAAGAGAACTGTGAGAATACTAAAATAGTATGATATAAAAATAAAATTAAAAATGAAAGCATTGTAAGGTATGATTCTGAAATCAAAGAGACCCTAAGGGTCTGTTACAAATGGCTACACAAACTGAAACAAACTGAATAAACCTAGAGTAAATGAATAGAATGCAAGAGATAGCCATTTATTGAAATTGTTTTATTATAATTATTAAAGCATAAGAATTGCACAAATGACAACTATCTACAACACAGTTAGAAATTATATTGGTTTAAGAAAATGGAAGTAACAAGTTCTCCTCTAGGGATTTAGACTTCTTTAGTCACAAGTATTTGACAAAGTTTACAATACCAGGCAAGAATTCCCTTTTATTAAATGGACATTAGGTCCAATTAGATAGCTGTTGGTTGTCCCCAAGATGAAAGTGCCACTATTGTACCGCTGAGGATAACATTTGTCACTGGTCATTGCTGTGTGTCATATGTGTCCCATCTAAGTAGGACTCTTCGCTGCCTTTCTGCTTTCGCAGCTTGTTTAGTCTCTTCTAATACTATGAGCCCTCTTTCTTAGGTAGAGCTTCTAGACAAGTTTGATTCTCTTGTGCCTGAAGTGTGTGGGGTGTCTTTAGAAACAAGATCTTAGGTTCAAGTCATTAACTTCTTGAAAGTAATATAAGAAAGATGGGATAGGAAAGTTAGCGGGAACTACACACACTTTAAGAGTCTGACTCAAAAGCAGAAAAGACTGATAAATCTCGCCAACTTTCTCCGACCCTTACTTATTTTTTTCATGTCCTTAACATATAAAATAATGTTTTACAGTAATTTGATGTTGAAACCACAGACTTGCTGCACTTCTTAACTCAGTGGCTTCTCAATTAGGCATACAAAGGTCTTGAAAAGTTACCGAAATGTGAAGCCACCCAAAATAAACTGTGCTCTAATAATGAGCTCCACAAAAGTGGATGTCTATGAAATAATTGACAGAGAGTTCAGAATAATCCTGAACAGGAAATCCTTGACAGAAGAAATGACCAAACAGAAGAATTTATAAACCCATAGGTACATTTGACTTGATGAAGTCAAAAGAGTAAAATGAAAGAAAACAAAAAAAAAAGACCAGTGACAATTAAGAAGTTCATTTAAAGGAACAAATCTGCAGATACCAGAATTTTATGAAGGAAACAAGGGAAAGATGCAGAAATCATATTTAATCTAATAATGCTGCAAGTTCTCCAAGCACAGGAAACGATGACAGCCTTCAGGTACAGAAAGCCAAGAGACTGCTCATAAATTCAAGCCAAAGAGGAATTCACAAGGATACTCCATAAACAAGTTGTCAAAAATGGAAAATGAAGAAATATACTGAAAGCTGCAAGAGATAAGACCTGCATCCCATTATCCCTTGACCATGTCACTATACTTCTGCTGAAGGCATTCGGTACTCTGTGGTCCAGGTTTGAAGTAGAACCTGCCCCATGTATGCTTCCCGCTAGACTCACATGCTCTTTCAGTTTCAAGCACAGCTTGTCCCTGAGTTGTGTTTCAGATGTGTCAGCAGAAGGTAATCAGAAAGACAGCAATACAAAGATCAGAGTTGTCAGGACCGTCTGCCAACAAGATGAAACGTTTCATGGCCTACAAAATAATAACAGGTAACAAAAGGTGACATGTTATTCAAAGAGAACCATTCCCTAAAATTGCTCAATCTATCTCAAATATGCCGCTTTGTTTCTCACTTGATAAATTAAAACGACATGATTTTTTTTTTCTTGAGGGTTGAGAGAATGTGATACACATGAATAAGGAATTAAAAGTAATACTTGGTGGAAGCTGAGGCAAACCTATTTGATCGTCTGTGCCATCTTGCAGCCCCGTGATTAGCAATGTCAGGGGGTGTGTGGAGGGGTGTGTCTGGCAAGCTGCCACCATTGCTTTCTATGTTGACGTGGGTGTCAAAAATCTGTTGGCGAGATTGATAGGTTGGGCAATTGTTGTGATAACTTAGATATTAGGAAACCATATGAAAAACAAGCTGCCAATATCTATTGGCATGTTGATCAGGAGACAGATGAGAATTTGCTCCTTAAGGTAATTAAGAGGAGGTGGTGCAAAATGATAGATCTTCTTGTCAATGGATCATCCGCGGCAGATTTTTTTTTTTTTTTTGCTCCAGGTAATTAATAGTATTTTTTTTTATAAAGTCTTGAAAAAATATCGGTGTTAGACTACTAATAAATAATTTCTTTGGGAACATAAAGGTTGTGTTATTCAGATTCTTCGTGTATGTAACAAATACCTGAGAGAGAGAGAGAGAGAGAGAGAGAGAGAGAGAGAGAGAGAGAGAAAGAAAGAAAGAAAGAAAGAAAGAAAGAAAGAAAGAAAGAAANTCTTTGGGAACATAAAGGTTGTGTTATTCAGATTCTTCGTGTATGTAACAAATACCTGAGAGAGAGAGAGAGAGAGAGAGAGAGAGAGAGAGAGAGAGAGAAAGAAAGAAAGAAAGAAAGAAAGAAAGAAAGAAAGAAAGAAAGAAAGAAAAGAAAGAGAAAGGGAGGGAGGGAAGGAATGAGAGAGAGATATGCATTATTATGGCTCGTGCACAGCTTTCTGTGCATATGTGGTTGGGCAGACCTATTGCTTTGGGGCCGAGGTGAGGCAGAAGAATACCATGGAGGCTGAAGTACATGCCAGAGGCATGTCTCAGGGCACCCAGGGAGCAGAGAAGAATGATGGGAAGAGGAAGGGAGGAAGACATACCCATAGAGACCCATTTCCTGCAACTAGACCATCCCTTGCACATCACCTCCCAATTGACATTCTGCTCAGATTCTGAATCCATCAATGGATTAAATCACTGCCTAGGTCAGAGCACCTGCCCCTTTGCTCACTGGAAGAACGCTAGCAGGCTCTAGGATCAATATATATTTAAGTTGGCATGATTGAAAATAACATACCTATGTAACAGTAAGTCTGATATTGGGCTTTCAGGATATTTAAAATATTATAACTGCTTATTGTTTTATAAATGTTAAGTATAAAGGAATTTTTGTAGTTTGAAGTATGTCTTATCAGTAATGTATTCAAAAATCACAAAGCGGCAAATTAACTGGGTGGATAAACCGTAATAAATGTTAGGGAGATCACATTGTCTTAATTTAGAGACCCATACATGGGCTTTGAAAGCAGCTGTCGCCAGGTAGTGGTGGCACTCGCTTATAATCCCAGCACTTGGGAGGCAGAGGCAGGCAGATTTCTGAGTTCGAGGCCAGCCTGGTCTACAAAGTGAGTTCCAGGACAGCCAGGGCTACGCAGAGAAACCCTGTCTCAAATAAATAAATAAATAAATAAAATAAACAAAACAAAAAAACAAAGAACAAACAACAACAACAACAACAACAACAAGAAAGCAGCTATCTTGCAACTAAGCAGATTTCAGGAGAGGTTCAAAATTAAAAACTCACTGAACCTCTTACTGTGGCTTCTGAAAATTCCCCTCTGCCTGCCAAGTGCCCTGGGCCTCTGAGCAGCTCACCCTGTCTTCTTTTGAGTGCTCAGTGGTGGTGGCCAGGGTCCAGGAATCTATAAAATACACACTTTTCAGTTCAATCTTCTTTTCTTTAGAAACCTTCCATAGATGAACCTGCAATTCTACTCAAGCACGTTTGAAGGATTTGCCATTTGTTTTCATCTTAGCTTGATGTAGGATAAAAGTGAGATCATAGAAGAAACCAAATATTTGTAGTTATTGTTTTTAAAACAGCCTATGAAAATAACTCAACCTCTCCAAATTTCAGTGTATTATTTCAAAAGCAAATAAAAATAATAATTGGAGAACTGTAATGTGAATTATACAACAACATAATCATTTCACCGAGCACATAATAAATCCCCAAGAATACTATACTTTCTCTCCACTCCTAAAGTCAGAAGCACATTGTACTTTCTTATATTTATTATTTCATTGCATGTTTGTACGGCACCAACTTTGAGCTAGGTGATCTGGTGATCATGTCCCCTTGGGATATCAAGCTGAGTGAAGGAAAGAATTAAATAAATACACAAGTGAATATGCATTTACAAATTCTAAGATAAACATGAAGGGAAAGTGAAGTATTTGTGCACACTGGTACTGTGGGACACACATCTCCTGGTTAGCTGGCTCTTTTTCTAGGCAAGTTTCAAGGTTGGTAACCATTCAGTACTTGTTCTTTGCCCGAGCTGTAGTTTCATACAATGCTTTCAAGTCATATTTGACTTTTATGAAGGGTGAAAGGATCAATACTTGTTTTATACAATGTAGAATACACACACACACACACACACACACACACACACGTGTGTGTGTGTGTGTGTGTGTCTCAATCCATAATACCATAATGCTCATTAAGAAACTGTCAAATTCAATACCAATTAATATGCTAACGTGAAAGGGGCATTTCACTGGGTCCTACCCTTAGAAAAAAACCTACAGATAGATTCTTTTCCAGTCCGAGCACCCCCTAATTGGTAAAAAGTAGTCTGCCTTGAAATCACAAATCTCAAGTCACACTAAACAAACTTAGCAGGTTGGATTTATATATTTATGCATTTATATGCTGCATGTATTGCATTTATATATAAAAATAAAACAACAACAATAATAAAAGAAGCCATCACTTTGAAAGAGATTGAGGGAGGACCATGAAATGGGCTAGAGGGAGAGACAGGGGAGTGTCAGGAGAGAGAAGCGAGGGAAGGGAGAACTGATATGCTTATATTGTAACTAATTTTATTTAATAAAGAAAACATACGAACTGTCAAGTTGTTTGTTAATAGATTTCCACCTGCCAGAATATGCTTTTTCTTGCACCTAGAGTATCCTATATACAATATTGTTATTTTTGTTAGAGAAGAGGTGCGATTTTCGATCATATGTCATATCTTACTCCATCACGTAATATCAAACATGGTTATTCGTGATAGTAAGCTGGCTTCTGGGTATGTGAAATAAGAAACAGAAGGCAGATCGTGTCCTCCTGATGCAGGTTACATCTGACGTCATGGCAGCATGACCTCTGTAGTGTCCATCACACCCTCTCCATCTCTACCCTAAGCACCTACAGCCACGATTGGACGTAGGGCTACTTACCCAAGCTTGCACATAGTGGTTCTAAAACTGAAGGGAGAATTTAGTTAGTTTTAAAACAATTTTTTTTAACCTAGGAAAATGTTCCAGGTTTTCATCACACCAACATGTAATGCAACATAATTACATATTACATTCATGTCCTCTTTGTTGTATAAGTAATAGCTATGTGGTATTAGGATTCCTAAATATTCATGCATTTTTTTCTTTCAGACTTCAGATTTTATTAAAATCTCACGTTTAATGACAATTGAGTGTTTCAATTGATGTCTTTAGTTTTGTTAGATTGTATCCATATTTTTTGATAACACCATAAAAATTTCTTCTTATACATGGATTTTTTCCCCTAACTTCAGACGATACCTTTAAAATTCTAAATAGGTTGCTTGGTTGAAACTTTTGGGAAGAGATATAGTGAGTTGTCTTCTATGTATCTATAAACCACCCCCAGAAAGATTTTCTATCTTCCATGTTACTATTTTTAACTTCTTGTTTTGGAATCGTTATAGATGTGCAGGAATCTGCAAGTAAATGCATAGAGAGGGGCTGCTTACCTTCATTTAACTCCCTACAAGTTTACTTCATTAAACTTGTCCTGTGGGTAAGGCAAATTTTATATAACACTAACTCTACTATTAATACTAATACTAATAATGATGATCTTAAAGCCCAGGACCTTGACAGTCAGAATCTATAGAGCACATTCAGATTTCACCAAGCATGAAACTGTCTGTACATTCTGTACCCTATCTTTTCCTGTAGCTTTATAGATATATATCTTACAACTAATTTTATGATCTCCATTGACTTAATGTTACATAGAGTTTGGGGTTGGAGTATGAATCATAGGTGGAGTATTTGTTTGTTTTTGTTTTGTTTTGTTTTGGTGGGGGAGTGACTTATGGATATCCAATTAAGCTAGAATAATTTGTGTAAAAGAATGGTCCCCTTCCATTGACTTTCCTTTTTGTTCCTTTAGCAGAATTAAGTTGAATATGTGTTTATGTGGATGTACTTCTGGGCTGCTGTTAGGATTCACTGACCTGTGTGCCACCTTTACTTCAGGACTGCAGTCTTAGTGACTGTACTTACAACTCCAGGACTGCAATTCTTCCTCATTCAGTCTCCTTTCTCAAAAAATGTTTTAGCTATTCTAGTGCTTTTGTTCTTCTGTATAAATTGTAGAATAAAATTGCATAGATAGATATAGATGATATAGATGTAGATATAGATATAGATATAGGTATCACTGGATTTTGATGAGAACAGTGCTAAAGCTATAGATTAATTTGGAGCCCATAAACTGGGCTTTTTACCATGCCAGTCTGGAAGCACAGTTGATCTCTCCACGTATTGATGTCTTCTTCCATTTTTTAAATTAACATTTTCAAATTTATGTAGTTGATGTATTCTGGTGGGTTTATATGGGTTTATGCATTTAAGCTTCCTTGGAGTAATATTAAGTGGTTGTGTGTATTTTAGTTTGGTTTTCACTTGACCATTGTCAGTATCCAACCAACTTTTGGGTGTTGGTTTTATATATGGCAACTCTACTGAATTCTTAATTTCTAGAGTTTTTATTTCTTTGTACTTTTGTATATTTCTATTTTCTATGTGGTTGATCTGATCATCTACAAATACAGATAATTTTCTTTCTCTAGAGTGTATGCTTTTGGTGTTAATATCTTATTATCATAGCTTCAACTTCTGGTGCAATGCAGACTTAGAGCAGTGACAGCATATATCTTTGTTCCCCATCTTAGACAGAAAGCAGTCTTTGACCATCAAGTATGATGATAGCTATAAGAGCGTTTTAGATGCTCTTTTGAAGGTGACAGAAATAGTCTTTATTGCTGTTTGACTGAGCATTTCTTGCAAATCATGAATTGGTATTGGATTCAGTCAGATAATTTTTTGTGGGGCCAGGAGGGTCAGTTGACATAGCGTATAGTTTCTTTTCTTTTTTGAAATTCTTTTTTTTCGAGATTATGATTATAACATTTATAATCTTTTGTCATTGTTGTTCTTAGGTGTATTGTCTTTGAGATTCTTGAGTTCATTTCTCAGAAAGATGGGTAGAAATGCAAACAAAATTGCACTTGGTTGTAAGTAGGAAAAAAAAACTTCCCATGCTAATCTATTCCTCCTTTCAGACATGGTAAAGCAATCAGACCAGTGTGGCCAATAGTCTCTTAGCACCCTGGCCCTGGATTCACGTCCACTAGCTTCACCAGGGTCTCCAGCTTTTATGGAACCGTCCTCCATAAATACTCAAACTTTTGCCTCTTTTTTAACTCAAAGGTCTCTCTTTCTAGAAAGTCAGACTTGGGCTTGCTCTGTAGCTCTGGGTTAGCACGATTGGCAGTTCCCCTGGTGCTGCAGTTATAGGCATGTGTTATTAAGCTTTGCTTCATGCGTTTTCATAGGAGAGTTGTCAAGGTTGGAGTTTGTCTTTGTCAAGGAACTCTGTTGACTCGGAATGATCATTTCAAGTTGTATATTCACTTTTAATACTTTCTAGAAAATAGTGGGTCTGATCAAAAGTAGATTTGATAATCTATATTCGTGAGGAATTGATGTTCATAAGACTTTTGGAAGAACTTGAGATCTGTGACTGTCAACCAAATCCTGCAGTCTTGGGGCTGAGTGGTCATTAGACCATCAAGAAAAGCAAGCCCTAGCTGATTCCACATCCCAGTTAGGTACCTCCAAGAGTTACCTTGATTCTTATTACAGCCATTTATGCATTATTTATACAGTTCTTGGTCAGAATATATTTAAGAATTGAATTGATTTCGTGGCTCACCATAATTGGAATTCATTTCTAAGTTTTAAAACAATAAAAAAAACTGTTATTATAATCCCTAATTTCAGACATTATGGCATTTTGGTCCTCTAATGTTACACAGTGTAAGGATTTTATCTCCAGAATGTGATGATTACCAGACTATAAAGCACATATTTTATTCACATTTCTGACGTTATATTTAAGTTTGTAAAGCAATGAGAGTACTTAAATCAGAGATACACTTCTAATCCTTTCAAGAGATTCACTTTTGTTCCTTCTTGGATAGATTTTTGTATTGTTTTATACGACAGCAAGGCATATGTTTTTGAATTCTAGAAATAAGCTTACTACCCAATAAATTTCCAGCAGTTTAGAGTGTTCAAAATATGTAAGTGTGATCACACAAAAACGTGGGATTCCCTTCCCCTACCACGGTGCACAGTGGGGCAAGTGAAAAGAGGCATTGTCAAACTATGTTGGAAAAACAGAAAGTAAGTAAAAAAAAAAAAATCCAGAAATAAACAGCTCAAGAAGTTAAATAATTTTTCATTACAACAATTCTATCTTAGTTCCTAGCTACTTACCACTAATTATTATCATTCTTAAGCTCTGTCCTCATTTGCTTCCACTGTCAGCTAAACACCGCCTAGAATCACCTGTGAAGAGAGGCTCAGTGGAAGGACTTCTTTTGCCTGACTGGAGGGTTCTCTTGAGTGTTAATTGATGTAGGAGGACCCAATCTAGTGCTGTGTGTGTGTGTGTGTGTGTGTGTGTGTGTGTGTGTGTGTGTGTGTGTGTGTGTGCTGGTGAGCAAGCCCTCAGATAGCATCCTCTGTGGTTTCCGTGGCACTTTGTAGGCAGAGAGGGAGGTCCCTGGTTAGAGATACTGCTTTGAGGAATGATAGACTTGCGTTCAAGTTTGTGCCTCAATTCACCCATACTCTGACTCCCTCCAGCGGTGGACAGTGACCTGGAAGTGTAAGCGCCCCTGCTCTCTGAATGTTTTCCAAGCAGGCTCTTCTGGTCACAGTATCATGACTTCTTTTTGGTCCTGAAAAGTAAGGTCTGGAGCAGACAGCTGCTTCAGATTTCCCCAGCCAGAGAGAACACACCAAGCTGAAAAGTTGCCCAGAACCATCCAGAGACTGCCCCACCTGGGACTCCATCCCATAAACAACCACCAAACCCAGACACAAGATTTTGCTGACAGGACCCTGATATAGCTGTCTCTTGTGAGCCTATGCCAGTGCCTGGCAAATACAGAAGTGGATGCTCACGGTCATCTGTTGGATGGAACACAGGGCCCCCAATGAAGGAGCTAGAGAAAGTACCCAAGGAGCTAAAGGGGTCTGCAGCCCTATAGGAAGAACAACAATGTGAACTAACCAGTACCCCCCAGAGCTGTGTGTCTAGCTGCATGTGTAGCAGAGGATGGCCTAGTAGGCCATCAATGGGAGGAGAGGCCCTTGTTCTTGTGAAGATCATATGCCCCAGTACAGGGGAATGCCAGGGCCAGGAAGTGGGAGTAGGTGGGTTGGGGAGCAGTGCAAGGGGAGGGTATAGGGGTCTTTGGGGATAAAGCATTTGAAATGTAAATGAAGAAAATATCTAATAAAAAAAGAAAGAAAGAAAGAAAGAAAGAAAAGAAGGAAAGAAAGAAAGAAAGAGAAAAGAAGGAAAGAAAGAAAGAAAGAAAGAAAGAAAGAAAGAAAGAAAGAAAGAAAGAAAGAAAAAGAAAGGTTGCCCAGAGTTTAGTCATTCCTTAGGCCAATATTTCCCAAGCATCGGAGGATAAGCATCCATGAGGCACCAGCTTACAAAGTGTGAATTCCCCATCGGTGTCTTTGGAGAATCTGATTCAATCATCTGGGGGACACATCAGGGGTTTCCTGTTTATTGGGCTCCCAGGTTATTCTCAGTAGGGAATTTTGGAGATTCATGTGTTAAAGTGGAATTTCCCAAGTTGTCCTTCATGAGTCACCTCTTATAAATCAAGGTTCTGTGTGCCATCCTCTGCTTAGCCACTCTGGTGTGTGACTGTGCTGAAATCCCATCATTCCTGAGAGCTAGAAAATATTCACTGGCAAAAACATGTCCGGGGAAGTGGGGGGAGGGGGGGAGAAGCGGAATGATCTACCCATGAGTGCCCTTTTTCTATGTGACACCCCCAACCTCCATTACACGCACACACAGCTTTAGTGTTTGGCTCTGGACAGAAGGGCCTAGAACGCCACTTATCTGTACAGTATCCTGGGCTTTCCACACAGACCTGTTGGCACGGGGTCTGCAGATTAGCTGAGTTTGATTTTTTTTTATTATTGTTTGCGGTGGTGGTTTCTATCCAGGACCTTCTGCGTGGGAGGCAAGACGTCCACCAGTGAGCTGCATCCCTACCCCTACGCCCATCATATTTTTAGGCCGTTCCCCTGACTGTCTCATGCGGCAGCCAGAGGACCACCTCAGCTTATACCCAAGCCCGTTAGCTGTCGTTCCTTTCATTAGTGTGACTCTGTCACGTGCTCAGGCCTTTGCTCAGCTTTGAGGACTGACATCAAAAGCTGTAGGTGATCCAGAACAGAAATTAGGAGAGCTAGGATATTAGTACCTTAATGGTTCAACTGGAAAAACCGAAGCCCAGAGTTCTTCTTGGGTCCCTTGGGTCCACCAAGTCCTAATACCTTTGTCCCTGGTGTCTTATTTATAAAGAAGCACTGAACATCGTGGCTGTAACTGTTATCACTGGAACCCTGCCACCCAGCTCCAACTGAACCTGGGACATCTCTTCTTCGTTTTTCATACTTTGGTGACAATTATTTCTCACATCCCGGTTTTACTGCAACTCAAAGTTTGTCTCCATTCTCTGTAGACTTCTTTGAGGTCTCTAAACCCACAGGAATGTTTTGTCCTCTACATACTACACCGACCTCCAGTCATTGATTCTTTGTAGCCTCTCCGCCTCCCTGATCTCCTCACAGGTTGGCCACTATCCACCCGGAGCGCCCGCCGAGCACACTGGCTTCTTTCTGTGGAGCAAACAAACACCCTCTTGATCCCCGATGCCGATGGAGCACCCTACCGGATGCAGAGGTTCAGACTTTGCAGAGAAGATGTTTTCATCTTTTTCTTTCTTTTTTTTTTTTTTTTAATTTACCGGTTTATTCAGATCTCTCAGTTAGCTGTTGCTGGACTCTTCTTCCCCTAAAACATTTCGCAAGGTGGACGCTGAGAACCTTCAGGAAAGAGACAGAGGAAAAAGTAACAAAATTGAGATACACTACAGAACTTACCAAGCTTCAGATCCGTCCATTGGGATTAAACGCTATTTTCTTTCGACTTTCTTGTGAGAATCCTTAATGTTAGGATTCTTCTTTGAGTTTCTATCTAAAATCCCTCCACCTCTTCACCCCCTCCACCCTCCTCACTCCCCATCCCTGTTACCCTCCCCTCCCCACCTTGATTTCTGCTTCCTCAAACAGGGAATGGCGAGACAGGTTTGCAAGTCCATCCACTACAACAAACATCGAGGGATGACTTCCTAATTATTCAGATTCCTGCTTCATAGGACTGGCTGATTGATGTCTCTGCTTGTGGTAAAAAATGATCCACCTTCCCCATAGAACATTTCACTCACTAAAGGGATTAGATTTTTATTCTTATAATAAAACTCAAAATAGCACAGTGGGAGAGTCTTCAATAATTTGAACAGTTTTCAAGGTGCCAAAGAACCATAGTTTGGGGCTTCTCTGGTGAAGGGAGAAAAACCACCAATGAACCTAGGGAAAAAAAAAATCATGTTATCATTGGATAAGATCAGAGGATTGTTATTAGTCCCTGATAATTAGAAAATAATTATCTATAACAAGAAAAGGCTGCACATCATTGAATGTTACTGACGAGATGTACAATATTCAATAACACAAAATAAAAATGTTATCTTGTAAAAGCAATGTCCGTTCCATCTTCCCCGAGAAAACTCGGTGGTTAGCCATGCTGGCTTTCCACACATCTCAGTTGGAATTGAATAATCACTGTTGACTTAAAGTGTCAAACAACTTGTGACACAGGTATCCCGAAAAGCTTTGTCACTTGACGCACTTTCAGTTGGCCTTGGCTGTGGAGATCGATGAAGGAAAACAAACTCTTAAAGTGACTGTTCAGCTGGAACTGAATCACCTGACCCTCAACACCTAAGGTTATACACACAGTAAAGGTGATCAGCTCCCTCAATGGTAGTAACATCGGTGTAGGAGGAACTCCGTGGAGGGAGAGGACGTTTAGGCTGCAGTGTGTCACCATCATCAGAGAAAGGGGATTGACACCATGTTCCATGTGCCATTCCGTTTCATAGCACTGTTTGTGTCCCACGTGTCTTGCCTCACTTGGTATTTCTGCTTACCCAGAAAACTTATCATGAAAAGAAAGCTTACCTCTTAATCACAGCATGCTGGGGTGCCCCCTTCTCACCCAGACGCCATGGGAAACACTGCAGTGCTGCCTGGCATTGTAACCCTTTGGGTTAAGGAAAAGGAGCACTAGGAGAAGCTGTGAACCCAGGCAATCTAGAGAGGTAACCCAGCTCCTGGTACTCATGTTACGCCTTGGGCTGCGTCTTGAAGAGAAAGTGAATCCGGGGCTCTAACATCGTCTTTATAAATTAGCACACAGGAGGCGAAAGCTTTGGGAAGTTACCCTGGTTGGTTTACAGAGAGAAGTGGGATAGATGAGAATGTTTCAGAGCATGTTTCCCAGTGTGGGTGGTAGGATTGTTTTTGTTTTGTTTTGCATCTTAAGTTTTAGGGCATCTCAAATCTCGGAGGATGGAGAGAATGATATAATGGTGCGTCCACGTGCCATGTGTTCTGGCTCAGATAGGACTCAAAGTTTGTAATAGACTCACAAGTACCTGGAACGCACCAAACTGATCAGATAAGGTCGCAGCAAAAGGTGTCCACAGACTGTAGAGATGACTCAGCGGTTAAGAGCACATGCTGTTCTGGGGGAAGACCCAAGTTCAGTTCCTAGCACCCATGTTGGGCAGCTCACAACCCCCTGTCATTCTGGCACCAGGGAATCTAACACCATCTTCTGTCCTCCATGGATAATGTAGTCAAGTGCGTATATACACAGTTAAAAATAAAAACAAAATCTTTACAAAATAAGATCTGAGATTTTTCAGTTACTTTCTGCTAATCCAAAGAGATATATATTCATAGATATGTATAAATGCACATATATACGTGTGTATGTGTGTGTGTGGTGTGTGTGTGTGTGTGTGTGTGTGTGTGTGTCTTTTCCTGGCATGTCTAGGCTTTAACATACATTTGAAATAGCATGGGTTGGAATGTCTCAGATGTGCCATGAAAAAGCATACTTTTTGTATTATTATTACTGTATTATTTCATATGTACGAGTGTTTTGCCTGCATGTATGTCTGTACATCATGTATGTGCCTGCTACCCACAAAGGTTAGAAGAGAGTGTCAGATTCTTGTCACTGGATCTGTGGACAGACCCCCCCCCCCATGTGGGTGCTGAGAATTGAAACCAGGTCCTTTGGAAGAGCAGCGAGTGCTCTTAACTGCTAAGTCATCTCTTGAGTACTTTAGTACTCTCCAATAATTCTTTCCATAGGCTTCAAGTAGTTATTAAGATCTTTTCATCAATTTTCTTAGCATGAAATCTTAAGTTTTCTGAGTTTTCTTCTATGTGTTCTAATAAATGTGATCATGTAAATTTAAATATGCGTATGTACATCATGGGGTTGGTAGTACAGTTCATTGTAGAGCAAATGATTCATGTATATTAGGCTCTGAAGACACTCTTCTCCACCCCCCAAAAAAATAAACAAGTGAAAATCCCCAAACTAAAATAAAACCATTTTTAGAAGAAATAATAAAACAGACCAAAAGAATTCTGGTGTGTCTATAGATACAGATATTCAAACATTGTATTCTTTTTATGTTTGTTGGGGGCAAGAACAGTAACACTCTATATGGGAAGATAGGTCGTACTGCTCTAGGAAATAAGAAAACAAAAATTAAGAGATATTTTTATGTATGTCTAAAGTTTGAAAGTATTCTTTGGACTAGAGGAGGAAACATAGATTTGTAAAAAAAAAAAAAAAAATTAAGTCCTTCGTGCTCTTTTCCAGGGAACAATTATTTACTATAATAAAGAATTGCAAGTATTAATACTTGAACTTTACAAGGAAAATTTGAAACGTAGAGCACAAGTTTCAGTACAGCACCTCTCAGTCCTGAAGTCTTTTCTGTCTGCTACATTTGGTTTTGGTTTCATGAATGCTGATGATTTGCTCCTACCAAGTTTTATGTGGGTTTGAGTCTTATCCAAAGGTCTGCCCAACATTTCTAGTGAGCTCCACTGTCTGACAGGTTAGTGGTTAATTCCATAGAGGATGGATATGTGCCATAGTTTGCCTCATTTTAAATAGACAGAGAGAGATAGTGGACAGGACAAACAGGAAGCCAACGCTGGGGCCTCACGTCACAGCGGGGGTGATTTATCAGAATTGCCATGAACGGTTACCAGAGTAAATATTTCCAAATTTAACACTGGATTGAAACATGTGAATGGAGCTTATGTTATAAGAATTAAATTTAAAGAATTTGACATCTTGTACTTGATGTACCTTCGTGAAACCTCTCTCTCTCTCTCTCTCTCTCTCTCTCTCTCTCTCTCTCTCTCTCCCTCTGTGTGTGTGTGTGTGTGTGTGTGTGTGTGTGTTTAGCATATAACTTCAGACTCCATTCTTCTTAGTCCCTAAAATACTGAATGTGACATTCTCCCGCCTCCCACCTCTCTGTGAGGACACTATATATAGAAATATAGATTCTCAGAATTGAACTGGGTGCATCCTGCTTTTAGGGTAAGGACTTCCCTAATTAAGCTATGCCATCAGACTTGGTGTATGATATTACATAAGATATTCCTATGTAATATCATACATAGAACCACAAAGTTTAGAAACAATTGTAAGGCTGAATTATACCTAGCTAACATAGGACAAAGAAACATCATACAAAATAAAAAGACAGACATAAGCAGACTTTTTGTTTTTACTTTAAATGAACTGAACCCAATGGTTAAAAATTTTTGGAGCTGAATGCTGAATGACCTTCTATGCTTTGAACTTGATTAATAGTAGGTTGCAGTTAATAATTTATTCAGCACGAATTAAAGAGTTTTTTTTTTTAAAGCACCCATTCTAATGTAGTTTATTCTCTAAAAGATACAGGGCTTAAATTTTTTATTCAAGTAATTATTTCACCTAAGATGTGACTCCTTCTGAGAATGTATTGGCTACAGTGATGTTCTGAATAGTCACTTGATCAACAGTTGTTAATCACTGATTAAGTAAGCAGCAAGTACCAGGATAGTTGACAGATCTATAAAACGGGGAGGACTCGTAACAGAATACTATAACACAATGTAGTCGGTGCTGAGGTAAGGGTTCTGGCTGAAGTCTCCAGGAGAGCATGAGGTCAGGACAAAGTGCTCCCTCAGAGAACCGGGAAAAGCCTCAAAGCAAGAGGGGACTTTGAACTGGGTTTTGAAAGGCCAGTAGACAGTTTCCAGAGAAGGAAGAACTGGTTCTTCCAGCTCCCAGCTCTCCCAAGACACAGTTTTAATCTGACCAAACTTTTACTCCCTAGCTAAACTCCAAGTGTCTTGTGTAGCTGTTGTGAGTGCTCGGTAGGAGACGGGTGTGTCAAGAGTTTCCATGATCCAATGGACTCCAGTGGTGGGAGGGATTTGCTCTTAGCTGGAAGAAAAGAATTCTTGGGGTGAACGGGGTGTGGGACCCTTTCTCCAGGAAGGTCTGCAGCTGCCTCTCACAGCTCCATTAAACAGCAATAAGCAAACGCTTTCTTCTATTCTTAGCACGCTTTCTTGGCACACGCCTTCAGCTTTGGAAGGACGAAGACAGCTTTCTCCAGTCATAGATGTGTCTTCTTGTTTTGTTTGTTTCTTTTCTTCTTTTCTCTTTTCTTTTCTGGTTTTATTTTGTTTTATTTTGTTGTTGTTGTTTTTAAATCAGCCTTCCTCAGCAATCGAAAAGCCTTTGTCCCAGTCTCATTCTGTGGCAGAAAAGTGTGCTTTAAAATTCGGGCCGGGTGGTGGTGGTGCACGCCTTTAATCCCAGCACTCGGGAGGCAGAGGCAGGCGGATTTCTGAGTTCGAGGCCAGCCTGGTCTACAGAGTGAGTTCCAGGA
>NC_034608.1:57303787-57314934 GCF_900095145.1 Mus pahari | reverse complement strand
CTTTTTTCCCCTTTCTCTTCTCTCTCTTCTCTTCTCCCCTCTCTTCTCTTCGCCCTTTGCCTGTTGGAAGCTTACGCTCTCCCTCTCAAGAGCATTAAAGCGTTGCTGTAGAAGGATCCTGTTTGTGTGCCGCGTCATTTCTTGCTGGCGGGAAGGTAGCGCGGGACAAAGGCCCACTTCCCAGGTAGAGCAACAGTTCTCAGCCACCCTAATGCTGCAGCCCTTTATACAGGTTCCTCAAGCTGCAGGGACCCTAAGCATAACCTTACTTCGATACTACTTCCTAACTGTAATCTTGCTACTCTTATGAATCTCAATGTAATTATCTGATGTGGGACCCCTGGGTTGAGAACACATGGAGTAGAGTGTGCTTGGGACTAAAGCTCTTGGCAGATTCGGAAAACAAAGTGGTCTGTGAGTGAATGGAATGGATCAGATATCACTAACTGATGCTCAGCTAGTGAATAAAAGAGAAGCAAGCGGAAACAACCTCACAATACATAGTCTCAACAAAAAAACATAAAAACTGAAAGACAGGCAGGGAGTTCTGATTTCAGGGTGTCATATCGAATATTCACCTCACAAAGGAGAGGTAAGTTGTTGATAATTTAAGTAATTTCCATTTTTACTCATCAACAGTGTTTGGGGCTATAGTTAAAATCTTAAATCAAAGACAAAACCCTAGAAAAGAGTAATTACTCATCCAAAGGATATTTATCTTTTTAAAAAGATTTAAAAAAAATTTATTACGTGTGTGTGTGTGTGTGTGTGTGTGTGTGTGTGTGTGTGTAACTGTGGGGCCAAAACTTCATGCTACAGTGTGCTTGTGAGGTCCACTTGAGGAAGCTGGTTCTTGCCTTCTAGCATATGGGTCCCAAATATAAAACTCAGGCCATCAGAGTTGGGGACAGACACCTTTCCTCATCTAACAAGCTCACCTGCCTTCCAATAATTCTTTAGAATAAAGTTTTACTAAGTAATTAAAAGAAAATCATAAAAAGATAGTGATCCTATTTTTAAATTGGATTTTACCTAATTTACTTATTTATTTAGTCTTCAAGGTCCTAGGAAGTACTTGAGATGTTTTGATTTTTATCTTGTTTTGGACCCAGCACTTGTTAGGCAAGCTCACCACCCTAAGCTACACCTCTGTCCCTTCATTTCGCTTCTTTGATATTTGTAACTGAAGATCGACAATTGTTTTGGCGTAAGCAATTTCATCTCAAACATTCCCTGCCTTAATTGAACAAATGGCCTCTCGGATAGAGAGCTTTTGTGGTTTTCTGTTCTGGGCTGTTGAGAGGAGAGCTCTTTCAGACTTCTTCATCTTTCCAAGGCTTTAGCCATTCTTTGGGGCTCGATTGAGGCCATCCTCCTCTTAATCTGTTCATCCGATGAGCTCTCCCGTTGAGTGGCTGTTTTCACTGTTCAGTCCCTGGCTTTCTGTTACCCACCAGCTAAGCTTGCAATTGTTTGCCATGGGTTACTGCCCATCCTCTTACACAGCTGGCTTTTGGACTTCTGGTGCCGGTTTTCCTCAGTGAGGTCGCTGATACTTGAGGACAAGACCTTTTCTTCCTGTGGCTTCCACAGAGTTTAGCTCAGCAAATATTTGTTGATCTGAATAATTGGCTAATTCAACAAACATTTAACAGACAGCTACCATGAGAAATGAACTCACATAGACCCTGGATCTTGTCCTACGTTTCTCTTAGAGTCTGCCAGCAAACGCCAAGTCATTTAGACTCTAAAAGTCTTCATAGTTTATTCACGAGCCAATAATTTCCGTAAGTTAGTCATTTGAAATGTTTGTATTTGGCATAAAGGAAGAGTGGAGGAGAGAGAAAAGGAGGAGATATTGAAACGGTTATATGATATTAAAAATCTAAATATTTGGCTTATTTTATATCTTATTTGACATTTTCCTCTATGTTGCTTACTACTGTCAGCGACGATTACTGTGACGTAAATCACTATAATGTTGTCACTGCACTCATGTAAAGAATTTACATCTCTATGAAGTCAAGACTCAGACACTTCCCTTAACCCTCTAACAAGACATGAACCCCTGGCTGAAAAATTCCAATGGATTATGTGATTCTAGAACATTAGCATCAGTAGTAACACAATGACTTTATCAACAGGCCTGTGGAAGACCAGGGTGTGGGAATGTGAGTTAGGTAGTGTGATTCTGAATTTAACTGTATAACTTAGTTATGTTACTTCTCCTCAAGAAAAAAAAATTAAGATTTTCCCTCATAATTATGATAATGTCTATAGTCTTCCTTTACAGTTTTATTATGAAAAAAATTATAACCTATATCAGAGTATATGGTGGTATTGCTTATGATTTCAAATTTTATGTTAGCCTTTAGTCCTCCACAACTCACTGGACAAAATTTTTTAATTTGTCTTTAGAATTATCTATTTTATGTGTATGATTGTTTTGTCTGCATCTTTGTAGACTTTATCAGGTAAGGGTAGGTCTCTCTGCCTAAGTTGCTGAACATCATTTATTTATTTATTCATTTTTTAATTATTTTATTAGATATTTTCTTCATTTACATTTCAAATGCTATCCCATATTTATTTTTTAATTGGGATTGGATATTACTGTATCTGTTAAGAAGGCAATTTGTTTGATTTTTTTGTCAAATACTATGACGAATTGTATCTATATTTTTATTCTTTTATTTTAAATGGTATGCATTTATTCTAACTTATGTGTATGAGTGTTTTTGCTTACAGGCATGAATTTGTACCATGTGCATGTCTGGTACCCTCAGAGTCCAAAGAAGGCATTGGATCCCTGGGAACTGGAGTTAGGATAGTTGTAAGCTACCATGTGGGTACTGGGAACTGAACTCAGATCCTGAGCAAAAGTGAGTACTCTTAACTGCTGAGTCATTTCTCCAAATCCTATAGTTTATTCTTAAACCAACCTACATTCCTGGCATAAGAAAAAAAAATTTTCAAATAGAGAAATCGGATTTGAATTTAATATACCTTTCTGCTCAGTGGTCATAGCATAATTTAATTGCTCACAAAAGACTGTTTTAAAAGCTATTGCTTTTTAGAATCATTCAAATTTTTAATGAAGTGTTTTAAAGGACATAATTTTGAAAAAAGAATGAGCGTGTGAAGGCTAAATGCAGTGGACGTGTAGTCTTTTCAGTAACAACACGTTTGAAATGACTTGGCAGGCATGTTGAAAGAATCATTAGTTCACTGAGGGCCAGGATTTCCCGAATACACCTGTTCATATAACTCTATTTTCTCCCCTCTCGGTGAGATCATTGGCTGGGAAATTGTGCAAATCAAATCCCTTCTAGAGTTGTCTCTACATAGGAGAATGTGGGACCAATGCTTTGGGAGACCATGCCCTCTGCACAGTAAGCAGATCCAAAATGATTCAAAGGTAACACTGCCCAACAGCTACAGCTTCCAAAGAGATGTGCAGGATCACACAGTTAAGTTTAAAAATCCGGGCAGGAAATGACTGTTGTCAGCAAAGGGCAATTACAAGATTCCCCCAGGCTTCGGAAAGCAATAAGCCGCTGAGTATACTGAACAGGCAGCCAACTAAGAAAGCAGTAATTACCTCTTGCTGTGGAGCCACAGGGCCAATCAGCTATTGGCTGTTTCATTAAATGGATTAAGCAGATTGGAACAAATTCAAACCTCTAGATGATATGAAAAGATCAAGAGGTAGTCTGCAAAGTTGTTAAGAGCACACAAGCAAAGGCTTAGAGTATTTGCAATCCAGTGGCTGTTGAGGAAGGATTTAGAAATAAAAGTAAAAGGATTTAGAAATAAAAGAGCTGAGTTTCTTAAACTTACTGCATAGGCTTCGTTCAGTTTTCTTCCTGAATTCCTACTGATTTCTATTAGTGCTATTATAAGGTGGATGTCTTAGGGCTACTATTGCTGAGATGAAACACAGCAACCAAAGCAGTTCATGTAACAGTTCATTACCAAAAGCAGTGTGGGCAGGAACCCTGCAGGACAGAATCTGCAGGCAGAAGTCCTTGAAAAACACTTGGAGTAGCGCTGCTTGCGTCTCTGGGCTTGCTCAGCGTGCTTTCTTACAGAACTCATGAGCACCTCACAGGGGATGGTGAAGAGGTTAGCTCAGGAACTTTGGACAGGTCATGAAACACTTAAGTACCCCTCCCCTCCAGGAAGGGAGAGGCTAATTAACGCTCCTCCAACCACAAGTTGGGGAACAGGCCATCAGCCATCAGCCAGCTGTGGGTGGGGGAGGCCCAGAGCACATAGACACATTGGCCACCTACAGACAAGGGGAGTCCTTGCCTGTCTCATTCCCTGAAGACCAATCAGTTTAAACGTTCACACTGTTCTGCCAATCACATTGTGCCTAATGGCTGCTGCTCTGAAAACTGTATAAAAGCTCACCGACCGAGCTGCGCAGGGGTGCCACCTCTCCTTCTAGTGGAGGATGACCCCAACACATTGGAACAATAAATTCCTCTTACTTTTTGCATCGATTCCCAGTTCCTCGTGGTTCACTCAAGGGGGTCCCCGTAAACTAAGGCTCAACAGGGTCCTACAATAGCACCACCCACAATGGTTGGGATTCCCTCATTGATCACCAATTAAGAAAACGCCTTACAGCCATATCTTACAGAGAGATTTTCTCCACTGATGCTCCCTCCTGTCTGATGACTCTAGCTTGTGTGAAGCTGACACAAGCCAGCCAGCACAAATGACTCCTTGCCAACGTGACACACAAACACAACACTTTTCAATTAGAACCTTCCCTTCACCATTCTTCTCCCAAGCTGAAATATTAAGTCTCACAGTCCCTTACAAAATCAAACACGTTACAAGTTCTTTAAAAATATTCAAACTCTTCAAAAATACCAAATTTCCTTTAAAGGCTCAAAGTCTTTTAGCTGTGGATGCCTATAAAAATAAAAAGTAAGTTAAATATGTTCTTGGCACGGGGGGGAGGGTGGGTAGAGGGGGGAGAACCAGGATGCAGTCACAAAATCAAACTTCAATTGTAAATAACTCAGTGATCTTCTGGACTCTTCCAAAGGGCTTGGGTCACTTCTCTGGCTCTGTCCTCTACAGCATACACTGCTTGACTTCTAGGCTCCAGCTGTCCCCACTCCACTACTGCTGCTCTTCTTGGTGATCACAGGGTCTTGTCCCAGCCACAGAAGCCCTAAGACAGTGATATAAATCAATAAGACAACTGGAACATTACAGGTTCATAAGTATCGTAGGAGAAAGACACTGTTTACATTGCTTATTCTTTCTCACTGCTGTGACAAATTATCCCACAACATCCACACCAACCCGGAGCTTACGGAGGGGGGTGGTGGGGGGTGGTGGGGAGGAGTTTATTTTGACTCACAGTTTGGTGGTACAGCCTGTCATGATAGGCAAGACATAGAGAAATTAATGCTACTGTTCATTTTGCTTGCTTTTTCTTTTTTTTTTTTTTATTCGCCTTGTTTTTTGTTCTGTTTCATTTAGTCCACGACATCAGTCCATGGGATGGTACTACCCACATTAGGATGGGTCTTCTGTACTCAGTGAAACTGCACTGAAGGGACTGGAGACGCTGCTCAGCAGTTAAGAGCACCGACGGCTCTTCTAGAGGACCTAGACTCAGTTCCTAGCACTAACATGGTGGGTCACAAGAGCCTGTAATTCCAGTTGCTGAGGACCCCATGCCCTTCCCTCGCCTCTCTGGACACTGCATGAGTGCGTTGCACATATTTATCTCACCCTGAAGTGTTGGCAGGGTGATTCTTTAGGAAGGATTCCTTTCCATGGGCACATGTGCCTTAATACTGAAGGTGTAATAGGTTTGCACGTGAACAGAGGGAGAACTGAAGATGATGTTTCTAAGGTCAAACGAGGGGGGAAGTAAATATGAGTGAAGTGAGCCTGTAAGAAGGAGACTGAGTTTCCAGCCATCGGAATGTGTTCGTTGTGAGCAAATATCGCAGATACCATTCACTTGCAGGTATGGAACATTGAAACTTTCTTTCTTTCTAATCAAACATGATTTCGAATCTCCCCTTATATGATAATTGTCAGAAGTGAATGTTCTCATTCGAGGTTACCTCAAACAGGGAGGGCTTATAATTCAGTTGGATAACGGTTAGCCTCTCAGTCAGAGTCCTCAGTCAGTGTGGCTTTCCCTCCTCCCTAGGAGGTGATACAAGCTTCACAGTGAAGGTAATTTAACCAGCGCTAGTGGCTATTCCTGGTTGTCAACTTGACTATATTTGGAATGAACTACAATCCAGAATTGGAAGGCTCACCAGCGACCCTAATCTGGAGGCTGGGAGATAGACATTTCTGATCTGGATCTTGGTATGGAGATCTTGAGACACAGTGGTGACTGAATCTAGAAGATTAAGACGGGGAGATCTCCGAGTCCAAGGTCATCTGGGATTAAAGGTGTGGTGGCACACACCTTTAATCTGGGCTACACCTTCTGCTGGAGACCATATAAGGACATTGGAAGAAGGGAGTCTGGTTCTCGCTCTTTCACCTGCTTGCCGTGTGGGACTAAGCAACTGCTAGATCCTTGGACTTCCATTCACAGCTACTACTGAACCATTGTTGGGAATTGGACTGCAGACTGTAAGTCATCAATAAATTCCTTTACTATATAGAGCCTATCCGTAAGTTCTGTGACTCTAGAGAACCCTGACTAATCCACCAGCATTTAGGTCAGGACAAAAGGACACTGGGTCCAAGATTATCTCTACTTCACCTCTGGTAGGTTCTGAACTTGTTCTCCCAGACCTCATGACTTATGGCCTGATGCATGTCCAGTCCACAGTCCTCCCCAGCAACCCGCTTCATCTGTCTTAGCATTCACTACGGAGGTAGTGAAACACCATGACCAAAAGCTAGTTGGGGAGGAAATGGTCTTTTCCGCTTACACTTCCACACCCTAGGCAGTGCCTGAAGGAAGTCAGAACAGGAACTCACATGGGGCAGGAACCTGGAGGCAGGACTCGATGCAGAGGCCATGGAGGAGTGCTGCTTACTTGCTTACTCTCCCATATCTTCCTCAGTCTGCTTTCTTATAGAACCCGGGATCATCAGCCGATGACAGCACTGCCCACATTGGGCTGGGCCCTCCCCACATCCATCATTAATTAAGAAAATGCCCTAGGTCTTGCCTATAGCCCAATCTTATGGAGGCTTTTTCTCAGTTGGCTTTTTCTCTTATCAGATGACTACAGCCTGTAGAATTAAGCAGCATAGCTGGCCGCTCTGGGACCCCACCAGAGGTCTGATTCTTTAAGATCTACATCCTCTCAGGATTCATTCAATGTCCTATCATTCTATTTGATGAGGGGCTTCCCTTGGGCCTGCTTCTTGTATGTTTCCCTTACAGATTGCTGGTCAGGATGGATACAGACTTCCTCCATATCTTGCAGTATGCTCAGTTAAAGTCGAGAAAGAAGGCTTTGCCCATCTTGGATTTCTGGTTGCTTTCTCCACTGGGACTCTGCTAAGGGAGGAAGCCAGGTGAGATCCAGACCCCCCACATATGCTTTTTGCTTTTTTCTCCCCTTTGATGTCCTTTTACTGACTCCAAGAAAACTCCTTCATCTTCTTGTGTGGCTAAGCTAAATGAGCTTTTCCCTTTATTTCCTCCTTCCCAGAAGCAGCGAACGCATTCTGTGTTGTTTTTGGATAAACTTTATCTTCCTCCCTTACGTTTTTAGCTCCTGATAATTAAATCCTCACTGTTGAGATTCAGAAAGTGCTGTCTTCCCCAGGTGCCACAATTCTCATTTCAGTGGTTGATGCTCAAGGCTTTCTGGCTCTGGTTTATGTCTGGCTTCTTCTTTGTAGAGAGTGAAAGATGTCAGAACTGTTGGAGTAGTGGAAAGAAACAGAATAGGAAAAGGAAACCAAGGTGGGGAAGTTCCTGTTGATAATGCAAATATCCGCCGTGCTAATAGCTTGTTTGTTTTTGTTTTACATTGGTGGCATGTTGTTAAGTGAAGAGAGACTTTTACGGAACCTGAAGATTTTCAATACAGTCATTTCAATGAGTGATTTCATGCTTCTTCAACTCATAGCAATACTTTTGAAAGTTGGACCTATGAGCTAAACTGGAATGTGCCAGTTTGTTTTTATTTTATTTTTCAGAAAAAGGAAATACAAATATCTCTAAATTTTTTCTCCTGTACATTTTCTTAAAATCCATTATGCTTGCTGTATCTAATACCAAACCAAATAAACAAATGCTTATGAATTGAACCTTCCAGTTCAGAAGCAGCTGTCTAATTATGTAGATCATTCATCAACACATTTTGTTATTACTGTATTCTACTTATGACTCTAAAACGATCATATCTTTCTACACCTTTAGAATATTGTTTCATAGTCTAAAAAGATCATTAAATCTAAAAAGCTCAGATAGCAAAACAATATGATTCTCAGTCTGCTATCCACGTCCAAGAAAATCTCTGCATGGCCACAATAGTTGGTGGGTGGATATTGCTGAATCCAAATGCAGACGTAGGTGGCCTGGACAAGTTATAGGTATCAAATTCTGATGTTTCTCCACTGCTTTGAAAAAGTCTTGTTCACTGATTATGTTTCTAAAACAACCTCTCAGACAAAGAATGGAAGGAAGGATTTTCCAGCAAAGCCAATATTTGGAATGACTCATTATCAACCCAAGATACCCTGATACAATTCAAGAACAACACTGATAATAGTCTGTCAAAAATCTCAAAGTTTTTTGTTGATAAAAATCCATATTCATATATGGTTCTCAAATTTTAGCATTTTCAACTAAATTTAAAAAATATAGGATTTCGGTAAGGCTTAATCATGCAAACTTAACTTACTTGTTTTGTTTCCGAAATACCAAAGACACATTTTGTATTTGTAAATAAAATTTGAAGCAATGTTAAGTACTTTTTAATAGAACATTGGCTGCAAAATACTACAAAATACATCCCTTCAAACCAGGTTGGATTTTGTAGAAAGAACTTTTTATTAGTTGTAAAAAGTCATAATTGACAAGATTAAGAGAACGAAAGCAGGGAACAACTTCTTTTCTTTTTCCAGCTATTGTTGGGTGCTATAAATATGTCAATAAAACCTGCTGAGTCTGTTTGCTGTTGCTTGTACGTGTATGATTTCAGGGCTGACTACTTTGTATTAGATAAATAATTCTGGAGAAATAGTAATTCTTCCTCTTTCTGCATTCATTAGATGACTGTAGTTCTTTTTATAGGAGCAGAACTCCATGAGAACTCCCTTTCTGCATCAGCATATCTGTTGGCATTATAACTGTTTAAGTCTTACATGGGCAGCCGTCTTAGTGAGGTATCATGAGTATAACTTTGCTATCATTTTCTAGAAGACACACTTTCGGTGGACATCCTAGTCCTCTGGCTCTTAAGATCCAGCGACCTGCTGTTCCCTGAGCCTTAGGTATATAGGGCTTGTGTGGTAGATGTATTCACTCTGGGGCTGGGTTCTTCCGGATCAGTGGCTCTCTGTATTAGGACCAATTGTGACTTTCTGGGATGGCCTCTGTTTTTTGTTAAGAGAAGTTTATTTGATGAGAGATGGGAGCTACACCCATCTGTGGGTATAAAAATAAGTATTTAGAATGCAGTTAGAATTGTGCTGGTGTACTAAAGTGGTGGTAGTAGGTTCTTCTCAAAGATCATCGGGACCAGATAGTTGGTAGGTTTCCAGTACCAGGCATGGTTTTTGCCTCCTGTTGAGCCGTCCTTAGGTACTGATTACCATCAAGAAGTACACTATTGTATCTTTAGGGATAAATACCATTCAGGTCACTGTTGTGGTCCATAGGTATCACCGCTATATAGGAGTATTGATTTCTTTCTCTCCTTGGCATCTCTTGGCACCTTCTAGTACTCTAAAAGCTAGACCACAGGAAGAAGGAGGTTTTAAGGTTATATCTTGCTCAAATTTCCAAGTCAGTTTCAGAAATGTGCTGTGTCTTCAGCAATAGGGATTTATTTTCAACCTCTAAGAGGCAACCAAGGACAATAGCCATAGCCTATACTGTTTGCAGAGTCACTCAGACTAACCTGAACAACTCAAATGGAGGTTTCTCATGCTTTGGGGCTGTTTTTGTTTTTGTTTTTGTTTTGTTTTGTTTTGGTTGTTGTTATTCTATGGCTTTTATGAGGAGCACTGTCAGTTCAAGTGTCATAACTTCATTCAAGTTATACATATATCTGTACATGCATACATACATATATGCAGATGTATATCTATATATCTATATATATATATCACATATAATCGTAGGTAAGTATAAATGACATGATTCCTCGAGTCTTTGTCATACATCTTTAGTGTTGTTTTATCTCCTCTCTCTCCCTCTCCTGTGATGAACTCCCTCCCCCTTCCCAACTAAAGCTCTCCTCCCCATGTCTCCCGTTTCCCCCTTCAGATCACCTGTATGCTGCTATTCCCCAATCTATCCGCAACCGCATTCCTTGTTACTTTCCTTATTTCTGTGGCTACCCCAGGTTAATCATTCCCACCTGGAGATACTTATGAACCCCAGAGTAGAGATTACAGGTGAAATTTGTCTTTCTGGGTCTGGGTCCACTCACACAGTATGACCTTTTCAAGTTCCAGCCATTCGTCTGAAAGATTCATGATTTAATATTTCTTTATAGATTCCATAGTGTATGTGTACCACATTTTCATTATCCATTCATCAGCGGAAGACATTTACAATGTTTCCATTCCCTAGCTATTGTGAATAGAGTAGCAATGAATTATTCCAAATGAATAAGAATTTGGAATCCTGTGAGCATATGCCACAGAGTAATGTAGCTGGCTCCTGTGGCAGATGTATTTTTAGTTTTGGGGGATTATCCACAATGACTTACAGAGTGGCTGGAACAGGTTGCAATCCTACCAACAGTGAATGTGGGTTCCCTTTCTTGGTGCTTTTTCTAGCATTTGCTCTCTGTTGTTTCATTGGCCTTAGCCATTCTGAGGGGTGAGATGAAATTTTGAAGTTCTTAGCATGGCAGTAATTAACCATGGTAAGGGATAAGACCTAGTAGGATAGCTGGGTGTGGTGGCGCACGCCTTTAATCCCAGCAGAGGCAGAGGCAGGCAGATTTCTGAGT
>NC_034608.1:57301601-57302747 GCF_900095145.1 Mus pahari | reverse complement strand
GAGAGAGAGAGAGAGAGAGAGAGAGAGAGAGAGAGAGAGAGAGAGAGAGAGAGATTTTTATTCCTTCCTCAGCACAGGGCACTAGCTGTATTTGCCTTTATTACCTACTAGAAGGTCCTATCTTCAGTTATAGTTGTATTTGGGGTTATAAATTCAATATAGGTTTTCATGGGGACACAAACATCCAATCCACAATAGTATTTGAAACTAAGAATGTAATGGGAAGGGAAAAAGAAGAGGAAGAATAAAGGAGAAGTGGGCTTAGTAAGTGGTGTCATAAATAGATGTCCATGTCCTTATGATGATTAAGAACGTCACTGCCACGGAAGTGGATATCCTGCAATGAATGTTTTCAAAGAACACACATAACTTCACATTGTGAGCCATTTTGAAACAGCAACCCAGAAATATTTTCATTAGCTTTCATCACCAGCATCCAGTTTTGTTCCTTTTTCTGACATTTGAACAAAATGAGGTTGCTCACCCAAAACTGGCATCAGTCTGTACATCTGGTCATTCATCCTTCAAGGCATGTGAGTTTCCAGAAAACAACAGGGATTTGCCCCTGGGAGATTTACATTTCCTCCTCCCCTTGTTTGCACAACGTTGTCAATGTACTTAATCATGGACCCTTAAGACTGGAATCTTTGGGTCTGTGTTCATTCAGAGATGATGCACCTAACCCTCAAGAAACTGGAGGCCCCAAGAAGTTTAGAGGTCAGGTAGGGTGGGAGGTGGGGGCATCCACCTGGAGATAGGGTAGGGTGGGGAGGAGATGTGGGATGTGGAGCAATCAGAGGGTTGATGGGCGGGGCGGGGAATGGAATATGGAATGTAAAGAATAAATTAAAAATAAAGAAAATTAAAATTAAAAAAAGACTGGACCTTAAAATGGAAGAAGAACAAATTTCATGTTTATTTTTTTTATCATAAATTAAAAAATAATCAGCAAGATCTCCCATGCTCATGGATTGGCAGGACTAACATAGTCAAAATGGCCATCCTGCCAAAAGCAATCTACAGATTCAATGCAATCCCCAACAAAATTCTAACCCAATTCTTCACAGAGTTAGAAAGGGCAATTTGCAAATTCATCTGGAATAATAAAAAACCTAGCAAAGCAAAAACCATTCTCAACAATAAAAG
>NC_034608.1:57275111-57299196 GCF_900095145.1 Mus pahari | reverse complement strand
AAAAAAAAAAGAAAGGAGAAAAAAAAAATCAGCACAAAGGCAGAACAAATTGTGGTAAGACACGCCTATAATCTATCATATTTCTAGTTGAGGCTTGCCAGGGCTCCGTAACATAACCCCTATCTTCCAAGATACCTTCAGAGTATGTGAACAGACGTTCAGGTCAAAAGTCTATTGTGTGAAATCTGTATCTGCTACAACCTAAGCAAGCTGAAGTGCCTTTTACTGCTCTTGGCCCCATGCAGAGCTGATAAGGCCACTGAATAGGTTAGTGATACATTACCTCAGAGAGTGGTAAGAGCATGATTGGGAGCAACTTGCCCTTCCTGTAAAGAAACTTTTCCTCATGTCCTGGACTTCTGCAGATCCCTTGAAAATTCATTGTGATGTCAGGAGCCCAGCTGATCCCACAGTTTAGCCTTCAATTTATGGTACATGTGTGTGCTTCCTTGGGCCTCTCCTACTTTCTGCTTCCTAGATACAATGAAAAAAATTATTATTGTTATCAGTGTAGTAGACCTTGGGATCCTGAACACAGTGTACTGACCAAAGTCCTGTGGAACAGTTGTGACAGAGAGACAGAAAATTATATTTCTGGATGGAAATAAATTGGTTTGGATGATATGATGGTTTGTATATGCTTGGCCCAGGGAGTGGAACTATTTGGAGGTGTGGCCTCGTTGGAGTGGGTGTGGCTTTGTTGGAGTAGGTGTGTCACTGTGGGCATGGGCTTTAAGACCCTCATCCTAGCTGTCTGGAAGTCAGTCTTCTCCCAGTAGCCTTCCGATGAAGATGTAGAACTCTCAGCTCCTCCTGCACCATGCCTGGATGCTGCCAAGTTCCTACCTTGATGATACTGGGCTGAACCTCTGAACCTGTAAGCCAGCCCTAATTAAATATTGTCCTTATAACAGTTGCCTTGGTCATGGTGTCTGTTCACAGCAGTAAAACCCTAACTAAGACAGATGATTTTTGCCTAATTCAATGGACAAACTTGAGTCACTCTGTAAGAACTGCATCTGGTGGGGTTGTTAATAAGAGTTTGAAATGAACCTCAAAGCCTTTGGTAGAGAACTACAGACACAAACACGTAGAGCTAAGCAAATGCAGGCTACAGAAAGGACTCGGTTGATAATTGAAAGAAGTCTCTCCTGAGTTCAGTGACTGATTTGGCTGAGTTTGTAAGAGACAGAAGACGAGTCTGGCCCTTACACAACAGAATAAGGAAATGGTCCAGACAGCAAAGCACTTAAAAGGTTTTAAGTGGCAGAGTTATAATGATGAGAGCTGCATTTTATGAAGATTAATCTGGCAGCAGAAAGCAATGTCCCAGCCAGGAAGAAACAATGAGGATCTGAAGTTGAGTAACAAAAGTGAAAAAAAAAAAAAAAGAAGGAGAAAAAGGAGGCAGTGAAGAAATGTATTGATGTGGAGCCAGGAAGAGACAAAGCCAAGAACGTCTCCAAAGCCCACTGGGCTTTTAAAATAAACAAGAGCCACAATGCAGTCGGGATGTGATTTGATACTAGGTGAGTGGATTAGCTGGGTTTTCACAATGCTTTGACACAAGACATGCCATAAATAAGCAAGAGGGTAGAGATATCTTGTAACATGGGTTTTGGAGCTTTGCACACATGTGCTTGGGTAGCAGCACATCATGTCAGAAGTGTGTGGAGAAGAACCATTCACCTCAAGAGTGACAGGAAGTGGAATGATAGCAAGAGACTGAGGGGCAGCTCTAACCTTCAAAGGCAATGCTTCCCATTGAGCCACGTCCTCCAGCTAGGTCCCCACATCCTGAAGTTTCTACCATTTCCCGAGATAGTGCCACTGTCTGGGACCACATGTTCAGCAGATGTGGGAAATATTTACTATTATATAATATAGAGCTAATATATAAGATACAACTGAAAAGAAAACACATTATATAATATATATTAAAGAAAACACATTATATATCATATATATATATATATATATATATATATATATATATATAAATATATAAAACTAGAGCTAATACTATTAGATCTTGAAGGCAGGGGCCATGGTTGTTGTCATTCACACTATAGTTCCAGTGCTTTTCATAAAACAAGCCCTCCACAGTGGCCTTTATTGAAAAATGTATTATATGTTTGGTCTTGTGGAATTTACATAATCACCCTAGGGGAGGTGTAATTAATTAATCTATACTTTCATATTAATTACCATTCACATTTCGATCAACATCATGCATATATAAAATAGAAAACATTATAATGCACATACTACACACATGTCCATCGGTTCAGCATGACAAAGAGAACTTTGAAATATCCGTCTTAGCCTGTGTTGGCTTCAGTATTCAAAACTACTATAAACTGGGTGGCCTATGAAGAACAGACATCTGTTTCTTACCATTCTAGAGGCTGGGAAGTGCAAAATAAAGATATTGGCTTCTTCATGCTTGATAAAGACCCACTTCCTGGTTCATAAATAACTGTCTGTCCACCATAACTTGCTTGATGGAAAAAGATGAGGGGTTTCCTTATGGAGTCTGATCTTATTCGGAACAGACCGTAGCTCCCCAACCTCTAATACTACCGCCTCAGGGGTTCAAATCCTGACATATACATTTCAAAGTAACACAAGTATGCAATCCATGGTATCATTATCATACACATTTTATATAAAAGAGGCCTGAAATTGAGAGTACATAGCTTAGTCAAGGTTACAGAGTTAGCATAGGTCACAAACATTATTTGAATAAAAGCCCATCTCCTTTTAGTGTCCAAGTTCTCAACCATACCTGGCTTGTGACAAGTGGATTAGCATTGCATGTGTATGATTGTGTACATTTGTGTGTATGTGTGCGTGTAGGCCAGAGATCAATCTCAGGAGGCATTCTTAAGTCGGTATCTACCTTGTTTTTTGAGACTGAGTCTGTAGCTTGTTTGATTAGACCAGAATGGCTGATCACTGAACCTAGGCACCCCCTTGTCTCTGCTTTTCCAGGGGTGGGATAACAGGCATTTCTTCCACCATACTTAGATTTTGTAGGCGCTCCGGGGCTCCAGACACAGGTCTTCAGGCTAATGTGGCGAGAACCTTACCACCTGAACTATGTATGTCTCTAGTCTGCAAAGGACATCCAAGGGGCTACGCCAAGGAGGTAAATGGAGCCATAATGCTTAAGTTGAGAACTGAGGACTAGATATACCAAGATGGAAATGGCTTGTATTAAAGTAGTGCTTGAAGGGATGGGAGTGAAATGAATAGGCAGTATGAGTGCCCTGAGGACACAGATTTGGCTTTATCCCCGAACCTTCCTGGAGAGAGAACAAAATAAGGAGACTATTTAAAACCCCTGCCTGCTCAGAGAGTTAAGAACTCTTTTTTGGCTGCCCTAATGTTTCTTTTCTGGTTTCTGGAAAAAAAATCAAGGCAGAGCTGTCTACAATCCACTTAGTGGGGTTTTTTTTTTTTCTCCCTCTACATCTTTGGTACAGGACAAGCCAAAGAAGCCATGATATTTCATACTATAAACTTCATTTAAACTGTGAGGTTGGGGATGCCATTTTTCCCTATAAGACAAAACCCCAAATGCATCTCTGACTTTCTCATCTTTGTGCCTACTAACGTTTCCTATCAGAGGCTGGACTCTTGTACACGTTGCATGGACCATTAGGGTCTAACAGTGCTGACTCGGGTTTTTATCAGATGTGCAATCATTAGCCACACTAGTCCCCAGGGAAACACTCTTTGGCATCATTGCCTGATCAGAAAATTGACTTGCCTTGGAAGAGATCTAAACTATTCCAGAAAGACTTATAAATGTGCGGCACATTTCCAAATTTCTTTAGGCCAGTGACGTTCACAGGCTATTAGAGAGGAAGTTCCCAGTTTATATCAAGTTTTTATTGAAGAACTCCTCCAGCAACATCACACTTTAAGAATTAAATATCTGATCTTTAGTAATAGAATAAAAAATTCAAGGTACAAATCACCCTTTGGGAGGTTTCCTTAGGCATTTCCCCATATTTTGTGAGCGTCTGAGTTGGTTTCCCCTCATTTGCTTGGTGTTAGCTGTATCACTTTTATAATGTAGTAGTCTCATCTACATCAATCTTTTGGCATCGGCTGTGATACTCTGAGTACGGGTTGCTTAAATATTGACAGCGTCTCTTCGGTAAATGATTGCTCAGCCTTATCACCAGGATGAATTTAGACATCCCAAGAATATAGACATATTGAAACAAGGCATTTTAATAATGTAGTATGTTCTCCCCTCACATTACTACTCTAAGGTGCCTTCTACAAAACAAAAACAAAAACCTTCCATGTCTTCCACTCTACTGGCTGTTGAGCAGTGAAAGCAGAGAGTCCGTGGGATATATGGTAGTATTATGAGTATGAGAGAATTCACATGGTTACTGAGAACTAGACACCTTATCACTGAATAACCTCTGTAACTATGGGACTAAAGGACAAGTTGAGAAAGATTCCTTAGGGCATTATTAGATTAAGCCAAACTGCAGCTAGTAGAAACTTGTTTCTCGATTATTATAATATTTCCATCAAATTCTGTTAACTTATCCTAATAATTGGCTTATAATAGATTAATTTAACTTAGTGTTTATTTTACAAGAGTCTTTAAATAAGTACCATGATTTTTAATCAAAAACAATTTAGACTAATCTTGAATTGTTCAGACATATCTCCCCACCGATGTGTAGATGTCTTCAAATCTGTACTATAATATTTGTGTGTAAAAATTGCTGATCCAGCTGGGCAATGGTGGCACATGCCTTTAATCCCAGCACTTGTGAGGCAGAGGCAGGCAGATTTCTGAGTTCGAGGCCAGCCTGGTCTACAGAGTGAGTTCCAGGACAGCCAGGGCTATACAGCGAAACCCTGTCTCGAAAAACAAAACAAACAAACAAAAAATTGCTGATCCAGTACACTATTTATCAGCCTACCAGAAGACAGAGAAAATACTGAAAACACATTATTCCAGTATTTTTGTCTGATTCAGAATATTCCCTCCAGATGTAAGCTCGTTATGTCATAAAATGTAATTTGGAGATGAGGTCATATAGACAGGAAATGATGTTTTCAGTCTATAAATAAGGACACTGGAACTGGTTTGAACTGAGACCAGAAGGGACTACTGACTAAAGCGGGACTTTCTTTGACTACCCCTGATGTTCTTTACAGAAGAGAAAATTACACTTTGACTTATTCTTGTTATTTACAAGTGATGTTTTATAGCTTGTTCCAATCTAGCCTCCAGGGCGGTAGGAGTATGAATTTGGTCCAAAACGTGCGAAGGGGATGTGACAATTTTAAAATGAATTTGACATTAATGAAAACATATTTTGAAAGTTGCAATATGCCGGTATTGAACAGGAGATAAAACAAACAAACAAACAAACAAACACAATGTGTAAGGTCAATGTCATAAACAAGGGCCAGGAAAACAACGAAACAAATACTACTCCAAGAACTGTTCTATGAAACTTCAGTATTAGAACTGTTCTATGAAACTTCAGTATAGCGGAGGGCGTTTTTTAGTCTCTGGCTTCCCTTGGTGCCTTAAAGTATCATAGTGGATACTTTGTGTCTCTAGCTGTTGTTTAGTTACAGCTAGGTTAAGACAGCTGATATGTACCTAACACAGGATCCAGGGGTTTCACATCTCTATCAAGATTCCAACAGTGAAGTCACATGGTTATGTGAGATGTCTGACTTAACAGCAAACTTAGTAGTAGGGCACAGACAACGTTGGTATTAGTCTCACTTTATTCCAAAGACTCTGCTGGCTGAGTCCGTGCCAGAATACAGCCAGAACCCATTAGACTATGCATACTGCATCAGGGTGCAGTCATCATTATTATTTTTTTCCCTACCACATTCTGAAATCCCACCTATCTTCGGATGCTCTGGAAGGCAGCCAGTGAGGGTGTAAAGCTGCACAGATTCATTCGCATCTCTCCAAGAAACCACACCCAACACAAGGCCCTCTTTGTGCCTTAGGAGACAGTGGTGCCACAGTATTACCGTTTTACACTGCCTGACTCTCTTTGGGTTTTAATTTCTTTCTTTCTTTCTTTCTTTTTTTTTTTTTTAAGTATGGGGGTAGCTTTATGTCTCTTTTACTGTTCCAAGCTGCTGGACCCAAATGATCCTCCTGCCTCAGCCTCCTGAGTGGCTGGGATTACAGGCCAGCGCCACCGCAGCCAGCTTGAAGATGCCCATCTGGAAAAATCCCTAGTGACTTGGGCATTGAGAGCCTCCGCCAGGAGAGAGGGAGCGGGAAGGAGAGCAAAGTCCAAGGGTGAGACCCGCAGGTGCGAGCAGGCGCAGAGCCGCTATCCCAAGCCCGCGCAGGCGCCTAGCATAAACCGGCGCACCTGGAGGAGGAGCCAAGCCCGGGACCCGCCCACGCCCGCGGCCGCCGAAGCCCCCTCCCCGCCCTTCCCATTGCGCCGCACGCGCGCGCAGGTGCGTGAGGCCGCGCCCGCTCGGGACCCTGCAGTCGCGGGCCCGCCATGGAGCACATCCGCACGCCCAAGGTTGGTGGCCCGGGCGGAGGAGGCAGAGAAGGAGGAGGGATGCTGAGCGCACAGGGGCTGCCGGGCCGGGAGCTGGACCGCGAAGGAGGGAGGAGCTGGCGGCGCCCTAGCATCTCCCAGAGCACTGCGAGGCCGATCTTTCTCTTGCTAACTCACAGGCCTAGCTGGAGCTAACCTCTTGTCCTTGGGGGAGGGGGGGTGCGCAATGGACGCAGGGGTGGGCAGGAGGGAATGGACCCCATTTGTCTGTTGAGTAACAGGGTGCTGATAAACGGTTTTTCTTGCCTGGTTCTGGGCTTTAAATATTTTCATTTAAAGAAGGTGCTGGTAGCGCTGAGCAGTTGAAAAGGAAGCAAGCTCTTGAATAGCAGGTGCAAAGAAAGTGCGTTATAGACAGATGGTGTGAATGAACTTGGAAGCTTGTTGAAGCTAAGGATTGGACTCACCCGAAGCATCCTTTCTCATTCTGGAGCTGCTAGGGACCTGCAGCTGAGCCTAGGATACATACTTGCCATGACTGAATGATGGCGTATTCTTCTGTTTCCCGTTTGTTTGGCTCTTTGGGAAGAAGATGCTGCGTATAGATTTCGCCCCCGTGAGTGTGTGCTAAAACACACCGGCATTTGCCGCTGAACAGAAATGACTATTTCCAGATTATCCAGTTAATTAAGACTGGAAGCCTTAGCCATAGTACCAAACTCTTTGTTGCAATATAATTTAGAATAAAAATAATGATAGAGATTCTTGTCTGATTTTAAAAATCTCTGGGAAGGAAGACCTTTTTTAAAAATCCCGTTGTTTCTCTCTTAGTTACCACCACACAGTCCTTTTAGAATCATCTTATATTTAAAATCTAGGTCCCAGACAGACTTAGACCAAAACTATATCTGAGTGCACAGACCTCATGTGATCCCAGGGCTATTATCATTTCATGGAAACGTAAATTTAATTACTTTGCTCCTTATCCAGCAAGAATTTATTCCTACATTCTGAGATGGTTGCCCATACCTCTTAGTGAAAGCCTCTTTAATACTGTGTTCATGGAAGAATTAGTCTTCTAGCTTGCTGGAGAATGTCAGTTCCAGCGGTGAGTTTAAATTGGATTGATGTTGCACCATGGAATTAAAATGTTGCTTTACAATCAGGAAGTTGTAAACTTAGGAGACAGTGCCATAACCACAAGATAGGTGGCCCAAGACTCTCAAGTCTTAATTGGTACTAAATAATTTATTCAAGAATGATAAGTTTAACCCATGATTCTCTTTGTCTCTTGCCAAGGGCATTTTTTCATGATGAAGGAGCCCTTTATACAGGTGGTGTTTTATGTGGATGTTGGCAGCAAGGATGACAGGGTATTGTGGGCACCGGATGGCATTCTCTTATTCAGTATGAACTTGGGAGAGTGATATCACTTTCTGGATTTTACTCTGTGTCACCTCAGACAAAGCCATATCTATATCTATAATTTTTGGTTTTGGAGACAGGGATTCTCTGCATAGCCCTGGCTGTCCTGGAACTCACTCTGTAGACCAGGCTGGCCTCGAACTCAGAAATCCGTAAACTGTAACAACAAAACGCTGAAGTTACACATACTAGGCGGATGAGATTCGTTTATCTGTTTCATTCCACAAGCATTTAAGGGCCGTGTTCCATGCTGTTTGTGAGATGCTTGGAGTACCACACATGCAGGAACTCATAGTCTAGATGGGGGTGCCAGTTGTGAACATGGGAATTATACGACTGAGACAGACATGAACAAGGTTCAGTGGATGCAAAGAGAGGAATTGATAGAGGGTCATTCCATGGCCCCGTGAGTCTCTCCACCCGCTGTGTCACCTGTGTATTTCCATGGGAAGATGAGAAAAGTCTTCTTAGCAGGGTTGACTGTTACCCTTGAAGGAGTTGATGCTCAAGAGCACTTGAGATAGCTGTCACGTAATTCTGTAAATATCCACTAGAATAAATAGTTGCAACCTCAAAGAATCTGAAAGCTGCAAGATGGGGCTGAAAATGAAATCTGTTGAGGCAAAAAATAACTTCCTTTTATTCTATGTTTTAAAGTCCTAAACTAATTTTCACCATTCAGGAATGTCCAGCCCAGAGCCATGGGCACGTGTGACTAAGGGTAGCTGTGAATGCAACCCAACACAAAACAGTAAACTTAAAACAGTCTATGAGATCAGACAAACACAACTCAACCGCAGGGTGCCGAGCCGCCCACGCTGTAGATGACAAAGTCAGCTAGCTACATCAAAAGGTTGAATACATTGGGCTTGGAAGATGGCTCCGGGAGTTTGGAATCCCAGCGACCGAGTTGAAAGTTGGGCATGATGGCACACACCTGAATCTCCAGCACTGAGGGGTGGGTGGAAACAGGAGGATTGCCATTGCTCACCAGGCAGCCAGTCTAGTCAAGACAGCAAGCTCCAGGTTCAGTCAGAAAGACCCTGTCTCAAAATTAGATGGAGAGGGGCAGAGCAGTTTAGGGGGACATCCAGTGTCGAGCTCCAGCATCTAGGAGTTTATATACTATACGCACAGTTTTTAAACATTATTGGCTGCGTGCTAAGAGTACAGCTTACTGCAGAACATATGCTGTCAACTGTGCAGTTGTTAGTGGTCATATTCATACTTAACACTTAATGCTCTGTTATATTCTCAGGGGAGCAGAATGGGAAGTTATTTTTTTTTTCTTCTTGATTCATAGTTTTATGTCCTAGGTTTGTATATGCAAAGTTTGCTTAACGGATCCACTATCCGTTTGATGCAGTATTTACTGGGATAGAAATGGGTTTGTTTGGAGGAAAATAAATGTACACATGTATGATGTATAGTTGCTTTCACATTGACAGTGTAAGTTATTGTAATAGCTATCACAGCCTGTGCTCTGGAGTGCAGTTTAAGAAGATACATATATATGAATAATTAGTGCCCTGTACATATTTCTTTCCCTGTGTACGTGTGTGTGTGTGTGTGTGTCTGCGTGTACACTTTACTGAAGCTTTTCATAGAGCATGTGCTAAATAGGATGTGTTTCACCAGTGATCCCATGCAAGGAGAAAATACTCCAAGAATGAGAAGTCTTATAGTTGGATGGAAGTGAGGCCGTTCAGGATTACCCGTACCCTTCACAGTGAAAATTGGGGTTTCTGCTTTGCTGTTGATCTACCTTTCTGGGTGGTAACCCAGAAAACTCACTGGTGAGAAAATGTCCCATTCGAAACGTAGCAAGTATTTGAGCTCAGGTATTACTTACATCAAAAGGCCTCTGGGTTCCTAGAAACAGCTTGAAGCGCTGGTAGAATCTCACTTGTTTGTCTGGGGTCTGGCTGAGAAAAGTCGTCTTCTGAAAGGCATTTCCTCCACATGTGTAAATTTAAGTTATTAATAGAATATGTGATCATCTCTAATACAGACCTTTAAATGTTTCCTGTTCTGACTCCCACTCTGTAGACTGAGCCCTTACTGCAGAGTCTCCTCATTTTCTGTTCTCTTCTTTCCTGGGTAATTCTGTTGGTACATATGGTCACACTTTACTTGCATTCATTGTGTTACAGCTGCAACCAAATACCTGACAAAAGCAACTTAAGGCGGGAAGAGTTTATTGGCTCACAGTTAGAGGGCTTCCAGTCCATCATGGAGGGGAGGCCATGATGGTGGAAAGGCTTGGTCTTCAGTGCTCCCCAGAAGGCAGAGAAAGGGAAACGGTATTGCTTAGTGGTTTCCCCATCTTTTCCCCTTTCTATCAGTCTGGAACCCCAGCCCTTGGGGTCCCACATTCAGTGTGAGTTTTTCCTCTTTGGCTAAAACTATGTGGAAACTTCTCATGGACACACCCTAAGCTGTGCCTTCTTAATGTCTTAGATGGTTTTTTGGGTTTTTTTTTGTTTTGTTTTTAAATCCAGTCAGTTGAAGTCAACCATCCTACTTAACTCTGCCAGCATTTTTGAATGAATTCTTTCTGAACCTAGGTGCAAAGCAAGAATCCCCAGGGGATTCTAGGGCTTTGTTTGACTGGCCTGTCCCACTTCCCCGGCTTTATTTAGTGACCATTTCCTGACCAGGGCCATGGCCTTGGTAGGCTTATCAAGTGTGCCAAGTTCTCTTGTGTCCCAGGATTTGTGCAGTGTCATCCCATCTCAGGAAGAGTGGGGGAACCAACCGCACACTCTAATCTACTTTCTTTGCCAGGCTAGGTTTCTTTCTCATAGTCCCAGTTTCCAATTACATGTGATCTCAGAGAGGCTGTTACCCATGTTCTTCGTCTGAATTAGACCTGCCTGTTGTAGTTTTTAATGGAGCTGTTTTGTTTTTCTTTTATGCTCCTCACTGTGATTCATTTGAGTCGTATTTGTTGAACATTAAGCTTCCTGTCTTAACTGGGAGTCTCGGGAGAAGGTGGATGTAGTCACTCCTGCATTCATGGCACCTCAACAGTGCTTGGTACTAAGCAAGCATGCGTTAAATAAATACTAATTGCAAGAATGAACAGTATTCTTTATTTCAGCACTTCTTATTTTAGACTAGGCATTAGGAATCCAGGTTTCATATGCATTATACCTATAGCTTGATTGTATTGTGAGTCCTCTTAAATTATATATATATATATATGTATATATATATATATGTGTGTGTGTGTGTGTGTGTGTGTAGTGATTTTATATAATCATATATATATTCATATTCACCGTAGTGATTTCATTTATATTTAATAGGATAAAATGTGAATAACATAAAGTCACTTATATCAAATATGCAACCTAAGTGGTTTTAGTGTGTGTGGAGCATTGTGTAAGTATCGTCATTATCCAGCTTATGAACACGTTCATCATGCCCAGAGAAATCATTAGTGAGCTTTGGTTTATAAAGTCTTACCTGGATTCAGACTGTTGCTTAATCCTGCTTTGGATCCTTATACCCATCTCATTCTCTCGGTTTGGTACCATACCATGCACTGTATATTAGGTCTGGTTCTGTTAACCTTGTTCCTCATCATGATAAACTAGGGTGTGTGCATTCTTAACAGCTGGTGCCATTTGCCCTGATTCTTAGGATCTTGACCTTGGTAACATCACCAGGTCTCTCATCCCATCCCCCATCACTCCTCCAAATAGTTCATCCGAGAAGGAAGGGAAGTACAGCCTTTGGAAATGACTTGAGTGAATCCTGATGTCCCTGATGAGTGATGGCTTCCTTTTTTAGGCTGAAACAAAGTTCCATTAAGTAACTAATTTTAGAATCTTGCCTAGAATGAATGTCAAACTGACCAATTTGACTGTCTTTTCCATTTGGGAATAGTAATCTCATCTGTGCGCTCTCTGTTTGAAATTAAGACTTGAGATTTTCTTTCTCTCCGCCAGTCATTATCGTTATACCACTGGCACCGGGGCCTTTCTCTTTTATTTAGCAAATAATCTGCAGATGATAAAAGTAACAGGGAGTGCATGCATGTTTGTGCACTCTGCCTGTATCTGAACATTTTTATTACCCCCATAGGAATCCCGTACTCGTTAGTGGTGGCAGTCCAGTTCTCTTTCTCCTACCTCTACTGATAATGTATATCGCTTATCTGTACTATATTATCTTCCTGAAAATCTCATAGGAATTGAACCATAAAATGTGTGGCTCTTTATGGCTTTTTAAAATTGATTTCTAGATTTGCCCAGGTTGTAGTGTTACTCTACAGTAGAGGGTGGTGTTTGTTGGCATTTAGATAGGCTCCGCCCCACAGTTACCTGGCAACCTCCAGGTGTGCCTGACTCACTATAATAGGGGCTGCTTGCCCCTCCTCTCTCTCTCTTGCTCTCTCTTTTTGCTCCTGCTCCCTTTTCCCTCCCTCCTCTCTCTCCATGCTCATGGCCCGCCTCTACTACTCTTCTCTTCCTTCCCTCTCTCCCTCCCCTCTCCCCCTCGCCCCCTTCTCTCAACTCCCCTCCTCAGGTCATGAATAAACTCTATTCTATTATATGCTGCTGGTACCTCACAGGGGGATGAGATGCCTCAGTGTGGGCCTGCAGAGGCACCTCCTTCCCCCACACCCTACCACACCTCCACTAAACGTATCTCTGGTCTCTTAACTTTTTATAAAACACAACAGTGTTACTCTGACTGTTGCTAACAAATTCTACTGTGAGAATATGTATGGATTTTGAATGTGGACCCATGTTTCAGTTTTCTTAACAATGTCTTTTCTTTAAGAGTAGAATTGCCAAATTATGAGAAAGTTTTCTCAGTGTGTTAAGGACTTTTCTTTCTTTCCTTTCTTTGCTTTATTAGATGTTTTCTTTATTTACATTTCAAATGCTATTCCAAAAATTCCCTGTACCCCCCCCCCCACCACCCACTCCCACTTCTTGGCCCTGGTGTTCCCCTGTACTGGGGCATATAAAGTTTGCAAGACCAAGGGGCCTCTCTTCCTGTTAAGGACTTTTCTAAATTGTCCAAAGAGGCTATACCATGTCTCCGGCAGTGTCTACTGTTGCAGATTTGGATGGATTGATTGTCTCTTCACCGACTCTTGTTAACTACTTTTTGTCTTAGTCTCCTGTGTTAGTTAATGCAACAGTATCAGAGGATGAGTTGCTTTGCTTACAGTTAGAAGGGTTTGGGCCATGGTTGCTTGGCCTAGTTCAGTTGGGTTGAACATGGTGACAATTGACAAGTGTGATAGAGGAGGGTCCTCATGGTGGACAGGAGACTGTAAAGAAAAGACCAAGTGGGTATAATCTTCAGACCCATGTCTCCAGTGATCCACTTCTAATCCACCAGCTCCTCACGTAGTGCCGTCAGCAGGAGACAGTGTTTCACACACATGAGCCTGTCTGTGGTATTTCACATTTAAGTGCTGACCCCATCCTGGTTGGTGTGAAGTGGTTTCTCTCTCTGGTTTCCATTTGTATCCCCTAATGACAGAAGCTCTTAAGTGTCTTCTCATGAGCTTATTAACCATTTGTGTATTTTCTTTGGATAACTTTATTTAAACCCTTTGCGTATTTTGAACTTGAATTTTAATTTTTTTTCCAGATCTTTTAAAGAAACTATTTTTTAAAGTTATGGCTGCATGTTAATAGTACGTACTAGTAGATATCACTATGGAGCTTCCATGGGCACATGTCCTGCTGTGGTCATGTCTACTTTCCCATGCGCCCTCTCCTTTAGTATTTTAATTGCTGCATTGTGAGAGTCTGGATGTAAGTTTCTAGCCAGATATCTGAGCTGTCAGTGTTTTCTCTGCCATTCTGGAGGCTCCCCTTTCACTGTTTTGACAGTTTTTTGCTTTTCATTTTTTGGCTTTGAGACAGTATCGTATTTCTCAGGCTGGTTCTGTCTTTTGATCTTGCTCTGTCGCCAAGCCCAGGATGACCTTAAACATCTGATCTTACCTTCACCCATCCTGAGATGATGGGCGTGTGCCACCATGTCTGGTGCGAGCGATGCTGCTCAGTGGGGAAACAACTCAGGGTTCTCGCATGACTAGGCAGTGCAAGCCAAGTCAGGGCAGTGCAGTAGCAGTCTCCCAGCCCGAGCTGCATCCTTGAGCCGTTGTTAAGTGTCTTTGAAACACAGAGGTTTAAGTGTACTGACCCACATGTTGGTGGCTTGTTTGTCCGCAGTGTGGGAAGGCAGTCATGGTGTTGCTGTTATGTCTATATAGATTTTTAAAGTCAGTGTTTCTGGGAATCAAGGTAATGGAGATGTTTAGTTGGAAAAGCAGAACAAAACCAAAATGATGCCTAATCTCAACACCAGAAAAGGCTACTTCTCTATAGTGCCTTTCTCTGTAGTACCTACATAGAACAGCCTTTTTCTTTGCATATAAATAGAAATGAAATTTAAAACAAAATTGGGTTCACTGTGTTCTCTCTTTTTGAGTGTTCTTTTTTATTGAATTTTCTTCTGAAAAAAAAAAGTGACTTTTAATAACCTTGCAGACTATAATTATAGTCTGTGGCTTAACCACGAGTTATTTAGGGAGATGGGTCTTGTGGGTCATTTATATTTTCATACTTTGGCTCTGCAGTATCTGAAGGATGGTGTATAGTGTGAACAGCTTTTGTCTTCTCTTCTTCTTCTTCTTCTTCTTCTTCTTCTTCTTCTTCTTCTTCTCTCTCTCTCTCTCTCTCTCTCTCTCTCTCTCTGGCATTTCTGTCTAAGTAGCATGGAATGATTTCATTTTTTTTCCTCCACAATAATAAACCTAGTGTTTTCTTTGGAGGCAAGGGTTCTTCAGGTTTATTGGAAGCCTGCTTACATGATTTGATGGTTTTATAAATCCTGAGCATACTGCTCTGAATTGTCCCCTGGATACAGTGAGGGGGCAGGCAGGGGAACCGTGTGTACAGTGATGAACAGCATCTTTTGTTTCTCACCCAGACGTCCTGTGTCTCTAGGGAATTCTGGGAGGCTGCTTGCTATGTGGTAGGCAGTCAGGGTTCTCAGGTACTTCATCATCCTTAGGATGAACATTTAATATTCATTTGATATTTAGCTTAGACCCGTTTACCACTAAAAAATAGCCACAATGAACATTTGTGTGTTTACATCATTGTGCAGAAGTCCATGTTGCCACCTTCTATTCTTCGGTCCCATTTCAACTGTTTCTTCATAGTGCAGTTTGATTTTTTTTCCCAAAAGAACGGGGTGCAGCATTGTATGTCCAGTATTGACGGCTTCAGAGGAGATACTCCGTGTTGGCTTTCACACTTCAGAGGCAAGGTGGGGACATTTGTGGGGATGAACCCATCCATTTTAAAGCAGAGCTGTGGCAGTTGGTTTTCTTTAGTTTTCAGGAAGCTAAATCCTCACAGAAGCTGTGTTAGGCATTCCTCAGAATCATCTGTACTTAGAGCTGGAGGGATGGATGGCTCATTGGGTGAGTGGTTGTTCCCTCAAGCGTGAGGACCCGAATTCCATCCCAAGCTCCCATGTGAAAAAACGGGCTGGCTGCAAGCAGGGCATCATGATGCAGCAGGGACGTGCTGGCCATCAGTAGAATCTTCAAGCTCAAGTTCCCGGTTCAGTGATAGACCCCGTCACAGGAGAATAAGGCAGCGAGTGGTAAAGGAGCAGGGCAGGGCATCTGATGTCCTCATCTGACCTACACACACACTACACACACACACACACACACACACACACACACACGCGCGCACTCACATATATACATATACACACACACACACACACACACACAGTCAGACAGACAGACACACACATGGTCAAACACACATGCCCACATACTTACACAGACACACACACACATTCACATAGATACTCACACACACACACACACACACACACACATACACACACACACACAAACACACAAACTTATAGAGGCATCCATGCTTTCTGAAATCCTCCCTTCTAATCGGTTTAGCCATACTTGGATGAAGTCTTGCTGTCCCAAGTCAGCCTTTGATATTTAGGGCACACAGTCTGTCATAGAAGTAAAGAATTCTTCATTCCTGAATTGTGTTTTTACTCATTCATATAGTATAGAATGCATCTAGCTGCCAGTATCTTTTTAAGCAGCTGGATGGAGACTGTGAATGTGTTGGCATGTGTGTGCATGATGTAGGAGAAAATGAGAAAAAAATAGAGAACTCTGAGAAGACATGGCTGGGAGTCTGGGTTCTTCTTCATACATGACAGTAAGTCTTCCAGGTAAAATGACCTTTGTACAGAAATACAATTTTAAAACAGTTTTAAACCCATGGATGTTCCAAAATGAACCCTGTATCCCTTCAGCAGTTATTTCCCCTTTGTATCTTTCTGTATTGTAGACACCAACTAACTTGCTTTTTTGTCTTAAAAATTGGCCTTTTCTGGGTATTTTATATTAATGGTGTTCTGTGATTTATTGTGCCTAACAACTTCTTTCAGTTAGTGTGATGATTTAAGGTTCATATAATTTTTAGCATATGTTACTAAATAATACTCTTGTTTGTTTTGAGACAGGGTTTCTGTAGCTCATACTGGTGCAGAGTCCCTGGGACCCCTCTGCTGCTGCCTTCTCAGGACTGGGGTTACAGACACACACTGTATACCTGGTTCCAGTGCTGGAGCTCAAACCTGCATCCTGAGCTCCATCTCCTAGCTGTTGCTGGCTAATAGTCTGTTGTGGATATATTCAAGGTGGTTTACCCGTTTACTAGTTGATGGGTACTTGGGTTATCCCTAAATATTTATGAGTAGTGCTTCCACAAACATTTATGTATAGGTGTTTTGGGGAACCCATGTTTTCCGGCTCTCTTGGGCATATAATCAGGAGACTCTGGATTCCTCCGTCTTCCAGGGATATTGCATCATTTTATATGTCCAGCAAAGATGAGTGATGGTCATTCCAGTGCACCAGCTCCTCACCGGCACTGTCTAGACATAGTTTCATTCAGGATAAAACTTACTCTGTGAAGGGAAGGGAGTAGTCCCTACTGGGGGTGGTTCCCCCAACGGACAGACAGACAAGCTTTCTTGACTATTTTTCTTGGGCGTGTTGATTATGTCTTATTTAGATACATATGTCTTAAAGCTATTTGCTGCTTTTCTGCCGGGTTGTCTGCCTTTCGTTTTTGAGCCACAAGTGTTCTTCATAGATTGTGTTCATGAGCACATAGATGCCTTGTGATCATTCCATGGGATGTCTCTTTTCTTTCTTGGTCAAGTTTTTAGTTGGTGGGAGTCCAGGGTAATCTGTTTTCTTAGTGCCTTCCTTGGCGCCTTGTTCTTTACAAACCATTACCTAACCCAAGCTCACAGAAACTCAACATGTGTAGGTTTTTGATCCCCTCCGTGTGTGTTGAATAGAGGGCTATGTCCTTCAGCTTGTGGAATACCAGTTGCACCAGGACTGTTTCTTGAAAAGACCCCACTTGACCTGTCTCCTTGTCTTGGCACACATGCTGAGAATCAGTTCAGCACAGATGTGTGGGCTGACCTAATTCTGTTCCTTTAATCTTTGTGTCCGTCTGTCAGTCCACAGTCTGGACTACAGCTAGCTATATGATCTCCAGGAGTTCCTGAGAACACCTGCAATCTTGGCTTCCCAGCCTTTGACTTTTGCAGGCCAGACCGAGAATGTATTTACAACACTTAATGAGGTTCATGGTATTTCTTTGCACTTTTTTTGTTTGTTTTGTTTTTTGTTTGTTAAATAAGTTTTGTTATTCTCATTGCAAAAGGAGGTGACGCCAGGTTTGTGTGCTGAGAAAAACTTCCATGCAGTATGAGAATAAAAAAACAATTTTCCCAATCCAAGCATTTCATTTGACCTACTTCCTCACTTCCACGACTCACAATGGCTTTAGATCTTTTTCTCCCCTGGAAGCAATCTCCCAAGAGTGACTTTGTGTAACCCAACTCTAGTTCACACCCAAGCTTTCCCAGTGTAGTTTTTCTGTAATAAAAACATTAATCTCTGCAAGCTCATGAATTTTAGGAAAGTATCCCAGTTTTGCTCAGGGAGTCACTGTAGAGAGCCCTGGGAGGCAAAGCCCGGATTCTTGAGGGAGGGTCTTTTTGTAGTGGAAGGTTGAAGGAGAGAAAGGGGGATGTAACCCTGTCCAGAGGAAAGGACCATTCCTACTGAAAAGGGATTCCATTTGGGCACTTGTTATGCATTTGGAAACATTTGCATGGCTGGGTGATGAAGACCCGGAACACCTGTGTGTGGCCGGCCACCTTTCCCTTTAGTTACTTCCGGGTGAAGTGTAGTCTTTGCTGGCGGAGTCACAGGAGGTGAAGTTGTCATCAGAGCTGCCCGTCTCTGCAGGTGAAGCCGGGTCTGCGATGGTCTGTTTTACAGGTCAGATTTATACAGGTTTTTCTCATCTTAAAGCTTACTCTTAGTGTCACTTGTCCACTCTGAACAGGATAAGCTGTGAAAGTATATGTGAAACTGCCCAGCTCAGCCAGATACTCCAAATTCCGTGGCTGTGTGTGATGATGGCTCAGCTCTGTGTTCTTGGTCTGCATTCAGAGGGCCTGCAAACAGCTCATTTTGTACCATGTTTCGTAGGCCAGGAACAGTCACAACTATTTTTTTCTAGTGCCCTTTCCCCTGGTGGACAGCTAGCTGAAGCCTTTGGGAGTAAGAACACTTCCCAGGACATGGACCCAACCCTTCCTCCCACAGCCCCATTTAAAATCATTTAAAAATAGCTCCCACTTAAGGCTTTGTGGCAGGCTGTGACAGCTTTATAAAAATTGTCTATTTACTTTTTCCCTCCTTTTTGCTTATTAAAACACTGCTTATCACTGATTCCCGGAGAAATAAATTTATTGCCAAGCTATGAAAGAAAGTTATATTCCTCCGGGCATGTGGCTAATTAAGCACATGCCATTTAGAATGTCCAGGGTGTAGTTCAGCCAGTTTGAGCGGCTTACTAAGGGATCCTGGAGCTAAGTAGATAGCTTGCGAAGCCTGCCTATTCATTTGTTGACTTGCATGCTTCCTGTGCAGTAGACCCTCTGTAAAGGCCCAGATTGCTAATGGTTAACAAGGCTGACAGGCCTAGTTTCACGGAATTTACATTGTCATTTGGAGTTAAACAAGCATATAGTCATCATTTTATACAGTGTGTTTGAAAACCTTTTTATTTCTAGAATGTTTCTTTCTGCAGCCCTGTTTTTGTCTTTCCCCTGTGAGCTTCCAGTGGATTCCCACCACACTCAGTGTGGATGCTGAGTCTGTGTCATGGTCTAGAAGACCCTCAGAGACTCGTCTCGGCAGCCTGTACCACATGGTCCAGTCCTCCCCACCCTGACCCGCCTCATCATCCTCACAGCCTGAGCATTTCCCGCTCTTCCCACCTTTGTGTTTTCTCTACTCTTCTTGGAGTGTCTTTTTCCACATTTCCATGTGCCTGGCTCACTTAGTTGGGTCAATTTTGAAATAGCTTGCCATTTGATTAGAGAGGCCTTTCCTGAGCAGGCCACTGTTTTGTTTGTTTGTTTGTTTGTTTGTTTTTGTAAATAATACTAAATTCCATTTTTTCTTTCCAGCCCCTGCTCCCAGAAAGACAGGATGACTCTGAGACTAACTACTTATTATTAAATGCTTTGACCACAAGCTTTGCCTCATTCCCTGGCTACCTCATAACTTATTTAACCCATTCAAACTATTCTGTCTTCCACATGGCTGGTTACCTCTCTTTCAGTCTCAATCTGCTTCTTCCTTTGTGTCTCTTGAGTGTCTCTCTCCGTGTCTCGTTCAAGTCTCGCCTCATTCCATCTCTCCTGAGTTTTTTCCCTCATTCTCTTACTATTTCCCAGAATTCTCTCTCTTTCTGCTAATGTCCCACCTCCTGTTTCCTGCCATGGTTCATTGGCTGTGGGCGTTTTTATTGACAGGTGCTGCTTGTAAGAGATTCTCTCTCCAGACCACCATCCCTACCAATGGATCTGTTTTAATTTCCTCCCTCAGGTCTTGGATCCTCTAGCATAAACACATGCACGCTCGCACATTTTGTTTTGTTTGTCCATCTGTAGTATTGCCTATGTCTTGAGCATACATCTCCATGTGGAATGTAGAGAGTGATATTATCTCAACTATTTATGTATCCCCCTTATCCAAGACACCGGTTCAAGGGAAAGGAACCCAAAGATTGTTGAATGAATGAATGAATGAATGAATGGAGAATATGGTTTAATGTGACTTTGTGTCCATGCTTCAAGACCCTTCAATGGCCTTGTTTCTTATTTTCCTTCAGGGTTGTCTCATTTTAGTTATAGGCCATGAATTCTATTTTCATTCCTTATTCCTGTTCTTTGTTTCCTCCACTTATAATGAATTCCTAATAGAATATTCCTCTTTATCTTGTCTGAAAACTTAAATTTACTAATTGTACCTTACTGTTTAATCATACCCAATTCTATCCACCAGCTCTCATAGTCTTTGTCTTTAACCAAGGCATTAATAATTTTCATTCATTAGGCAAATATTTTTAGCATATGTGCTAGGCAAAGATGAAAAACTTGTGTTGCCCATCCATAGGAATCCTACAGTTGAGTGTGGTTGATCTGCAGTTTCAGTTTATTGCTTCTGCAATCCAATAAGCCGTGGAATATCTATAGGAAGTGTATGCCTAGCATAGTTCATGGTACTGCAGGATCAAACACAAGATAACTAGTACTTTCTGTGAGCTTAGATTCTAAGCAGCACTGTAAGTATAGCCTGCATTAAGACAGCCCATGGTAAGTATAAAGTGAGTGTCAATTATCAGAGGTATCATAGCAACTGAAAGGGCAGAGAGTGGTCGCTGCACCGGGTGGTTGGGCAAGGAGCTGTTAATGGGTGGACCTGGCTAATAGGATGTGCAGAGCTTGCCACCACACTGTGGTGGGCAGGGGTGCAGCGTCTCCTTTCAGAACTCCGGAGAGACCTCCTATTTACACTCATTTCATAGAAGGGGGACAGTGGGTTTCTTAGGGCTCTACTGTGCAAGGAGAAGGAGAGAGTGGTAGACTGTGCAGTCTGTCTTTCAAGGCTTTGGTACCCAGGAGTACAGCATGAGGATGCATAGACAGGATGCTACGGATCCTAGCTTTTCCCTGAATGGATGGTCTCTCTACTCCTCCATTCTCAGGCCCTGGACTTGGCCAGAGTTGGTGGGAGAGGCTACAGCTTGCCTCTTTCTGTGCCCAGGCTGCTGCTTCTCCCTGGACCATGAGTTCTGTTTGGCACAATTTGGCTTTGGAAAAATATTTTCCCATAGTTTCCAAAGAGCTTTGCAAGTAAAAAGGGTTTATTTAATCTTTTATTAGCTAATTAATACTTTTGTCAGAAATACGTCAAATTCAGAAGGTTTTTAGAAATTTAGAATTTTTTCTTTATATAGAAATCCATCATTATCACAAAATAGTCTTTAGCTTTCTATATTGATTCACTGCAAGGTCTTTTTCTTCCAAAACTACTTAATTTTTTTCTTTAAATCACTTTATTCTTTTTAATCAATTTGTCCTTAATAGATTGCTCTAAACACTTAGTATTTGAATTTTATCACACCCAGCTCCAGGTTTTAATTTAATTTCTTTTTAACATTTTAAATCTCTTTCTCTTATTTATGCTTGCAGAAAATGGTATTTTTGGTTGAGGTTATTTTAAGGTGGCGCTGAATTAAATCCTTTTGTTCGGCAGCACGTGTTCCTTTGAGCTTACACATCCAGGGTCATCCTACCAAAATAAATCTAAACGGCCCCATGTAAAACTTGCAGGTGCCTGACTATTTATCATGGCTTCTGGACTGATGTTTGTACTGCCCAGGAGCCACAGGGCTCCCTTCTTCTACCTTCCTGGGAACTCCCCACACTCTTGTTTCTTTTGAAGCTGTTGCTCTGTGTCACCATCTTAGTTCGTTATCTCCCTCAGTGGAATTTAAAGATGCAGTTAAACGCTGGTCAGAGCTGCTCGCATAGCAAGCAGTGCGTGGATGGAATAGCATCCTGCTTGTGTATAAACATTCTAGTCTGCTCAGAATTGTCCAGCTAGTTTCCTTGTCTTCACCTAAGTCAAGTAGAAGACGTTTAATACAGAAAATGGGACTTTTTTTGAGTGTTTGTTTTGTTTGTTATTGTTTTGGTTTGTTATTTCTCTCTCATTTTAAATGAAAAATTCTCAAATCCTTTGTTTTCGCAGATGTGATATAACTATACAGGAATTATTTGAGGCTGTGTATGTAGCTAACAGGTCTTCCAAAATACGTGCACCCAGTTCCCTATTTTCCATGTAGAGGAAGGACTTAAAATTGTCCAGCAAGACTTTCACACCTTTTTGTGAATGTAGTCAGGTATAAGCGCCTGTCCTCCGGGGCGTTCTGAAACCGTATCAAGATTACAGGGATGGATTTTTCTTGTCTAATGTGGGTCTGTCTGAGCTTGTTAGGTTGTGAGTCTACTTCCAACCAGGCTGTGGATTTTCCCAATCTGAGCTCTCCCACTTCAGTTAATTTGGATGAGAAAGGAAGAAGGGAAGAGGGTGAAGGTCTGGCTTTCACTATACATTTCCATCTTCCGCTATGTTTCTAAAGGGCAGTCCCGGAGGCCTGTCCTTGGAATGGAAGACTCTGTTCAGCAGGTCAGGTAGGGCTGTGCTGCGGAAGGCCGCCGCCGCCGCAGCAGCAGCAGCAGCAGCAGAGGGAAGCTGTTCTGACTTTGAATAGAGTTACACCATGAGAGTGTGTAGACGGACGTCTCTCAGCAGAACTCGGGGAAGTTGTTCTGTTAGACGTGATTCACTGTCCTTCTCCTTGGCTCTGAAGATATTTGCTCCGTGTGCATGCAGGGTGGGTGGCCTGGGCCACCAGTCCGTGCTGTCAGATTGCGTCAGTCTGTGACCCAGGGAACTGCAGATGCTGATGGAGCATCTGATAACCTTACTTTTCTGTCCTTCGATGCGGTTGTTGGGAAGGCTGGCTTGCTGGGGTAGCCTGGAGCAGAGAACCCAGCGCTTGCAGGGTGGGTGTGGTCAGGAGCTGCCGTGTGAGGAACTGGGTGTTCTGAGCTCCTGTCAGTCTGAGCCAGTGTTACCACTGACCTTTGTAGACGTATTATCTAACAACTCCTCTCGGGCCTGCGCCATGCGTGGGTGAGATGTTTCCATAGTAGAGATGCATGGAGTCAAAGAATCTGTGCCTAGTTGACTCAACTGGGAATTAACTAAATAATAAATCGTCTGGGCTACTGCTACACGATAAACATTCAACAAATTAATATAACTAAATAATAAGTGTACAAATTGAAAAAAATTAAACTGTTAGGGCCAGCTGTCTGATCTTTAGTGAGTTAATTGGCAGGTGCCATGCTTATTAACTGGGTTTTTGAAATAATTAATTGCATAGTCGTACATAGTCTCAGGAGTTTACTTCTAAAGGCTCCTTTCATGCAGTGTGCTGAAGGCCTTTAAGGGTTTTCTGACGGGCAGACTGTTTCTTTTGGTTCTATGTCGTCTATTTCCTTGTACTATGCTCTGTGATTTTTGCCCTTCCCTTAGTTCTTCTGTCTCTGACCTTTGAATAAAATGGTCCTGGGAAAAAGACTTCCATTGGTTTTATAGTTTTGAACAGTTTAAATCTGCCTTTTGGGGGACGGATGGATGTCTGTGACTTTTTTTTTTTTTTTCCTACCGAAAGGCTGGACTGGAAAGCCTTCAAGCTTCGTGACTGCTCTTTATTTGGTTAGGCAGGATTATACAAGGAGGAAAGAAGTGCTTCCTGTTTAAATTAGGGAAAGTTACCCCTCCTCCATAATTATGAGATTATAGTGATCTTAGATGGTCTGAAGAAGTTGATTTTGCTTCAGTTTTCTTCTTGTGTATTCAGGGTGCTTTGCCAACTATAATTGAATACATCTCTGGCTACTACTACTTTAACAAGGGAACTGTGTTATAGATATGAGTATTCGGTAGGAGGAAGAAGTAATATTTTATTCTCTGTCATAGGTTAAGTTAGTGATAATTACTTCCGTTGAGAACAGCTAAGATGTGCACCACTAACATACACACATACTCCCTCTCCCTCTCCCTCTCCCTCTCCCTC
>NC_034608.1:57229603-57275051 GCF_900095145.1 Mus pahari | reverse complement strand
CTCTCCTCTCCTCTCCTCTCCTCTCCTCTCCTCTCCTCTCTCATTCTTTTTGTCTCTCCTCTAAGTGGGGCTATAGTTCAGGAGCTTTGGAACATCTGGAACATCTTAGCAGATATTACCCAGATAGTGACACCTTCCATAATCAAAACAGCTTCAGAATTTCCATTTATATATGTGCAATTAACGCATGACTAGTGGATGGTTATTGTTAATTGCCAACCTGCCAGACTCTAGAATCTCCTGGAGCTAAGAGTCTGAGCATGCCTGCGAGGGGCTATCTTAGTTGGTTAATTGATATGAGACCCATCCTTTTAATTACAAAAATGTTTATATGTATGTAGGTATTTTCCCTGTATGCATGACCTTTGTATGTACTTGGTGTTCTTTGTATATATGTGCTTGGTGTTCACAGAGGCCCAAAGAAGGTGTTGGGTCCTTCTGGAATTAGAGCTCTCGATGAGTGTGATCTGCCACGTGAGGGCTGGGAGTTGAATCCCAGCCCTCTGGAACACCATCTAGTGCTTTTATAAATACTGAGCCATTTCTTCCTTCCCAGAAAGACCTATCTTAATTGTGAGAAAAGAACCATTTCCTGGACAGGGAATTCTGGATTGTGTACAGTGGGCAAAGTGAACTGAGTGTCCTCCCCATTTTGTGACTCTGCATGCAGTGTGAGTAGCTCACAGGAGCTCCTAGGCTGTGAATCCCCTGCCGTGATAGACCTGGGACTTCAAGCCAGAGGAAACCCTTTCTTTAAGTTGCATTTGTCAGAGTGTTTCCTACCGTAGCAACAAGAGAAGAAACTAAGACAAAAATATTAAGAAGACTTGACTCATAACACATCTCTCCCAAGTTGCAGGAGGTCCTCACAGCAGCTCCTGGTGGGATATGCACCTTTGCAGACCTCAGGACACTGCCATGAGTCATGAGAGAACTAGGCATTCGCATTGGTCACAGGGTGTCCCCATCAAACAAGAAGAGAACAGATGGGGCTCCGATGGCCAGCCAGCTTGCTTGTCACCTCTCCAGCTTCATTAGGCCTTTTCACTACTACATTAGAGTCTGGTTGGAGTTTTCAGGAAATTGGAGGTTGAAGTTCTGATGCATGATCCTTTCCTGGTTTTACAACACTAAATTTTACAATTCTGGTTTTACAAGTTGTGAGACTGAACTCACACCCCCTCTCCACTGACTGAGCTATCTTGCTAGCCCAGAAAGATCTCGCTAGCTCAGAAGCTTTTTTTTTTTTTTTTTATTCAACCTTAAAACAAATGGCATCATATTGTATGTAATGCCAAAGTAGAGATTATGATGTTCGTTTCATTAAGTCAACCAAAGGGCTTTATCTTTAATGCTATAATAAGACCATCAATTCAGACTTAAAAACCAAATTATAATCATGGCAGGTAGAAATAACTCAAGAAATCTTCCAAATACTCTGGCATGCAGCCAGTCGTTTCCTAACTTACCAGAAGAGGAAAATGCAAGTGGGTTGTAAGACAGGAGAGCTCAGCTTGAAGACCCAACAACAACTAGGAAGGTGTGCCTACATGCGGGGTGTTCGTGGCTCCACTCTGTGCTCAGAGCTGTGTTGGACAGTACAGCCTCTGAACTGGTTCAGATACTGTTGTGGCAGAGGCTAAACCTTCCTTTCCTTAGAAAGCTGGGAGAGTTTTCTGTTGGTCAGCCACCTTCCCATGTGACTTTGTCACTGCCATGTACATTTCTACGGTGGCTGTTTTGTGTTCTGGGTGGTCTCTGTACTGTTGAGAGAGAGCCATGGCATCCTAGAGTGGAGAAGTTAAAGCCATTTAGGTTTTTCCTGCGGACCAGAAGCAGAGAGTTCAACTGCCTCTGCCTAGCGGTCCCATTTCGGAACCCGCTCCAGAGCCCAGGCCTCTTGACTTGTGAATACTTTTCCTTTTCATGTTGGTAGAGTCAGAAAATGTCACGATACCAAATTTAGCATGGCAAACTATTTATCTAGCTGCTTTTCTTAGATTAGAACATAAACTTGTCATAGGTTTTGGCTGCTGCAGACATTTTGATTTCTCTCTGTTCAACAGTCGCTGGATCTCTTCCCCTAAGTGACTGACAGTGACCTTCAGCCTAATTTATATAGCAGTGACGACTTGGTATTTGGCCGAGGACACTTTGTGGCCACTGCCTTTGGCCCTTCCCCCACCCTTCTCACTGAATGGTAACTCTACCTGTGAATTCCTTGTCCAGCATGGCAGCTGTTCTTAACCCAGGTAGTCTCAGATGGCTCTGGAACCCAGAATGTTCACTAATCTTGTATCCGACCTACAGGGTAGAACGCAATATCCTCCTCTGGTGAGATTAGCAGAAGGCGTGGTGAGAATTGCTGGAGAGAGGTCCTGTTTCTTGGTGATTTATAAGACCCACCTCCCGACTCCCAGGCAGAAATGGAAAGAGGAAGGATGTCATGCTGCAGCCAGGGTGTCTGCTTTCAGACCTGGCGGTGGGAGATGGAGCCCTGTGTTTTGATTGAAGCTTTTCAGCCTTGTCCTAGAAAAGCTCAAAAAGCCCTTTATTCCTCTCAGCCTAGACCAACAGATGAGATGGCAATAGAAAAGGATGTTAAACCGTTGCAGTCCTTCGCATTGACTCTGTAAGGTCCCTGCAGCCATACAATGGCTGCCCTGCCCCGTTCGGTTTCTTTTCCCTCGGTACCTAGCACAGTGCACAGTGCCGGGCCCGCGTCTTATTGACTGCAGTCATGTGTTTACTCTTTGCCCTTCTATTAGTTCTGAGAACCCTGAAAGTCCGTACCAGTGTTTGGGCTCTTGTTCCCCGTCTCCACGCTTCTGTCTTTGGATTTGTCTCAAGGAATAATGTCTTGGTGGTGTTTGTAAATGAATTTTTTGCACTGCAGTTTTACCTAAGTAAATCACCTTGTTTTCAGAACTCAGATTTTATGTGTAAGATTGCTTGAGGTAATTGTGAATCCATATCCCTGACTCGTGAGTGTTCTGTTAAGAGGTCAGACGTGCAAAGTGGTGGTGTAATGCATGGCACAGTGTAGGACACAGCTAAAAACTTTCTTTTTCTTTATTACTGCTGGTTTTTTTTTTTTTTTTTTTTTTTTTGGTAATTTTTTTATTCGGCCCATGACAGCTTGGATTGGGGCAGACATGTGCGGTGTTTCTTGGGATATTGAATCCCTCTGTTCTCTTTCCTTTGGAAGGCCAAAGCAGTCCCGAGAGTGCCTGCCGGCTTCCATGGGAGCTCACGTTTTCTTTCTTCCCTTGGTACATCTTGTTTCTGGTTGTTTTAGCATCTCTTGTTCATCTTTTCTCCCTGGTGCAGCTATGTTTGGGGCCTGCCTCTTCCTTAATTGCACTCTGAGTGTCCAAACTCGCAAGGTTTGTGTGTCTGGACAGTTTTGGCTAAGGTTGGATTGATGCTGCAGTAGAGCAGACAGACTGGATTCCTACCTGCTTTACTGGGAACGGTTCCCTCCCACACCCCTGTCCCTAGTACAACCCACTTACAGTTGGGCATAGATGTTTTCCACAGTGTACTAAAAGACGAATGCTGTTTGTGCTTGGGTGATGCTTCTAGGCATGATGTCTTCCTTCTACATTACGAGATGCTTAAATAGGAAGTGAATTAGTACTTGTCCTACAGTTAGAAAACAAACAAAAGCTAAGAAAATGGTAGGGCATGGTGGTGCGTGCCTTTAATCCCTGCACTCAGAAGGCAAAGGCAGGCAGATCCTTCTAAGTTTGAGACCAGCCTGGTTTACAAAGAGTTGTAGGACAGCTGTGCTATACAGAGAAACCCTATGTCAACAAAGCAAAACAAAGAAAAAACAAAAACAACAACAACAAAACAACTAAACAAAAAAAAAAGATTAAGAAACTTCATGGAGTTGGAGAAGAGTTTTTCATGAGTTGCATAAATAAGTCCTTGCTCAGTGATCCCTGTGATCCTAAAAAAAATGGGTCTTTTCTAAAGTCCTTTCAAGTGTAAGACCCTAACAGCCTCACGGACATCTAGAATCATTTAATGCCGGTATCACAAGCATAGGCGCTCTTGTAGGCAATACTAATATACAGTTGACGGCTCTAATTAGCCATGAACCTGGGAGATTGGGGCCTAAAAATGAATGGGGCTAACGTCTCATGCAGTAGCTAACTTTATTCAGAGCATCAGACAGTTTATACTCAGAGGGTTAAGGAGAGTCACCAGTGTTAAGTCACAAGGACAGGCTGCAAGTAGCTACACATGTTTCTCCACAGAGGCAGATGAGTCACAACCCCTGGAGTAAGCTCACTCCTATCAGCAACATCTGGTAGGAGCACAGCGACACAGCACAAGAAACGGAGCTCATCAGATGCTTGTTTTCTTGGAATTTTCTCATAAGCGCTCAGTATCCCTCTCCTGTAACTACATTCTTGGACTGTGTCCTGACAGTAGACCTTCCTTTAAAATGTCTTTGGCTGTATGTCTCTGGGGTGGAGTGTGAATGACCAGAATGGCCTCTGATTCTATCCCATCATGCCCCCACTTCCACATGGACAGAATTTTTGCAGTCTCAGCACTTTCGAGTTGATGCTTTTGGTGGCTTTGTATAGCTTCCAGTCCTGGTGTTCCCAGGTCCCTGCTTGCTGAAGGCCTAGTGTCTTCTACCATATCAGTTCTGCCTTATTCCAGGTCTCAACAGCAGCTGACATAAACGTTTCCTCCGCTCCCTGACAGTAGAGTGTTACTTACAGCATCTTACCTGACCGTTCCTACGTGTGCTTTCAATGCTTTTCTCTCTGAGAGCTTTAAACAGTGCGTTTCTTCAGATGCCTTCTTTCCCCAGATGACATAACTCTTCAAGGTTACCTCTTTTGGTTCTATGACTTAAACACGTCATAGAATGCCAGAGTCTACAGTTTTACTGCATCTGAGCAGATCTCAGACACCACTAATAAGAAGCATCAGAGTTTTATGTCCTTCAAAGGGATAAAAGAGCAACAGCAACTAAATAACACGGGTGTGCTGTCCCACTAATGACATAGGTGGATCTCATTTAAAAATATTTAAAACAAGTTGTGATAACTTTGTCCAAGAAATAAGTAGGTTCCCAAGCCTCATCTTCAGATAGGAGAAGTCTCATTGCTGTGTAGGTTAAATAGGCCTGAGTTAGCTGACCCATGAGGCATAGCTATTAAACTAGTAGGTCTTCAGGATGGTGCCAGAATTGAGGGGATTTATTTCATTTAAGGTTGTTCCACCTACCTAAGCACGGACTGTGAAGTGGGCCCTGAACATGGCTGTCAAATTGTCATGTTGATTACCCATTTCTGGTATTGTTTAACATACCGGTAGATCATTTTGGTGGTTTTTTTTTTTTCTCTCATTTATTTATCCTCCATTTCTTTTTGTCTTTTATAGCTTCAAAATTGCTTCTGACAGCTCTGGGACCTGTAAGAGTGATTGCCAAACTTTGAAATTTAACTTTCCTGCAGCAGCATCCAAAGTTAACAAAAAGACATGGGAATAATTCCATTAAGTCTTCCCATCTGCCAACAAGTGATCCTCCTCACTCTGTTCTATTGGGCTCTCTAAAAATACTTTAAAGTGGTATAGACTCTTTCATTTCTGTGGGGAAAATATTCTATACTGAATATTTTTACCGTAAAATATTACCATAGTTCAGTATTAGAATGAAGTTCAGTTTCACTAGTCCTAAGGGTATAAAAAATGATTTATATTTCATTTTTACGTATTGTTAATTAGTATACCGACCCTATATATTTTAGCTACACAACTTTAAACAACCAAATAGTTTCCCTTCTCAAAGAAATGCTATAAAGATAACATATCCTCATTTTTTTCCTTCCATAGCTGTTTCATGACAATGTCCTTAAAGTTAGTTCAAAATAGAATGTTTAGTAAATTAAATAAAGTAATATAGTCATGGGAGCTGACAAAATATGCTTATTAAGTAGTTGTGGGTCAAAGAAGAGGTGAAACCTGCAACATTAGACTTAATTCAGGGGATCAAGGGAGTTGTGTTTGATGGAGCTAAAGAGATGGCTCAGCACTTCAGGGCGTGTACTGTCCTTCCCAAGGTCTTGTGGCTTACAGTCCCCTGCAGCCTCAGCACCAGGATATCCAGTGCCCTCCTCTTGCCTGCTAAGGCACCTGCACTTAGATACACAACCCCCACCCCAGCACACATAATTGAAAACAAAATAAACCTTGAAATAAAAAGGAGCTGTTTCCCTAAAGAGGTCATTGTACTGTTTCCCCACAGCCAGTGCAGGTTGTGTTGTCCTTCTTGTGGTGTGTCGTGACACAGTCCTACTGCAGTATCCCTGAAACTGTTCTGCATCAAAACACACAAATCCGTGATAAACGGTCTTTCCGAACACCCGACATTCGGAGGAGAGTTCCACTATCATTAGAAGGATTTACCAGTGGATGGATGTAGTTCTCAGTCTTTATGGTCTCCTTATGCACTGTTTTATATTTCTTACTGTGGCCATTTATGTGAAAGCAAACACCCACGTGCCCTGTCCTCCTCTTTACAGACACGTGGAACAGCATAGCGTTTCTTTTTGATAGAAAGTAGCTCCTCGTGTTCACCCACTGTCATTATGTAAATGCAGAGCTTTAATGCACGCATGTGCTGACTTAAGTGCGAAATGTTGGATAGCTATAATGAAATAAAAATACTGACCTGTTTAAAAGTCCAGGAAATATTAGACTTCATTATTAGACTGTCATATTAAACTTCACTTAGGGGATCAAGGGAGCTGTGTTTCGTGGAGCTAAAGAGATGGCTCAGCACTTAAGAGTGTGTCCTGCCCTTCCCAAAACATTTACATAAATGTTTTGTGGCACATTTAAAAATCACATTTTTGTAACTGGTATTTTATTACTTGATACACATTATCATGGTCCGCTGCTGACCTAAGGGGCGTGTTTTGGTTTAATTTCTGGAGACGGTCTCCCGTGTAAGTTTTAGAGTAAATGTAAGGTTCCTGGCTATTTTGTGATTGGCTCTTTTGATTTTCACCCCACGTCTCTAGGTGGAAAATGTGCGCTTGGTAGACAGAGTGTCTTGTAAGAAGGCAGCACTGGGAACTTTGTATCTGACGGCCACTCACGTCATCTTCGTGGAAAATGCACCTGACACAAGAAAAGAAACCTGGGTATGACATCTGCATCTTTAGCCTTACATGTTTTTCATTGGTTTCAGGATGGGGACCGTGGACTTTTGGGGGCATTTTGGAAGTGATTTCTGAGGTGTATTAGAAAAAGAATTTCCTTCTGAAATCACAGCCATACCTGACGCGCTTAGATGTTTCCAACACTGATATCTAGACATCACCCAAGATAGGCCTAGCAGTGGCTGAAGCTGCTGGAGCCTTACGCATGCTGGGGAGAAGGTCTTCAGTCCTGTCAGGGGTCGCGTGCTACAGCACCTGATGTGTTATAACTTTTCTTTGTAGGATGATTTACATGCATCTGTAGGATGATTTACATGCATCTGTTATCGTTTGAACTTTTCATACGTTCCATACATTGCTCATAGACATCCCTCCGCTCCCCTTAGTGTCTGATCCTGCCTCCCTTTCAACTTCATTTCCCCTTTTTATTGTTGTTAATAATGCCCTGAGTCCGGTTAGGACTGGATATAGGCACATGGTTATATTGTTGAGGCCATGTCCTCAAAAGAGGATGACTCTCCCTTTCTCTACAGCTCTCAGTTGCCAAGAGTTCCTCCAATGAGGTTGGAGCCTCAGGGGCCCCTCACTTTCATGGACTTCTAAATTATCGGTTCTATTATTTTATGATGTTGACGTTACTTTTCTGGTAATTTCAAAAAGAAAAGGAAAGCTAGAGACTAGTCCCATAACCAGGAACTTTTGTGCCTAATCATCAAACCAGTAGACATTTCTGACGTTGTATAGCAAGACAAACATGGCCTTATAACCCATGGCCAAAATCTTGACCTTTAGATTCCATTCCTTACCCCGTGGGCAGGCGTACACTTAGCACCAGAAGGGTAGCCAGTACCTCATAGTAGTCAGGAACTTCATGGAGGAATACCCTTAAGGACAGAACATAGATCTCCTCAAAAGTCAGGGAGACACGGTCCAGAATGGTTTATTTTCTTTTCGTTGTTGTTGGTTGGTTGGTTGGTTTGTTTGTTTGTTTGTTTGTTTTGAGATAGGGTTTCTCTGTATAGCCCTGGCTGTCCTAAAACTCACTCTGTAGACCAGTCTGGCCTCGAACTCAGAAATCCACCTGCCTCTGCCTCCCAAGTGCTGGGATTAAAGGCGTGCGCCACCACTGCCTGGCTGGTTTATTTTCTTATCAACCTATTTTCTTAATGGAATGGTGGTTTATTCCAGAGGCTGCAGATGATGTCAGGAGGAGGGCAATGGGAAGTTATTGATCAGAGTAACCAGAAGACTCAGATAGATCAGAGGGCTAGGCTTCGAGATCAAGCATATTGTATACAAGGGTTTATAGTGGATCATAATATATATTTCAAAATATCTTTGGTAAATTTCAAATATATCACCATAAAATGGTAGCTCAGGAAGTTTATGGTTGTGTTGTATATACTAGTTAGCTTGATTTAATCATTTCACATTGTGCTCTCTCTATCAGGAAAGAACTCTGTACTGTGATCTGCTGGTTAAAAACAACAAACAATGAGAAAGTGAAACATTTTCTTTTGCAGACTCCCTGACCACCAACAGCTTAGAGAACAAGGGGCTGTTGGACTTGAACATCCCCTGTGGAATTAAGGAACATGGTGGCACTTCCCAGTGGAGCCATCTCTAACTCTTATTGATTGCAAAAGTTTATTTTACTGACTTCCCATGACCTTATTTAAATTTAGCTATGAAACGCATCCAGCATTTGACTGCCCAAATGTTCCCCTACCTGGAGCTGTGTAAATTTAAATGCAGAATACTTCCTTTTGAAATAATAATCGTGGATATCAAAGCTTGGTACTGGAAACTAAGTTACAGATATTTATAGCGGATTCTTAGAACCCTGCAGCTCTTGTAAGCAGAGTGCTGGTGTTGAGCGAGGCCTACTTGTGAGGTCCGTTTCTTGTCCGTGTGGCTCGGAGGCCTGTCTGCCCTTTGTCAGTTTTGTTGCGTATCCGTGCTTATGGCACTCCTCGTGTTAACTTTTGGTTCTAGATTCTGCACAGTCAGATCTCCACCATTGAAAAGCAGGCGACAACAGCTACGGGCTGCCCTCTGCTTATTCGCTGCAAGAACTTCCAGATCGTACAGCTTGTCATACCCCAGGAGAGAGACTGCCACGACGTGTACATCTCTCTGATACGCCTTGCACGGCCAGGTAGGCAAAGAAACTCGGCATCTGACTGTGTGACTTCTGGAGAGAGGCACAAGTCACGTGACAGGGTTCCTGTTATGCTTAGGAATAGCAGTTTTAGGGCTAGCTTGTTATTCTTGCCCAAATAATCACCTGACACATTAACCTTGTTCTTTTTGCAGTCTCCTCTGAGCTATTTACCACACAGGTTTCTTTTGATAACCTTTGTTATTCTTAACTTTCCTAGATTGTGGTTATAATGTGTTTTTCTTTCAGTCTGAAATCACTTTAAAAAAATTATACAACTTTGTTAATTGAGTCACTTGGTATGAGGCCTAAGACAGAAACGTACAGGTTGCTTAGTGTGGAAAACATTTGTATCCAGAACTTCTAGTGTGTTCCTCCCCACCCAGAGTGACCTACTTCCTTAGGTTGTTTGTCTGTTGATCTGTTTGTTTGTTAGAGACAGGATCTTACTGTGTTGCCTTGAGTGGCCCAATGTCACAGGTTCCTCGGGTACAGAGTCACAGGGCTGAGAGCCACTGTATCGGCTGTTTTGTTCAGATAGGGTTTTGAGGGATATATGTTTGATTTGATCATTAGGAACAACTGCCTAGGGTTTTGTTAGCATCCATGACTGTTGGTGAAGTTCCCGTTGGTTCTCCCATACAGAACTTCCCCACCACACACACACACACACACACACACACACACACACACACACACACTCACACGTGGTGGGAAGAATGTTTGGACATGGAAAATGGGCAGTCTGTGTAACTGTCTTGTTCTAGCCTGCGTAGTATTTGAGTCTTTAGCTGGAGACTTCACTATATTAAATACCTCCAGAGAAGTGCTCCTTGACTCTCTGCCAGACTTGTGTGAGCTTGTTCAAAGGAGGTATGCATCCAGACTTCTTGGGAATTACAGTAAAAAGATACCATCGAGGTTGTACTTCAGAGTCACATGGAAGGCTTAAGTAGGAAAAAAGGATAAGAGCTTATAGTTTCTTTACAAAATGATGAGAAGTTGGCGACCTTTGCAAGGCACTGGGGCCTGGGTCCTGACTTCTCTAGGACAGGACGGTAGGGAGCTTAGAGCCAGTGCTCCCTCATGGAAGTGGGGCCTGGGAATGGTCACAATCTGGTGGTTTTGACTTTGCTTTGTTCTTCTTTCAAGCTGAGACCTTTCCCCACCTCCTAGCGTGTTAAGAATAACTGCAGAGTGAGCCAGAAAAGCAGTTGAACTCTTTTGGAGGGTAGTCTATAATTGGAATAGCGGTTCTGGGAAGATGTAGGCAAGGCTGCATACAGCAGAGCTTGCAGGAGGAGTTGTGTGCCAGCAACTTCTGTGTCACTGATTAATGGATGTGCAGGGTAATAAGTGTACTCCAACTGGATTAATGGGATTTAGGAATAGCTGCAGAACTGGGAAGGGCTTAGTAGCTGAAAGAGTTGCTCTAAGGGTGGGGAGGCTGTGGTGGGAGCGGAAAGTGTTCGGACTTACTGTGAGGGTCCATCTGCTTTTAAAAATGCATGTGTTTTCTTAAAAGGTGACATTTCGGTCACTAGATTTCAGATGGTGTCAGTATCTTGATTGGCTGCCCTTTCCATAAAAGAAAACATAGCAGTTAATTTAATTAAAACTATGACCTGAGTGGATTTAAAATGTCTGTAGCATTCTGAAACACTGGGATTAAAAATGTCAGGTTAGGCAATGCACGGTGTTTTAGTAAGTGTGGGAAGACATACAAAGGCTGGGCAGTTCTAAAGCAACTGCGTGCAGCGCTGAGACTGTGGCACGTGACCCGCAGGACTGAAGTCAGGGAGATGAGCAGAGGTAGAGAGGCTCCGTCATGAGGCACACACGGTTTGTCACAGATCATCAGGGCAGAGTTGACAAAATAAGTCATTATTCCCCCTTATAGGCGAGTCAGAGTAAGGAGAGGGAGGGAGAAGGGGAAGGGGAAGAGTTAGCTGGTGGAGGAAATGGGCAGGGTCCTCTGTCACTCAGAGTCTCTTCTGGTTATGTATTTCATCTCTTGTGGATATGGTTAATTGCAGGGAACTACAGAGGCTTTTTTTTTTTAATTGAAAAGAAAAAAATGTTCGGGAGTCCAAGACCTATGAAGGAGCTATTTTATTTTCTAAGTTCTATAGGCCCTTAGGATTTCTGGGACTACTAAAAAATTGGAAGAAATTTCACTGCGTCTCACGTAAACAAAGATGGATAAGCATCTGGTCATGGATTAGAAAGGATCCCAGTATCAGATAGTTCTGTCAAAAGAGAGGTTGGACCCAAGCATGAGAAGTTCCGTTAACCTGGTAGGTCTGACGCACTCGTGAGCATCTGAGATTCTCTGAGGAAAGGACCTATGTTTCTCAGAGGGTTCAGTTTTCCCACATGCCCTATCCCTGTATTCATCCTTCTAATTTGCCTCCTGCTGTTTATTTTTGTATCAATTATCTTACTACTTTAGTGTTTGTGTGTCCTTCAATCTTAAATAATTTCTTATGTTTATTTTCCCCTCCTTTCTTTTTTAAATTACAGTCTTTTAAAGTCATCTTATTTCCCAGTTCGTCTGCATATTTCCCCCGCTTTGGTGGCGGGAATCAATCCTAGGACCTTATTCATGCAAAGGGCTTACTATACCACTGTGCAAAGGGCTATACCCACAACTCTGTATTTACTATAGCTTTCAAAAATCCCATGGTTGAGTTTGTCTCATCTGCTTAATTTGAAACTTTTATGTTGTCTAAATCATTGACGCTTGAGCAAATTTCCGGTGGCAGTTTATTTTTGTGTGTGTAGGTGTACATATTCATGTGTGTGTGGTTGCATGTATGCACTCGTGTGTGGAGGCTGGAGTACTACTTCAAGTATTGTTCATCGAGAGCTGTCGCATCGTTGTGTTTTTTGGTTTGTATTTTATTGTTTTATGTGCATGAGTATTTGATGGTGTTTATGTTTGCACCATGAGTTTGCAGTTTCTAAAGAAGCCAGAAGAGGACAGCAGATCACCTGGAGTTAAGAGTAGCATGTGGTGCTGGGATCTGGTGTCTGGAAGAGCAGCCAGTGTTTCCCTTCTGACCCCCTCACTGGAGTTAGCCAGATGACACTTCCTCTGTGAGAGAAGAGCAGAGGGTCAGTCAGCGAGCGACAGGTTCTATGTTCAGTGTCTGCACTTGGTAAACCTGAGTTTGCTCCAGGGAAATTCAGTTTTCTGAGGGAGAAGACAGTGGGGAGAGAAGGAAGTTGAGCTGGTGTGGAGGGACTCCTGCTTCCCGGGCTCAGAAGACACGGCGAGCAGTGGGGCTAAAGCAACGAGAGCTCACATCTCCGCGCCCTGACTGAGGCATTATGCATCTGACTGAGAAACCAGTCAGACTTACCGCCAGAAATATTCAAGCTTAGTTAATTTCATGTGATATTTTATGAATTCTCCCTTTGCTTTTCTGGATAGAAAAATGCTGGTCTGCTTTTGTTCGGGTAATTACATTGTCTTGGTAGGTAGTATGCCAGAAGGTATTAAGACAGTTTGTAACTTTCTGCACTTTAAAAAGGCAAGCTTGAAAGTTAAAGGTGCCTCTCAGATTACCCCCATAGATCAGAATCTGGGTTTTGTTTTGTTTGTTTTCATTGTTGTTGTTTTGTTTTGCTTCTGTTTTTTATAGGAGGAGGGCCAGAGTGCCCTCCTAGCCAGGACACCTAGGGTGGGGTCCTTGTCACTGCAACAGAAGTTGTCTTGTTGGGTGTGGTGGCAGGGACTTGTAGATGTGGAAAGTCTGAGGAACACTTACTATGTCGACAGTGAATCCGCTGAGGGAGTTGGCCTTGCTGAACAGGCCGGTATTTTTCTCTCTGTTCAAAGTTGCCGATTTCTGTATGATGGAAAGCTTCTCTACAGCAAAGAGACTAGTTCACGGACAGAGAGAGCGAAAAGACTGTACTTGTGAGACACACATCTGATAAGGGATTGATATCCAAAACCATATAAGGGATGTAAACTCTGTGTGACAAACCTCATAATTCAGGTCAGAATTACAAGGGGCCTGGGGTGAGAGTTCTGGAACTTTTTGTTTCTTTAGAAAACAACTATGTTTGCATTTTAATCCCAGGTGTGGGATAGGAGGCTGCTTCCCAGAAGCGGACTATGATTTGCCTCGTGCTCTAGCAGAGGCATGCTTTTGCCAGCTGTGGATAGTTTCTGCGATTGTGTGAAGTTTGTTAGTAGTCGAGCTCTGTCTTAGTCAGGGTTTCTATTCCTGCCCAAACATCATGACCAAGAAGCAAGTTGGGGAGGAAAGGGTTTATTCAGCTTACATTTCCATACTGCTGTTCATCACCAAAGCAAGTCAGGACTGTAGCTCAAGCAGGCCAGGGAGCAGGAGCTGATGCAGAGGCCATGGAGGGATGTTACTTTACTGGCTTGCTTCCCCTGGCTTGCTCAGTCTGCTCTCTTATAGAATCCAAGACTACCAGCCCAGAGATGGTCCCACCCACAAGGGACCTCTCCCCCTTGATCACTAATTGAGAAAATGCCCCACAGCTGGATCTCATAGGGGCATTTCCCCAAATGAAGCTCCTTTCTCTGTGATAACTCCAGCTGTGTCAAGGTGACACAAAACTAGCCAGTACAAGCTCAAAGAAGAAATTAGATTCAGATCTCGATCTTTCTTTCTTCCTCCCTCCTTCCTCGCTCCCCTTTCTACCCTCTCTCCCTCCCCTGTCCTCTTCCCTCCCCTTTTTCCTTTTGTCTCCCTTCCTTCTCTCCCCCTTCCCTCTCTTTCTCTCCTATCTAATGATAGGAGGTGGAACAGGGAGGGGAAGGATAAAGGGTTGGAAAAAGAAGAACCCAAAAGACCAACAACAGGGCCTAACTGAACACGTCTAAATGGAAGATCTGAGCGGGAAGCAAGAGAGAACTCAGCATCACTAATCACTAGGGAGATAAAAAACAAAAACCACATTGAGATGCCACGTGACATCTATTAGAATGGCAAATGTGTAAAAGAAAGGAAACTCTGAGATCAGAAAGGAGATGCAGAAAAGAGAACTCTTGTATACTGTGGGACTATAAAATGCTTGTCACCAATATCGAAAACATTGTGTACACTCCTCTAAAAACTAAACATAGAGCTACCATCAGATTCACCCAACAGATTTGAAATCGTTACGTAGAAGAGGTGCCTCCTTGCATGTTCTGTGTAGCAGCATCCACAGTAGCACAGTTACTAGCCTGTGTGTTCATCAGCTGATGAATGGGTAAAGAAAACGTTCAGTGTCCATAGGCATCAGTTACTTTTCTATTACTCTGATTAAAATATCAGCAAAGACAATTTATTTGGGTTTGGAGTTGCAGAGGGTTGGAATCCAGAAGACAGCTCACACTGGAAACTGAGAGCTCACATCTTCAACCACACCCAAAAAGCGGGGAGAACAAATTAGTAGTGGGGTAGGACTATAAAACTCTCAAAGCCCTCCCCAGTAATGTGCGTCCTCCAGCATAGCTCCATGTCCCGTAGATTCAGTCTCCTCCTCAACAGCACCAACAAGTGAGCACTGAAACACGTACGTTTCTGTGAGATGCTCCACATTCTGATTTCCGCAGGACATGATGGATAATAGTGAGCTTGGAAGAAGGCAAAATTCTCTCATTTGTGAAAGTGTGGATGCAAATAGAGAACCGTGTGTGAAATAAAATAAGCTAAAGGAAGACCATACGGCATATCTGCTTAGGTTTGGAGTTTAAAACTGGTGCACCCATAGATGTGGGGAAAAGGACAAGTGGCCATACAAGGGAAGAGGAGTGAGAAGAAAGGTCTTATCCAAGAGTCCAAAGGCCCAGTTAGGAAGAATAAGACAGATTCAATTTTTTTGTTGTTGTTTACACAGCATGAGAAGCTTAGTTATTAATGAGTATCATACATTTTAGCACTGTTACGATTTCATACATCTCCTCACAAAGCCATTTATTATGTCCAAGTAAGTTACTTTGATTTAATCCTTCCATATAGTATTTAAAAGTCCTGATGGGACTTGCAGGGTGACTCAGTGGTTCAAACTGCTTGCTATGCAAGATTGAATACCTGAGTTTGATTCCCCTGATCCCACGGTGGAAGGAGAGAACCAACTCCTGAGAGTTGTTGTCAGACCAGCGTGCCTGTGCCAGGACCTACACACACAACACACTCACGCACATGCACACATACACATACACACATGCACATGTGCACACGCACACACATATACACACACGCACACACACACACTGAACACATATACTCACACATGCTCACGCTCAACACACATACACACACACTATACACACGGGCACACTCACACACACACATGCACACATAACACACACATTCACACTCATACACATATACATACATTCACATAACACACACTACACACACACACACACACACACTAATCTCAACACCACACTGATCCTTATAAGTAAATACCTAGAATTTATCATTATAAAAATTAAAAAATATTCTGTAAACAGAATAGCCCTAGGCATTTTTAGTCTAATTTAAAAAAAAAAATCTTCCCTGGTGGCTGTTAAAATTTATGTCTGATTTTATGATAAGCAGTGGAGTAGGAAGCATAGTTATGAAATGGGAACCAGTCTATGAAATTTACATCTGTGCTGGGGTACGCACATTACATAGTCCCCGATGTACAGTGTGGGCAGTCGTCTGAGTAGGAGACTTACCCATAGTACATTGGCAAGATGCACATTTGGTCAACAACGATATAGAGGCTTTCTTGCCCTCACGGAATTTTAAATTGGGCCTGAGCATTTGATTAGCATCCCTTTCTATAAAAATGCCCCACAGAAGAGAAACCATTTTATAATTTCAGTGTAAGCCTAGGCTAATGTCTTCCAGCTCCAGGGTGATGGTCCCGTTCATGGTTCTTGGTCTTGTACAGTTTCGCTGTTCAGCATCAGAGCACACACAGAGAGCTGTCAGTCATGCCGAGTTTTTCTCTTCCTACCTTCACACCCATTTGTAGACGTTTAACAAAGGGAGCTTAACTCCCATTATTACCACCAGGGAGCTGAAGATGTCTCAAGAGATCCATTTGGCATCTCTGACAAACTGCATCTGCTAACTGCATTATGGCAGCCGAAGTCTGAGTCATGAAAATGGTACTCAGTAATGGAAAAGATGGGTCAGAGTTGAACCGGCTGTTCCCAGAACAGCACCGCAGTCGTCTCTGCTGTTTCCCAGTAGCTCATATGACAGGTCTGGTCTGGGAGTGTGTCTGTGCACCTTTCTTATCCACAGCCTGTTCTGTTTTAAAGTTTAGAAAGTGATACCAAGAACACTCAAGTGGAGCATGGTCTGTCTAGTTGGGCCTCTTATGGGTCTGGTGAAAAGGATTGAGTCCTTAAAAATGCCCCTATCTTTCTTCAGAACATGACCATGCCGTTCTTCTTCCATGTGGGTGAGTCAACTTAACAGTGGTCAAAACAAGCTTGCAGCTGAGTTTTCCTTGGCTCCTTGCTGGTGGCCAGCTCCTGGATAGGGCCTGCAGTCACTTGGAGGAGCCTTAAATTGTCTGCACAGAGGGCTGTCAGCAAGCTGAGAACTGCGTGGGAGGACCTGGGAAGACTGAGGCACATGTTGGAGGGGGACAGGAAGTTTAGGTGGAGGAGGGGAAATGGGGAAGAACTGAGCACTGCTGTGTGAGCGCAAGGAGCACTGTGATGCTGAGTGTGACCCAGCTCTGTGACCCCAAGTGAGCTCTGCTCCTCAGCCTCCTTTGCCTTACTTTTCTCATCTTTGAAGCAAGGATTAGCATTAGTGTGTACCAGCTGGATCGATCGGTCTGTTAGAACAAAATCTAGAATAAAACAAGACCTCTTCTTCCTCCTCCTCCTCCTCCTCCTCATCATCATCATCATCATCATCATCATCATCATCATCATCATTATCATCAAGAGTTAAGGCTTGCACTTCTAATACAGTAGCCACTGGTCACAGAACTGTCCCTGAGCTGTAATAATACAACTACATGTGGAGTCCCAAAAGCCGGAACAAAAATGTGTATTCTGTACTAAATTTTGTACTATATACATGTTAAAGTAACTGCATTAGCTGTAGTGGATTAAAATATTACTAAATTAATTTCAGTTTCCTTTTCATTTTTAATGTGGAAACAGGAAGTTTTGTAATTACGGTGTGGGCTACATGATATTTCTGTCGGGCAGTGTGCTGAATTGTATACTTCCCTTATAAGGCGAGGCCAGAGCAAAAAGAGCCAACTGCTAGGTTTTATTGGGAAAAGGGAAACCGTGAGGCTGGTAAAGCTGAAGGATGGCGTTCATGGTCCATCCCTCATGGGCTCTAGGCACAGGCTGCTGTGCATTATGAACTGGTTTTATTAATTACTCCTATAAGTATCCTAAGAGCAATACAATTATATGTAGTTGTTAAAAAAAATACATGTTTTTTAAATGGAAACATGTGACAAAATCCATACCTTTTGTAACTATTTTGTTTCTGCTTTCTTAATATTGTGAGCATCAGACCTGTGTCTCTCTTAAAATCCATTCCAAATCCAGACGTGATAGATGTCTGATGAATCCCTACATTCCTAATTACTTTTATGTTCCATATTTTATGTGTTTTAGAAACTGCCAACAAGGAGACACTGGGCTTTCTATGGGGAAGGAGGCTCCCGCTGAGTTGCATACAGATGCCTCCAGGCCTTCTTGTCACTGCTGGGTGCCCTTGTCCCTGTGCAGGGGGTGGGAGGCTGGGACAGTGAACTCCAGCTGGGACAGAGTGGTCGCTTGATTTGGCTGTGCTCTCTTTCTCTTGCAGTGAAATACGAGGAGCTCTACTGCTTTTCCTTCAATCCCAAGCTGGATAAGGAAGAACGGGAGCAGGGCTGGTTGCTGGTTGACCTTAGTGAAGAATACAAGCGGATGGGCCTCCCTGATAATTATTGGCAGCTCAGCGATGTGAATAGAGACTACAGAGTGAGTGGCGCCATTTTAATGGAGTACAAACACTTAACTTCTCATGAGGTTACTGTAATGTCAGTTAGCATGGGATAGCCTTTATCTCTTCTAGATTTTGCAGCTCTTTGTAGATGGAGTCAGACTGTCCCCACATCTTTCACTGTGCTGGTCCCTGTCCCCTCCAGCTCTGGGGATTGAACCCTGGCTCTTATGCATGCCACATGAGTAATCTGCCACTGTAGCTATATCCCCAGCCCATTCTGCCCTTCTCTTCCAACTGCACCTAGAGTGACCATCCCTCAAGGCCATCCCTCCATACTCCTCCTCTTAAGGGGTGAGCATTTGTGAACTCCAGACCGCCCAGTGCAGACTTCGTGGCCAGCAGTTGATGAGAGAGCTGGCTGGGACCCTGTTCTCCCATCACATCTTTTTATAGCACAGGGGACGATTAGTGTGGAAATCCGAGGGACCCTGATGGCAGTCTGGCACCAGCCTCTTGATATGCTCACTGTATTCTCAATTGGTACATAAGGTCACCAAGGGGCTCCCTAGAGGGATATGAAAAAAAAAATGTGCCTATACTCCCAGGAAGGAGTGCCAAGTGAACCTCTTGTTCTCTCCAGTGAGGAGTTCACAAGTCAGAATTAATTCCTAGTGCTCCAGGGACTTAGCAAGAAAAGGGAGATAGAGACTGACTGGGGAGTGGCGGGGAGAGATGATAAATTCTTCTGGTTTAACCCTGTAGTGTGTTTGTGGGTATGCATGCTGAGGCTCAAGCCCAGGGTTCTGTGCATGTTGTGCAAATGGCCTACCACTGAGATGTACTCCAAGCCCACTCTACCACCTTGTTCTCCTTCTTTCATTCACAATTAGATACTTTGACAGCCTCTCTTCTTATTTAAATAGTGCCCATGTTTAGTGGCCATTCATAGTGACATTGAATCTCCTCTTCACATTCTTGTTCCTTTGTTTCACAAGATTGTATATTTATAGATACTGTTTTGCTTTAGTTACTGTTATTGTTCATGTAGCTATTATGAATACATCCCAGCATGTTTTTCTGATCTTCAGAACTTTTGATTTATGATTTTTTTTTTTTTGAAATAGTCTCAGGTAGTTCTGGCTGAACTCAAGCTCACAGTTTAAGGATGGCCTTCAGCTCCTGGTCCTCTTGCCTCTTGTAAAGTGCTGAGGCATAGAGCATGCTTCCATGCCTGACTTATGGGGCGCTGGGCATTGAACCCAGAATTTTTACACGCCAGGGAAACACTCTGCTTTCTGAGCTACATCCCAGTTCTAATCATTAATTTTAATCATGATTTCTGCTTTTATATATTGCTAGTCTTTGTCTAAATTTGACACTGTATAAGGTCTACAGCTAACATTTTTACTAATTATGACTCTTATAGTTTGATACTAAACCTTACCCTAAAGTCGGGTGGGTTTTCATTATTGTCCACAGTATCTCAGAGATACATATTATTTGAGATATCGTTGGTTCCTTATGATAATAAATCTTCCTTGTAATTATGCATAAACTCAATAACGATACCTAACATAATCTTCATGAAGTGCTGGGTTAGTATAATTAGCCTGATTGCCCTCTTGCTAAAGTCAACTTTTGCACCAAGTGTTTTAGCCGAAAGGTGAGAAAGTGAAGGGGAATCTGACTTTTATAAAGGAAGTTGGATGTCTTCGTTCTTCAATTATACAGCTGTCCTTGAACAAGGAAGAAAAGAGAGTGAAGCCCAACCAGTGAATAATACTTCCTCAATGCTGCTGCTGACTTTCTGGATGACTTTCCCCTTTAGAATTAACCATCACAGATGTGACTCATTTGTGCATCGTAACTGGAGCCCTGCATCGCCCAGACGGAAAGCTGTGTGTCACTTGTCATTTCTTTTCCAGAGAAACACCCAGCACTGTAGGCCTGGCCCTTTCCAGACTGCTGTGACAGAAGAGGTGAAAACCTCGGGGGTTTTCTGATTTGAGAAATGTCAGAGGAATATCTTTAATTTACTGCCAGTTTAGAAATGGAACAACACTTATCTTACATAGCAGGTTCTGACTCGTCACCCACTGAGGACATTTTATCTCAGCCTGCTTCCTGAGAATCTGAGTTTAAGACTGAGAAAAAGAGGTATTTACACGTTGCATAAGTCCTTTCAAATGGGTGGAGTGAGAAGAACTTTCGAGTCACACACTGAAGATGTCAGTTGAGTGTGAACGGCCTGCAGCCGGAGTCATGGTCATCTCTGTTGTCCATGAAGCACCTATGACACTCACTTGTTGATGGCTAAGTCTGTAAGAGCAGACTTCGTTTTATAGACAACCCTGAAGTTACCTCTATTTAGATCAAGTGATTGGTGTCTGTTACAAGGTAAACTTTTAGTCAGGCTAGGGATGTACCTCTGAGGTAGAGTACCTGCTAGCATGCAGAGGCCCTGGTTCAGTCCCTGGACATTGGAGGAAAAAGTCGCTCAGTCTTTCTTGTAATATAAGTTAAAATATGATCTAAACCTCATATTTAATTAGATTTGTTTTAATTTAATTATATTATTTAAATTTAACTAAATTAGAACTTCGGTTCCCTACAGCTAAATCTTAACATGTTATTTGACATTTTATTAGTTACTTTGCTCATAACTTCATTTGTCATACATTTCTTGAAGTAAGTTCTGGGATCCAAATATTTAAAAGGCGTGTCTGATGTTTCTCAGTTCCCAACAAGTCTTACCCCAGGTCTGACTCAGACCCCCTGGATAGCATCTTGGATGGATACCAACTGTGTAGGTAAATACACTTACTGGAAGGGTATACCCAGGTCAGCAGAGAGCAGTTCTGAGAATGTGACCATTTCTGCTACTCATTTCTGTCCCAGGTCTAATAGTAAGAAAGTAAGGACTGAGACAGAAATCTCAGGCCATTCCTGAGGAATTGCAAAACATGGTAGCATAAGTTCTGTTGTGTGGCGCATTCTTCGTTACCAGAGTTTGATTACAACTTGGTGACCTAGTTATAAAGTGACAGCAGTGAGGTTTGGCATCTTCCTCGTTATTTAGTGTGCAGGTCAGTAGAGTTCTGTATGCCACATTGCAATTGCAAGTGCAGTTGAACTCCAGAACGCACCTTACAAAGCTGACACTGTGCCCATCAAACAGTAGTTCTCTCTCCTCAGGGTTTAGCATTCACCTTCCTGTATCTATGCATTAGACGCTTAGACACTGCATATAAATGGAATCATGTGATATTATCCCTTTATGTAGCTTTTACTGCAGAATTTAGTTCGATTTTTCAGGGTGGCTAATATTCCTATGTAAGTAGAAAACATTTGGGGGCCTGTATTTCTCTCATCTATCAGGAACAGCGCCACCTCTGGTGAGGATGTGTGAATACCTCTTTGCAAGTCTGCTTCGCCTCCTGGTGATTTACCCAGAGAGGTCTCTGGAGCATGTAGTAATTGAACTTTAAAAGTTGGGTCAGAGCCAGGTGTGGTGGCGCACACCTTTAATCCCAGCACTTGGGAGGCAGAGGCAGGCAGATTTCTGAGTTCAAGGACAGCCTGGTCTACAGAGTGAGTTCCAGGACAGCCAGGGCTATACAGAGAAACCTGTCTTGAAAAACCAAAAAAAAAAAAAAAAAAAAGTTGAGACGGACGGACAGTCTGTACTGTCTCTCATTGTGCCTGTGTCGCTTCAGAGTCTCACCAGAACACACGGCACAGGGTTCTGGTTTCTCTGAGTCTTTGCCAATGTGTGTTTTCAGCTTTGGTGCCCAGCCCAACAGTTGGGAGGCAATCTCTCAGTGTAGTTGATTTCATTTCACTGGCGGTTATTGGTGCTGAGCTTCTTTTCATGTGTGCTGACTTAACTCTGAGTGTCTTGGGAGTTTTTCAAGTCTTTTGCCTGTTTTCAGTTACACCATTTGCTTTTGTTGACATGAATTTCCTTATGTATTTTGGGTAGTAAACTCAGAGGGAACATATGATTTGGAAATATATTCTTCCTTTTTTTTTTTTTAGTTACCTTTATATTCTTTTGGTTGCTCCTTGGGTGCATAAAAGATATTGTTAAATGTAGTCTCCACCCCCCCCCCCCAGTGCTTATTCTTTTGACATTGTACATAAGACACCAAAACCAGATTTAATGGGAAGCTTTTCTTTCCTCTTGTACTTCTGTGCGAGTTTTGCATCCTACTTTCACACCTTTAATCCATACTGAGTTAGTTTTTGTATAAGGTCTGAGGGCCCACCTTTTCCCTCCCGGTGTGAATCTTCTGTTTTCCGAGTAACTAGATAAGAAGCCGTGCTTTTCCAGGAATGGTTTTGGTCCCTTCGTTGGAATTGCTCAGTTGCCCATATGACGCTTATCTGTGGTCCCTCCAACATTGATCGGTTTGTCTTAATGCCAGGGTCACACTCTTTGGTTACATGTGGCTCTGTCACCTACCTTGAAATCACGCAGCATGAATCCCCAACGGTTCTTTAGAAAAAATGGAATCTCTTGAGAATTCATATTAGTTTTCAGGTAGATTTTTGTATTCCTGAATAAGGGGCCATGGAGACTTTTGATAGGCTTTGCCTAGGATCTGTCGGTTGCCTTGGGCAGGGCACTAACTCCTAGTGGGTCTTCTACTCTAGGAATTCAAGCATCATTTGTGTCTTCTGGAGAAGTGTTTGTTGTGTGCAGGGTAGGACTTAGTTTTCACTCAGGAGCATTGCCTACTTCGAAAGGAGGATAAATTTCATTCTTTAGTTCTGTCCGTATAAAACCGTTTATCAGAAGTCAAGTTAAATGACACTGTAGGCCTGAGGGTATGATCATCATTGTCATTGTCATTATTATCAATGGCATTAGTGGATGTTACAGGTGCTTCAGCTTCTTAGAAATTCTAGTGGAAGATGTTCAGGGTGCCATATACTTTAGCTTCGACTGATAGGCAGTGCTCTAAAGAAGCAGAAATCCTTTAAGAGAATTGTATTCAAGACAGGGTGTGCCAGTCCGCTTGGACACAGCTTGGATGTGGTTGACTGGGCACAGGTAGGGGAGCTTTGGCCTGTACATTGGTTGAGCCATGAAGGTCACAGTCTCCTCTGGAGAGTGGTAACTCTGGTGTTATAGAAGGTAGCGACTGTCCTTCACAGTAGTAAGTGAAGAGGGCTGTGTGCCCTCAGGACATCAGGACAGCCTCTGAGTGGTGGTGTCAGTGTGAAAATGCGTGTGCACTAGATAACTTTCCTTTCCTAGTCTTATTTCAGCCACAGTAACATCATGGTGTGGCTGAGCCTCGCTGGACAGGTTCTGGCTTTGGGAGACCTTCAGAGGGTCTGTCGGGGGCTGCAGAATCCTTTCCTCTCCTCTCGACTTTCAGAAGCTTAAGTGCAGTATCTTGGGTAGTCTTCCATTGTTCAGATTATCTCACTTAGCAATAAAACTTTTCAGTTGCTTTGAGTTGCTGTTACATGGAAGAGTTTATGTGATTCTCGGTTTACTGAAAGCCTCCTTACTTCCTTTTTAAAACTGGTTATGTTCTGGACACGGCAGTCTGGTGCAGTGACTACGTGTCTGTGGTCCTTGGGCCAGCAGGCGTGGTGTGGGTGTGGGTGTTAATGTTCTAGTAGCTTGCTTGCTTAATTGAGACAGATTCAGACACCAGGCTGCAATCATGGGGAAGTGCAGTATCCAGGGCCTCATCCTAGCTGTCTGGGTCCAAGTGAGTTGGGCTTTATGCGCTTGATGAGCAGGATTCTCTGTCAGGGTACTCAGGTCCACATGAGACCTGTGGTCATTCCCTTTAATGGCTTCCTCCATGATTTTTAGCAGTCTGGTTAAGGAAGTCATTGGAAGCTGGCAGGGAGAGCGGCATCATGACGGAACTGTTTGCAGCTCAGAGGCTTGTGGGGTTTTACTCCCTCAGTGTGGTAAGGGTGGGTCGAGATGGCCAAAGATAAAATATCCCCCCTGTTGCCACACCCATGTGGATTTTGTTGCTATGACTCCAAAGATACTTGACTTCCAGGCACTAGGCAGTTGTTTAATGAAGCCCAGGGAACTACTTGTTATCTGATAGATTGGCTGATGGGAAAGCCAGCCACTCGTCAGCCAGTCGCAGTCGCCAATGCCAATGCCAAGTGCTGGCATTTATTTTGACTCTGGTAGTTCTAAAGTGCTCCACCATGGGTATTGTTTGATTATTTTTTTTTCCCCTCTTCTTATCCACTTCGTAAAATACCATTTCTAAACTGTCAGTTTTGGAGATGAGAAAAGCCAAGCATCCCGTGTAGTGTAACCTGGCTTCCTCAAGGTTGGGAAGCTGCAAACTCCCCGCCGTGTGCCGTGTGGTAAGCGGCTGACTTCCTAAGCTCCTCTTGGGTAAGGTACTGGGTCCTGCTGCTGCGGTTCCTGCCAGGGGACCACTCACAAAATCAATGCACTTGAGTCACCATGACAGCTGGCACACTATGTGGTAATGGGAGGCAGACCATGAAATCCTACCTAGAAATCTTCCTGGGAGAGGACCCGAGAGGACACTTCTCAGGAGAGTGGGACCAGGCAGACTGGGGAAGCGTGGAAGAAACTTGAGAAGACCAGGGGCGGGGGTGTACAAATGTGCCAGGGACACAGAGGTAACCTGAGGATGCATCTGCCGTGATCACATTTTAGTAGATTATCCCCACACAGGCTGCCGGTCAGATACAGGCATCTAACGTGTCTTTGGCCATTAGGATGCAGAATTAGTTTGTACCTTTTTGGTAAAAGGAAGTCTCAGTTGTTACTGTCCTCCCCACATAAAGAAAAGGGACAGCGCACAGTCACAGGACATTGGTGGTCGTTTGGTTTTTCCTTTGGAATGACATCACAGTACCAGCAGTGCTTCATCTCTCTGAGTGGCTTCAGGTTTCCTCGAAACAGCCTCTGTTGTAACTTGATGAGGAAGGCTAAGATCTGCAACCTTTAAGTGTGTTGAAATGGGATTTCTGGTGGGAAATTGCACGTAGTGTAATGTGATGCCTTAACATCTCTCTGTTATTTTCTGGTGACAGGTTTGTGACTCTTACCCCACGGAACTGTACGTCCCCAGATCGGCCACGGCACACATCATCGTGGGCAGCTCCAAGTTCCGGAGCAGACGGCGATTTCCTGCCCTTTCCTACTACTGTAAAGAAAGCCATGTATGTCTCAAAGCAGGCCTTGGTTTCACACTTTGTGTTTATGTCTTAGCCTAAATGGGAATTTTTCTAGTGCCCCCCGTGTGTCGATGTCTGTCTGTCCATCTGTCTATTTGTCTTTGTCTCTTTCATTTCTTCTTTGTGTGTTTATTTAAATTCTTAGTGGTACATGAATATCCTGTGAATGGTGTGAGACAATCTAGTTCCATGTAGAAACTTACTTACCCTCTATATGTATTTGGCAATAAACTAATGGTAGACTCAGACAGTGCCCAAGTGTGATCAGCTACATGAATGAAGTCGTCCCCTGTGGTGGGGCCTGGCTTTGATCCTGGGATCCTAAAGGAGGCTGTAGTAGCAGCCATCACTTCCCCTCTCCTGGCAGCAGATGAGGAGGGATAGTGTGCTCCCACATTTTAAAGGAAAATTCCGAGAAGCAAGGGCAACATTTCTGCTCACATCTAGTTACCAGAACTATATGCAGCAGGCATGAACATGCAGTCTTGTGGGTAGCCATGCAAGTAACCAAAATTTAAAGCTTTATTTCCAAGGAAGAAAGGAAAACAAATTTGGAGGAATAACAGTGATCTTTGCCATCTACTATAAAAATTATTTGGCTCAAGCCAGGCAAAAAATGTTTGATTTTTTTCATGGTTAATATTGTTTTATATTCAAAACCAAGTGATGCTATGTGTGTGTCATTGTGTGTGCATGTGTGTGATTGTGAGTGAATGTAATTTACCTACAGTCAAGGTGGAGCAGCAGCTGTCTGACCATACAGGAGGCTTCTAAAAATATTTTGAGCAAGGCAGCTTCACCACCAGGCAGCACACAGCCTTCTGTGTTGCCTCCTTCAATAGAAAATACTCACTTGGTGGTGAGTTCTGTTCTTTGAAAGGATGCATTTTCATCCACTGTTCTTGCTCTGTTCTTTTCCATGAGATGGGGTGTGGAGAAAGTCCACTTTTACCTGTGTTATTCAACTCCAAATATGTTTGAGGCCACACAGGAACAGAACAGTGTTTAGAGGCAAAGGATGCTGTGACTCCTCTTTTTAAAAAATAGAATTAGTAAGGTTATGAGAGTCCATGTTGTTATACTTTAAGTTGGGATGCCGGTAACATTCAGACTTTGTAGTTCATTGTCGAGGTGAGATAGGGTTGGGATTTAGATGAGGGGAGAGGATCACTCCTCCTTTCAGCAGTAGCATGGGGGGCGCGGGGTTATTTAAACAGTGAGCCCAGGCTCTATGCTACTTCCTTTTCAGAGAAAAGTGAACCGTTCTTGGTTGGTGTGACTATCGTAAGGGTGGAGGTGGAGTATGTCAGATAGGATTGGATCTTGAGGAGGTAGGCCTCAGAGGCCTGTCTTGCTCTGATGGCCTTCATGATGAGTTTCGGATCTGAGGGTGAACTCGTCCCACAGCTGGGTATATTGCAGAGCAGTGGTCCTCTCCACCAAGTTTTAGCTGTTCTTGCATAATATCACATAGACATATTTCCAAGCATCTCTCTGTCATGCTGTCACTCTGGAGACACTGGCTGTGTGACACCTGGGCTCCCATTTTCACATCTCTGTACAATCTGGTTGCAGGGTGGAATAGTAGTCATTTTTGTGTTTTATAACAATATTTGATGGCGGTGTCATGTCCAAATGTCTGAGTGCTTCTGGGTGAGGGTTTGTCCTTAAGGAAGTACCACTGCTGAGAGTGGACTTCTGTGGCTGAGTGGAAGTCGGGTGAGGCGGCCTGTTGGCTTCCCATGCTCTCATCGCTCATATAACCCATCCGCAGGATGACGGGCCATGAGGTTGTACTGGGAGTGGTGGAATAGGAGGCTATGGGGGTCAGGCCTTGCAGTATCATGACAGGGGAGGTCATCCTGCTCCTGCAGGCGGTTTGCTGGTGGGATGTGACTATAGGCTGGTGGGGAACTGAGGCCCATACTTAAGCGAGCAGAACCCTTATGTGATGAAGACGCTTGCATCGAGCTTACACAAAAACCAAGGGCTTCTTGGTTTTACCAGGTATCAGGATACCCCATAATATTGATTTTAAGCCAGTTGCTGTATGTGGGCCTTGGGGAGCAGATCAAACTGCTTTATAGGTCATGGTTAGAGACTTATGAGCAGCATTCTGGGTGTGGTTTTTACTGAGAGTCACTTCATCCTTTGTTCTCTGTTATTATGCTAGCATTTTTAAAAGTCACTTTATTTTAAATTATGTCCAACATGGTCTCCTAGCTTCACAGCATGCATTTCTGGATGATTTCTAGTCTGTTAAGACACATTTTTCTGAAGCAGTATGGCTTTCTTGCTTTCTGCTTCTGCCTGCCTGCCTGCCTGCCTCACATGCCTCCTTGCCTTCCATTCCCCTGTCACTGCCCTGCTGAACTGTGACCCTGGCCCTAGGCCCCAGTTTCCTAGAACCACGACGATCGCCAGTCTGCCGCTGAGCTGGTCTGACATTCCTCTTAGTTGTCAGGCTCCCCATTCCACAGTTCTTGGTCTTTAAGAGAGGAGCCGAGTGTGGTGGAGATTTCTCAGGAGACACAGGCAGTCAGAGCTCTGTGACTTCCAGGCTCATAAGATTTATAATAAGTTCTAGGCCAGCCAAGGGTACGAAGTGAGCCTCTGTGTCAAAATTAAAACAAAACAAAAAAGAGACTGAGAAAAATCTAAACAATCAATCAAAACATCCCACCTCCTCCATTGAGGTGTGTGTGTGTGTGTGTGTGTGTTTTCAATAGAAAACATGCTAAGGCCAAGTTTCTGGATTGATGCCCTCATTTGCTTATTGTTGTTATAAAACAACAGCATACACTGAACACAATCAGCCTGGGGGAGAAAGAGTATTTATTTGGCTTACAGGCTACAGTCCGTCATTGGGGGAAGCTAAGGCAGGAACCTGGAGTCAAGAACTGAGACACAACCCATAGAGAAAAGCTATTTAGTAGCTCTTATTTCCTGCTGCCCGTCACTTTTTTATACAGTCCAGGAACACCGGTCCAGGGATGGCATCACACACAGTGGTCTGAGTTCTCCTACACTAATTGTTAATCAAGAAAATGCCTCATTGACATGCCCACAGGACAGTCTCTTGGAGGAGGTTCCTCAGGTGAGATTCCCTCTTCCCAGACACGTCTAGGTCTCTGTCAAGTTGACGGAAGCTAACCAGCATGCTTGCCGAGGCAGGGGAGCCGAGCTTGGAGTCAGGGATGATTCCCTTTCGTGGTGAAAGATGTCTGTCTGTGTGCAAGACCCTGAGCAAGCGATGGCATGGTGGGACGATCGGGGTTCTTCCTTCCGGGTCCTGGAGAGTGCTTCCACGGCCCCCTTTATCCTTCCACACAGCAGGTCACACAGTACATGGTGCTAGTTTTACAGGTTGTAAACATGTGAACTAAATGCCAGCAGTGCTATTTAAAAAAGAACAGGGGGATAAAATCTCAGCACAGGAAAGAGAAAATAGGCTGCTAGCTCAGGCTGACTCATAAGCAAAGCCATGACACCCACACTTACAGAGCCCGTGTAGATTTGTTTAGTCATCACGCATCTTATCAAGAGGTTTACCTGTACTTTAACTGTTAGACGCTAAACCCACAAACATACTTTGCCATGAACGCAAGCTTCAAGTTGAGCGTTTATCTCCCCTCACTTATATGTGACTGATCTATATATTATCCAACAGAGCAGTATCAAGCTGTCCATGTTGTCTGTGGGGACCGGTCCTAGAGTTCCCCTAGACACCAGTGTCTCTGCATGGGCTCGTCCCTCACCTAAAGTGGTAATGTTTGCATGGACTCTGCTCACACCCTCCTGCATACTGTACATCAGCTCCTGATTGTTTCCCATGCCCAACCAAGGTAAATACTTGCTATGGCGAGATATTTAGGGAAAGGCGACAGAAAGTCGACTCAGAGTCAGTCCTTTTAGTTGAATACTTTTGGTCCATGGTTGTTTAAAGCTATAGCTGACCAAACCCACAGGTGTAGGACCTGGTGACTGGAAAGAGAAACAGAGAGGTGGTTGTATGGTGTTGGAAATGTAGGTCAGAGAAAATGGCGGGGCGTGCTGAGACGGGGTCTGAAGAGACCCCTTGTTTCTAAACATCTCTACTGAGCAAACCTAGCAGTAGCCTGGGCTTTATTACTGTGAAAATTCGACCTTTAGATTTGATTTGGGTATTCATGATTCTTTTAAATAGACTAGTATATTAAAAAAAAAGACAATAAGCACTAAAATTGTTTCCCTAGTCTAGCCACTGATAGTGCCTTGTAAGTTTCAGGAAAGCGATTATTGTGCTTTTTTCAGCAGTGAAAAGAAACAGTGTTACTGAAAAGGAAAGTATGTTGCTTAAAAAGTTTTCAATTTATGGTGTGGATCCTACTTAAACATCTCCACACATCCCTTATACCTTACACAGAAAGCCTACCCAGGTAGCAAGCACTTCAGCTTGGGTTAAAAGTAAGCGTATCTTGATTTCCATAAAATCCAACCCCATTTTCCGATGTTGGTGTGGAGTGCAGGCTATCCAAAGACGCCTCTTTCTGGGAATGCTCCCACAGTGTCTCTGACAGTTCTGTGTTGCTGTGGCCTCTCCCCGCAGGCCTCCATCTGCAGGAGCAGCCAGCCCCTTTCCGGCTTCAGCGCTCGGTGCCTGGAGGATGAGCAGATGCTCCAAGCCATCAGGAAAGCCAATCCTGGCAGTGACTTCATTTATGTCGTGGACACAAGGCCTAAAGTAAGTGTCACCATTTTTCCAGTCCTGAGGCCGGAAGGAACCAAAGCTGGACTGGTAGCAACCCTTTGCCTTATCTGTAGAGGGTTGTTCCTGGTCGGATCGGTCCATGGGGGCACCAAAGGGTTGCTTTCTGTTGCATCTCAGCTCCCGAAGGGGCTGAATGTGCTGAGTAAAGGTTTTTGTTTCCAGTTTTTAACGTTGTGCTGGTCACACGGTGAATGGCTTACTGTTTAGTTTTATAAGTAGTTTGGCATGTGGATTAAATATCAGCAGTGCTATTCAAAACAGGTTACAAGGGAATAAAAGTATAACAAAGGAAAAATAGCTTAGTTGGTCGGGTCAGTTTAAAATGAAAGCCATTAAGAGTAGGTGCTTAGTGGCATGGCCAGTTGTAGATGTTTATAGGCATAGTCTTCACATCATACATAATGGGTCCCCGACTTTCTAGGAAGCTTTCACTGCACAGCATAGATCAAATCTTTGATCCAGGGGTTAAGGACCGGTGGAAGGTCTGCACTTGAAAGATGTGGCAGTCTTTAACTTCGGCTGCTGTCTCTCAGTTTCTGCCTCTGTCCGAATCGGGTGCAGACCCCTTTCTTCCAGCCCTGACTGCCCTCCTCCCTGCTCCCTGTATCTTCTGTGTACGGTAGAGCTGTTCTGTATTTTCCAATAAGTGATGTGCTTCTTAGAGGATGTTTTGCAGACAAACTCAGGCTTCCGGGCTTTACTGAGTGGAGACTGGAAACCCTTTTCCTACCCTGCTTTTCCAGCTTTAGACAGGGATAAAGAGATTGGCTTCCTAAGAGCCCGTGATCCAAGTTAGGTCCCTGTAGTCTAAGTCCTCATTAGAACGTGGCAGCCGCAGGGCCAGGCCTTGTTCGTATTTAAAGCCACTTACTTAGTCCTAAGGATTTGGTTTGAAGGGTATATTTAGTACTCACCTTGTTGACTCTTAAGTGATAAGAAGTTGACTCTGATCCAGTAAATAAAGAAAGATAACTCTCTTCTCAGATGCAAGGATGTGGCTTGTAAAAACTGCTTCAAGCTTTGTGCTTCCCCTTCTCTCCCCCTCTCTCTTCTCTCTTCCTCTCATCTCTTTCTCCCTCTCTTCTCCTCTCCCTCTCTTTCCTTCCTTCTGTCCCTCCCTTCCTTCCTCCCTCTCTTCCTCTCTCCCTCTCTTCGCCTCCTTCCCTTCCTTTCTTTTTTTCATAACCACGTTGGTTGATCCCACCCCTCAGGTGTGGTAGTCTTCCTAGGTCACCAGGAAAGTACGAGGATGTTTGACACAGAAGGGTTGCATGGTGACATGAAGGTTGTCCTCAGTCCTTGCTGTCTGCATCCAGATTTATTTCCATATATATATATATATATAAGACAAAGGCTTGGGAGGCAGCTCCCAGGGTCCTGATCCTTGGTCTTTGAGCAGGGTCAAGTCCATCCAAGAGCCTCCCAAGCCACCCACCCAGATGAAAGCCTTCTGAATTGTTTGTTCACTGATGGGACAGGGATGGGCCGCAGAGGCAGTAATAGCCTCAAGTATGTCCTGAGAGACGTCTCCTTGGTCACAGCTGTTGCTAGAGATTAGTGCATTAACACACGGAATTGCATCAGAACGGTATTTGTGGTGGTCTAAGACAAGGAGCTTGTCACTGTACTTCAACCTCTTCTGTCAGATATGCTGGGATTCTGTTGAGCTTGCAAACATGTTCAGCGCTTTCTCATTTCACTCTTGTAAGAATCCTGCAGATTGGGAGACTTCTTGTCTTTTCCTGGACTTAGCTTTAAAGAGGTTAGGTAATTCACCAAGACCACACAGTTTAGACCCAAGGCCACATTCAGTTAAATACAAGCTTATTTGACATCAAAGCCAGTTCTTTTTTTTTTTTTTTTTTTTTTTCTTCTGTTTACCAGAACATCTCTAGGGGAAGCTTGTCCCCCACTTCAAGTCTCTAGAGGGTTGACACCTAAGTTGATCACACACCCAGCTCCAGGCTCATCTACAGTCACCTCAAGGCCAATGGAGCAGGAGGGGCTCTAAGCTGTGTGCTGTGTGCCTACCAGCTGTGGAGGAAGTGTGAGTCCTAAAGGCAGGGGCGAGGTTGAGGCTGTCACCTGCTTCAGTGGTGACTGGCCCTGTGTCATGCCTCAGCTCCAATGACTGCTTTGTGGTTGTAGCCTTAGTGTCATGGTGCCAAGGGTTGTTTCGTTGTGTAACAGGAAGTCATAAGGTATTTCTCTCTTTCTCTGGTAATGAGGTAATGTCTGTCACTGGGTCCCATGTAGGGAACATCTTCAAGATACAGCTATGAAGTTTAGGGTACCTAAAACTTGGGAACCTGGGATCTTATTTCCTGGTTATATGCATAAAGTTTGAAGGTGGCCATTGACAGAGGAAAGAGAGTGGGAGAGAGATCTTTGTGTTTTGTGGCAGGTGAGGGGAGAGTCTTCAGTCTTTTTCTTTGTAAGTGCAAGGATGGAGAAATATCCTTTGGCTTAATTTGGACCTTAACAAACTTGATAAAACCTTGCTAACACAGCTTACCTATAGTGAAGGTCTCCGGGAGGGATCTTGGGCTAGTGTAGCTGGCAACAGCTGCTGCTCAAGCCACAGTGGATCTCATATGTGAGTGAAAGGTGGCACAGTGTACTTCTAGGAGCCTACATTGTGCCTTAGGAAAGTCACCCTTTGGATACCTACAGAGAAGGTAGAGACAGCCAGTTAATATTAATCAGAAGCACCGTCAACCAATAAGACAATTGTAATCGCCTAGCTTTGGAAAGAGCTGTTTATCTAACTGCATCTCTTCCATGTGGTCCCTTCTACCAACTACACAGAACCGGCAAGCTTGTTAGAAGTTATGGGAGGGGAGAGTCCTCATCAGTTCGCATAACCTGTACACAGGGAAAGAGACCATTTTGCATCATATATGGGTTGAAAATTTAAATTAGCCAGGATCAAGATTTCATCCTGGTACTCTTAAATATGTGAAAGATGTCCTTGGATGGTGATGGGGAGATTTTGACAAGTTCATTTGCAGGTCATACCTGTAGGCAATAAAATCATCTAGTATTTCCAAGACTGTACCACAGTTAAGGTTAGTAAGTAGGTCATAGCCAAATAAGAAGAAAGACTACTCTTTGACACCTGTGCTAGACTCTGGCCCAGTTCTCGTAAAGGCAGCTGTCTGTCTGTCTATCTGTCTCAGTCTGGAGTACCTTTTTTAGTATGTTTATTATTTCTAAACCTGTGTTTCTGCTTTGAAAATTCAACTTTTGCCACATAAAATAAGTGGAGCTCCTAAAAAAAAAAAAAAGTTTGTATGCTAGATTAAATATCGCCACCTTCTGTTCATTATGTGAATTACAGACTGACTTTCAAGAGGTTTTCTCCTGTTTGCTTTAAAACTGCCTGTCTGTTCTCCCATTGTAACTCCTAAGTTATTTAAAGTGTGAGCATATGTTGTATATGCAGTAACTGCAGTAGTAAGAGTATTTTGCTTATTACATATTATACATGTTTAGAAGATATGGGGGAAGGCGATGAATTTAGATGCAGAATAAGTGTGTATCACATAACATCAGGCTTATTGGATCTGTTGATTTGTTGCATTTAATGAAGTTCATTACAGAGGTTTAGCTGAAACTGCCCTGAAAATAATTATATAAAGCAGTGACGTTTTAAAAGTACACAGTTCCATGAGAGCAACATCTATATGTAATTTCTGGAAGAAAAAAAAAGCACGTCCCTTAAGATATATCATGAAAGTGTTTCTTGGTTATGGCTAAAGCCTTTGTTCTTAGGGACGTGTCTTGCTTGGGTAGACTGGGGTCAGTCTCCTGAAGAGCCGACAACCCCATGGATGCCAGAGAAGCAGAGGTGGGGAGCAGGGGCTGGCTTGCTGACAAAGCAGGGGCTGGCTTGCTGACGAAGCAAGGCCTCCTATGGCAGTGGCTTGCTCTCAGCTCTGGCTGTATTGTGTTTTCTCTCTGGTTGTCTCAATTCTTCTCTGTGGTCCTGACTTAGCATGTGCTTCTTGTAACTATGAAAGGCTGCAGGAGTAGCTGAGGTAATGCTGATAGTATTCCCCTGCAGTTTGCCACTCCCTCTTCTCCTTCTGAAATTGCTAACCAATTGGCATAGTCTACGGTAACTTTAATTCTTCTTAATGAATGTAAATAAATATAGAAGTAAGTATTAATGGTTGCATGAACATTTTCTTAGCTTACACATATGTACATGTAGCTGTGTGGTGTATGTGAGAGAGAAAGGGGGAGAAATTGGTCAGTCTGTGTCTTTGGTCCCTGATTGTATTCCACAGCATGGATATGCCATTGTTTACTCAGTTACCACTCGGAGGAGACAGTCATAGGTTTGCGGCTTTCATGTTTACAAAACCATTTGTCACAGACAGTCTTGACCTGTATATTCTAAGACCTTTGTATTTAGGAGGTTTTCAGAACTAGAGGATCTGGACCAAAGTATTTTAACTTAGCTTAGCTTTTTAAACTTAACTATTTGAAGGACTACTTATACTACACACTTAAAAGCAGATCCCCCCCCCCAACCCCCATTTGACTAGTCCCCTAGCCTTTGTGGCCCGAGGAAGATAGTGGTCACTGAATACTGTTCTCCACAAATGGTGGCCTGCTTAGTCACACTGCAAGAGAGGAGCATTCCCAGCCACGTATCCCTGTGAAATCTTTCCCAGCGTGGACAAGACTTGTCTGTTTGTCTGTACTGTGCAGGGGTAGAGCAATCTGGGCTTAATCAGTTTCTTCAGCATCCATTAGCATTGAAAGCTGTTTACACAGACAACCCAAGGTCTTATCTACCATTCTGAAAGTAACAAAAGCTCCCACATCAGACAGCTGGGTCATGTCTGGATGGGGAGGGGCACCCTGCTGCCTGACCTTTCTCACTTGATGACTCCTACTTGTTTCTCTGCAATACAGTTCTGGCAGATAACTCAACGCGCAGGGACTTCTACTGATAGCTGTCTCTGTGGATCCTCCCGCCAATCAGCAAGTGTTAATGTACAGTGTTAACCTGACTCTGCCAGACTTCGACGTCGTCAACATCACCATCAAACTGGCAGAGTCATCTCCAGAACTTAGGGAACACTTTCCACTAAGGAAATGTTACCCAGGCCAGCACATGTGTGCTCGTGACCACAAGCTTGACTTTATGCTTGCACTGAGAGCTCGGTATAGTGTTTCAGGGGTTCAAACTATAGTACGCGTCTATGAGTCTTTGCAGTGTTTCCCTAAGTGGTTGTTCCATGTCCTGAATGTAATTGATGACTTTTGTTTTGCTGACCACTGCAGCTTAATGCGATGGCAAATCGTGCTGCAGGGAAAGGCTATGAGAATGAAGACAATTATTCCAATATCAAGTTTCAGTTTATCGGCATAGAGAACATCCACGTCATGAGGAACAGTCTTCAGAAAATGCTGGAAGGTAAACCATTTTGTTATGCACAGCTTTAAAAGAATACTTAAGTATTTTGATGCCGAAATGGAATAAGATAGTCTTTTGATGTAGTTATTTTTTTTCCCAGTGATACTGTTAAACAAGTGTGGTAACTGGAAAATATGTTGCAGTTGGGAAGATAATCATATTGCAGTGACTCTAAGCCATCGGCAGCCTCCTGGTGTCATTCCAGTAGTGTAATCGAGTGGTTTAATATTTGGCATTTAGCAGCCAGGACTAACTAAACTGGCACTTTAATATCCTAGATAAAAGCATGGATAGAAGGAGCTTCCCTCTCTCCCTTCCTCTCTCCCTCCCTCTTTCCCTCCCTCCTTTCCTCCCTCCCTTCCTTTCTTCCTTCCTTCCCTTTCTTTCATTCAAAGACATCTGGAAAGAAAGCAGTCTTACCTTTGAAGCAGTAACTCAGTGTTCCTATGTAGAAATCAGGTTCACAAACTGTCCCCACATTGCTGAGTGACTGATAGATTCAAAGGTGATAGATAAATAGATAGATGATAGAAATACATAGATGATAATGACTGATAGATAGATAGATAGATAGATAGATAGATAGATAGATAGATAGATAGATAGAGTGTTGGTTTAAATTCCAGGATCCACCAGAGCACACATGCACATGCAACCCCCATCCTGAGCAAGCACTGCGAGGACACATAAGGACCTATGTATTCATGTGGAGAGGAAAGAAAAGGATGGCTCATATGATATGGAAGAATGACTCTCGTGTCTGTGCATTCATTAGCAGACAGTATGCTTTGCATGCAAAACTTGCTTCGTTACTGCTTAAGGTCTACCTGATCCTGAAGTCCCGTGAGGGATCCTGCTGCCTCCAAAGGAAGCCACGGAAGAGGAAGATGCTGAAGCCACCGCTTTGCCTTGCCCGTGAACACTAGAACGCCTTTGAGGAGGACTGCAGGGATGGGGTGGAATCTAGGGAAGTTGGTTGTCTCAGTAGAATCTGTGGAGTGTGGGATGGAGCGGGACAAGGGTGGAGCTGAACTACTTTGGGGGATGTGCCTCTGACCTCGGTTACTTAACAGTTCTCTGTTCTGTCAGGGCAGCAGTGTGGCAAGCACCTAAGGGCGCCTGGGGAAGGGTCACAGAGAGACCCAGTCTCCTCCTCCTGCACCCCCTGGTTGACCTTAGTCACTGTGGGACTTGGAACACATCAATTGTTTCTTTAGGACTGTGCCTGCAGGGAAATGGTTGGATTCAATTATAACTTAACCCAGTTTGTTTGTTTGTTTGTTTTCTACATGACAGTTGGAGCCACTGGCTGCAACACTTTAAAATTTGATTAAAGGCTATGGGTCTAGCTTAGTACTATAAGGCCTTGGGGTAACTTCTCAGCCCTGGGGTAGATAAATGTGCATTTAAATCATTAGAAGAAGCCAATTCCTGCATCTAAGACAAAACAATAACAACAACAAAACGTAGTCCAAGCCCTATGTTCATCCACCTTTGAAACAGTTTTCTTAGGTCAAAGTTCTAACAGTCTAGGTGTATTCGTCTAAGTTTCTTAAGCATCTGGAGACTTTCATTTTGTCCTTGTCATAAATGGTGCATTGCCCGTAGGAGAAAAGTGGACTAGCCCAGCTCTGTTGTTGAGAAGTAGGAAAAAAGTGGGCTAGCTCTGTCATTGAGAAAACTCTTTATTGTAAGAAGAGCCCACCGTTGTTAGTCATTGGGGAAACTTCACATTGGCACACTTTGCAGTTTGTATTCATCAGTTTCATAGACAGTTTTCCAGATCATTACTTTTCTTCTGTACAGAAAGTTGTTCCTAGGAATATTTATAACACAGGCCTCTGCCTTTGGTGTCTAAATTACCCTGTGTTTGGTGTTTCAACCCTTGGCCTCTGGTCAGTCTGTCTTACTGCTTTTTCTAAAGGACAAGCAAGCTGACTGATGTTTCACACGGATCACGGCGGTGCTGCATCACCCTCTGGTCATGTGTAGCCATAAGCAGGGATAGCTTTCTGGATGCCTCTCAGGGGTCCTGACCAGTGCTTGGCTACCTGTAAACTGTCTGAGTAAATTGTAAACCACTGGTGGAGGCTCAGCTGATGAAGTGATGCATGCAGTAAGACCCGCCTTCCAGGGCTTTCTACTTCAAACAGGGAGGGTCCTTGGCATCAGAGGCTGGGAGGCAGGGCTCATGGCGTGCCCCCATGGTTCTTACTGCCTTCAAACTTGCTAAAGCATGGTTTGGGATATTATCAGAGGAGATTATGGAATGGAGAATAGAATTATTTGTGTTCTGCTACCAGTGTATACGAAGTTCTGTCTGTGAGGACCCCAGGATATTTCATTAGAAACAGAAATTTAGGAGTGAGTTCATACCTTCTGTAGGTCCATTTCTTGAGGTCAGTATACATCAACTTAAACTCTAACTTACAGGTTGTAAGTCACCAAGAAGAAAGGCCCACAGAGCATTTTGTAACTTAATTGCTTTTCACAGTAGCTCCCCTTTCTTTCCCAGAGACAATTGCCTTCTCCTTCTCCTGCCTTCCTTCCCTCTCTCCCTAGGTTCCCCCTCCCTGCCCATCAGTTGTATTGCTTGAATGCCACAAGATTCTTTTATTGGTAGATATTCTGTATCTTTGCAATATACCACCTAGTCATTTAGGTAAAATATTGAGCAACTACTAGATAGTTGGGGGGTGTTGGGGGGTGCTTCCTCATCCTCCGTCCTGTCTTCCTTCCTTCCTTCCTTCCTTTCTTCCTTCCTTTCTTCCTTCCTTCCTTCCTTCCTTCCTTCCTTCCTTCCTTCCTTCCTTCCTTCCTTCCTTCCTTCCTCCTTTCATTCTTCCATTCTTTTTGCTGGAAACGGGGTCCTGCTATGTAGCCCAGGTTGGGCTTAGATATCCTTACACTTCTACCTCCTGCGTGCTGGGATTACCGTCATGCAAGTACTTTCACTTAAGTGACTATATTTGATTTTCACAGCAGTGTTCTATAATGCATGGCATTTGTGCTATGTAAATAAAGAGTGGGTGTCTTAGGTCAGACAGGATAAAACTAAATTGAAAAAGTCATAAAATATTTGAATTTGCTCTGATAAATTTCAAAGAATCATTTCTCATTAAAAAGAAAAAACAGCACTATAAAGAAGGTGGTAAAATCATTGCATTGAGTATTTCTGTAGCATTGAATTGGCTTAGGATGTGTACACTTTGTATAATGATAATGTAATTTCTTGCCAGATTTCCTTCTCTTAGGGACTAATCCAGAATAAGGCTTTAAACACACCCACACTGAGTTATGGTAGTAGAACTTTGGAAACAAGGTAAACAGTTAACAGCAGTAAACTAATTTAAACAGTTTGTTCTACATTCTTGATAGAAAATGTAGGCGAAGTAAGTGAAGCATTCAGGTTGTAGAATAGCATTCCTGTTACACTATATGTGAGTCCTATGTATAAAGAAAGGCTAGGGAAAAATCAGGGATGATCCCTAAATTAGTGCATGGGGATGGGGGAGTGTTTTTCTCCTTTCCCCTCCTATTGACAAAGTATGTGCCCTGGTTGGTTTACATACTCATCGAGCAATATTCATTATCTCTTGAGTTTCTGTGTTTCAGGATTCTAAGAATGTTCTCGGCGTAGCTGGGGACCTAGTAGATCTTCTTGAGGTTCTTATGAGAGCTTTGAGTGTCACCTGCCTGAGTTCTCATTAGGAGGCTCCGGCTGGGGAAGTCTGCTCCTGGGCTCAGGCTAATGGTAGAATTCAGTTCAAGGTCCCACATTTGGTTAGCTAGAGGCCACTTTCTAGTACTGTGCCTGCCTCAGTTTCCTGTGTGGTCTTATGCATAAACTAGTGACATGTGGCAGTTTGCTTCTTCAAGCCAATTGCAAGTGTTTCCTCTCCATTTCAGGAATCTACTATATTACAGTTTCCACTGACATTTGTCAGGAGTGTACTCGTTTTTAAAGGATGGGTAGCTAGACTAGTTTGATTAGAGAGTTTTAGGTTCAGGGGAAACCTTCCTCAATATGCAAGGTGGAGAGAGACACCTGATGTCTACCCTTGATATGCGCGCGCGCTTGTGTGTGTGTGTGTGTGTGTGTGTGTGTGTGTGTGTGTGTCTGTGTGTGTGTGTGTGTGTGTGTGTGTTCGTTCACACATTCACCAAGATCACATCTGGTTGGGCAGTTTCCATTCATCCTAAGAAGAGATTATTGTAGTTTTCATTGTGCAAATTTCTCTGTTCAGGATTCAGTATCTGTCAGGATCATGTAATAGAGAAAGATTTGAACAAAGTACTTCTTATTAAATTACCTTGATCCTTCTAATATTTCCTAGTTCTCAAGCCAGAAATACAGAGAACTTCTCTACATGGTAATGCTGACATAGTGTTTTGGAGAGGTGACTAAATTCTTGACACTAGCTTTTAAGGATATATGTGCTCAAGTGAATTATTGTGATCTTATTGAGGCAGGTGACCTTGTAGGCAGGTGAGGACACAGATGCATAGAGGCTAAGAGACTCACAGAGCCTCACCATGGTAAGGTCAGACATGGTTTCCCTCATTTGCAAAAACCCAGTGCCAAATTCTAAGCCACTCAGCTTGAAGGGAAAGGAGGTTGATCTAGGAAGTACCCAGGTCTAAGTTGGTGAAAATCCTAGGTTTGAGTTCCTGATTGAGTTGGTGTAAAATTGAGCAGATCTCCATTCCTATGTGTGTAAGTAATGTAAATTATATATATTTCATAACACTAAAAAGATGCCTTATGGGGGAGGGGTTTTCAGAAGGGAAACCAGGAAAGGGATAACATTTGAAATGTAAGTAAAGAAAATATCTAATTTAAAACAAGAAAAAAATTAGCAAGCTGAGAAACCCATTAGCAGCAAGCCAGTGCACAGTGCTCCTCTGTGGCCTCTGCATCTGTTCCTGCTTCCCGGTTCCTGCCCTGCTTGGTTTTCTACCCTTGACATGTAAGTTGAAGTAAATTTCTTACCCCTCCCTCCCAAACTGAGATTATTAAATAATGCCTTCAGTGTGATTCTGCATGTGTTCACAAATAACAAAAACAAAAGTGTATTTAACTGTCATTTAATAAAGTACACTTTTCAGTTTATAAAAAAAAAGAAAAAGAAAAAAAAGATGCCTTATAGACTATGAACTGTTTGTCAATGTAAAGTCCATACTGCTTTCTCTTGGTAGGCAATAATATATTTTAAAGTAAACACTGAGATGGTAAATCCAGTCAGCCAGGTATTTGATAGGCCCCATGCCTTCCTGTAGGTCAGTTTTCTTAATCTCCTTATTCAGAAGATAATTTGCAGAGGCATGTATGTGCCAGCCTCACAATACAGTCTATGTCTACTCGGTATAAGTGCATAAAAAATAATTTAGCAAACATAGCAGGCCTGGCTGTGCTACTGTAGATGACACGGTGACCCTCTTGAGTCTCTCTTTACAGTATGAGTGGCTTCGCTCAGAAACAGCAGTTTCAGTCATTTAAAATTCTGAGCCATGGTCTGTTCCACAGGCTTTTCCAGTTATCATTTCCTGACTTGGAGGGGAACCCAGTGGACCAAGAGCGCGTGCTTTCTCTCTGTGTGGTGGTGTGTGAGGATTTAGGGTTTCAGCAGGACACCCCCATCCCCAGAATACTCCCACTTCCTATAGTTTCATATTGTGTTGTGACAGCAAGACTTTGGCTAAGAACATTCTTAAAAGGGAATAAACATAAAAAGAACATATCTGATGTGGCATTAAAGGCTGACAGGATAGGCTGTTTTCCATAAGCCTGTTGTTGGAAATTGGCATTTGGTATTTGTTTGCTAGTGACAGTGTGATCTCAGATCTGCTGCCTGTGTGGTTCCTCAGAGCACCTGAATTACAGTGGGATTGTGGAATCCCCAGCATCCTGGGCATTTTACTTCGCCTTGTGAGCTCTGCCCGACTAGTGTACCTTCTTCCATCAGGATCCCAGAGCCCACCGTAGTCCCAGCTCCTCTGTTTCCACTTATTTCCTATCTAGACTTTATCATCTCTACAGTCCCACCATCAGTTCCTGTTCACACTGGCTCTGCTTGCACGACAGTGCAAGGTGTAAGCGTGGACTGCCATTATATGTTATAAATCTGGGAATCTGTCTCCCTAAACAAAATTCACTGGTGAGGGTAACAAAATCTACCAGGCCTCCCTCATGTGGACCTGCCGTCTGGATGTCTTGAGGTGAATGTTTGGTATTGTGGTCACGTTTCTGTGGCTATGCATTTGCATGTGCATATGTATGGTTGTTCTATGGATGTACACATGTATGTGCACTGTTTCCTATGCTACTAGCTCAAGCAGTGCCAACACAGATGCACAGAATTTAGGGTTAACTGCAATATAATCATATAATGCTATATTATTATAAAGAAAGCCAGGTTATTCAAAAAATGGCAGTATTGTTTAGAGATTGCAGAAAATATCGTCAATAAAAGTAGAAATGTTTTGAAGAATAATCTTTGGCCTTGTTGGTGTTCCTTGGAGAATCTCTCCAGCTGGTGGAAAGTTTTCTTTAAATGGTCTGTGTGGCTGCTGAGGCTGAGGGGTGTATTGTTGACATTATTAATAAAAATTCAGAAATTTATTCTGAGTCTTAGGAAAAGAGTGAGGTGGCAAAGCTGACTTACCTAAGCACGTCCCTTCTGCAGACTCCACTCACGTCCCTTTTGAGTGGTGCCACATCGTATGCTGCCCAGTGAAGGGAGAGGGTTGAGGGCTGGCTAAATGGCCTCGGATTCTTACTGCAAAAAGAAAAGTGCCAACATCAGTAGCACGTGGGCATGCTTCAAGGTGGCTGATAGGTACTAGAGGGTGTGGAAGGGCTGATCCCATGCCCCTTTCTTTCTTTCTTTTTCTTTTTTTTTTTTTTTTAATTTTTATCTTTTTAATTTTAATGTAGGGGTTTTTTGTTTTTAATTACTTTTAGTTTTAATTTTTTACAGTCTATTTGTTGCCCCCTCCCAGTTGGCCCTCCCACAGTTCCTCATCCCATTCCTCCTCCCCCACTATCTCCAACAGGATTTTCCCCACCCCCCTGCCAGGCCTCCTTGTTCTCTCAGGACTCAAAGGGAGGGACCTTAGATGAAATGCCCAACAGTGGGGAGAAAGACAGCATCAGGTGGAGGCATGGGGTTGCCATCCCACAGTAAAAAAACCTGATCAAGAATTGTTCCTCTCTAAAAGAACTGCAGGGACAAAAACGGATGCTCTGGTGTGTTTAGACAAGAGCTTAACATGGCTGTCCTCTGAGAGGCTCAACAAGCCGCTGGCTGAGACAGCTGCAGATACTTAGAGCCAACCATTGGACTGAAGTAGGAGACCTCTGTGGTTGAATTAGGGGAAGGCTGGAAGAGAAAGGGAAAGGAGGAGACCAACAGTCTCAGCTAACCCAGAGCCCTGAGATCACTCAGACACTGAGCCACCAACCAGGCAGCAGACACCAGCTGGTCGAGCTCCCCACCCCTCCACACCCCACCCCACCCCCACCTCCCACAACACATCTATAGCAGAGAACTGCCAATTCTGGCCTCAGTGGGAGAAGAGGAGCCAGCCATGCCTCCTTTGTGTCCTCCCTCACCTTGTGAAACAATTGCACGGGAGGAAGTGTGTGGGGAAGACCAGGAGAAACTGCTTTTGAGTGACTTTCCTATTTGTTGAGTTCTAAAGTACACTTTATATTGGCTTTTAAGTTTTTGCAGTGTTCTGTGTGCTTGTACAGTAGAAATGCCCTGTTATATAAAACAGTATCATGAGACCCAGCGTCTAGCTCCAGGCTGGCAGCTACATTTCTCTGCAATCTGTGGCATATGCTTCTGAGGCCAGCTGACATGGACTTTGGTTCAGCAAAATGGTTTGTAAATATTGGTTCTGGTTTGGCAACAAGAGTGAACAAATCAGTATTTCTCCCTTATCCCCAGTTTATCCAAACACAACAGTTTCATATTTAAAAGCCTGGGCACTAATTGTTTCAGTTTCAAGTGTAGCCCCATCTGTCGTGTGTGTTAATCATCCACAGAGCTATTTGCTTTGAGTGGCCACTGGCCATTAGGGGGAAACATCCTCTCAGCTGTCACCTTGCCTGAAGTCTGGGGGCAGGTGGGGGAAGGATTAATTTCCCAAGCATGTGCCATTTCAGTGTTCCTGAAAGCAGAATTGTTACCCAAGAGCTGGAAGGAATGAGCTGACATGGCAGGAACCCAGAAGGCCATCCCTCCTGTGACAGACACTGCTGTTACTCTCTCACCTTGCTCAGTTCTCCCCCTCACTGTCAGCACAGGCCATCTCCTGGTTACCGGCAGAGCCTGAAGACTTGCTTTAAACTTTCTGTCATTTCTGCCCCCTGTGGGAAGAGAGAGTAAACAGCCTTTGTCCTGGGCTGAGCTAGATTTTCTGAAAGAAGTATGTATGCTAACCGACCCACTGACGCAATATCAACCCAAGGGTTGGCCTCTTAATTGAAGTAACTTCAAGACAGTGTTTTGTATGGAAGACTTAAAGGAACCAGCTGAATCTGATTGTTTCTCCTTGGAATATATGTATTTTCGGATTAAGTTGAAAATTTTGGGTCATGGCCTGAGGTTAGATGTTGTAAGCACCAGGCATCCAGGGAGTATTAAAAACTCACAGAGGGTACTAGAATTCGCCTCCCTTCCTGCTGGGCTGTGTCCTTGGGCAGTGTGTACAGACTGAGATGAGTCTGCCACGTGGAGGGCCTCTTGCATATGCCAGGCTGAGCGTTTCTTGGTGGCAACTAGGGGCTAGCATTTGGCCTTTGCATTAACTTCCACTGTCTGTCTGCTAATGATATTCTTCTCTGAGGTCAGGAAAACTTTCCGAGGTGCACTGCGGCTACATTGCTTTCTGGGAATCATTAGAGCATTAGCTTTTCTATGCTGTGTTTCCTAAATGATCTTTCTTCCTTTTTCAGTGACTTTTTTCTCACTTTCCATACCTTAAACTGCATCAAGATTAATGACCTAGAGTGTTTGAGGGAAAGCATGCTTTTACAATTTACTTATGTAATTTGCTTTTACAATTTATTTTAAAGGTATGTATAGCAAAGTAAACTTCCATAAGCATCCTAAACCACCACTGTCCACAGAAATCTAATGCAAGCCATAACTATGAGTAGTATGTGTGATTTTAAGCTATCTAGTAGCTAGATTCTAAAAATAATAAAAAGTATGGGCTATTTTCTATTGTTTGAGACAGTGTGTTTAAATCAAGACCATCACCTACTTGGTCCCTCTTCTCTGGCTTCTGCTTTGTCACCACCACATATTCCCTCCCAATATTGTTTCGTTTTTTTTTTGTTTTTGTTTTTGTTTTTTTATGTTAAAAGCCAGTGTGTCCCCTTATTGATGGCAGTATATGCGTAGATGTAAGACTATCTACAGGCCTGTCAGAGGCCACCACATCCTTGAAGAAAGCTAACTCTCCCTCTTGCTTTCCCAGCGGTAATTAATGGCCATAGCTCCTCGGCTAGATGTGGGGCTTTGTGACCACCTCCCTCATCCTATGCTGGGCTTTTGTCAGCCTTGAGCTTGTGCACGTCTTTTGCATGCTGAGTTCATATGTGCTGCTGTCCTGTGGGTGCAGAAATAAGTCCTGTTGTAGTCATCCACGGCCATGGCTCCTTGTAGTCTTTTCTCCTCTGTGATGATCCCTGAGCCGTGTGTGTATGTGTGTGTGTGTGTGTGTGTGTGTGTGTGTGTGTGTGTGTGTGTGTGT
>NC_034608.1:57216141-57229148 GCF_900095145.1 Mus pahari | reverse complement strand
GGGGTTACTGGTTAGTTCATATTGTTGTTCCACCTACAGGGTTGATGCTCAGCATCTTATACTCTGGATATTGACCAAATGTTAATTGCCATCTATTACATAGAAAAGTGTCTCTAATGTGGGTTGAGAGATACATTAACTCTGCCAGATGTATAGCTGACAAAGGTTTTCTCCCATTCTATAAGCTCCTTCTTTTCTTGAATGATGATGTTCCCTTCTGTTCCTTCTGTTCAGCATTATTACTCATTTATCAGTTCTGTGCTACTGGGGCCTTGTTCAGAAATCCCTTTTTGATGTCTACAAGTTGAAGTATGTCCCTAACTTTCTCCTCTGACAGATTCAAGGTATCTTAGATACGGTTTTGAAGTCTCTGAGTCATTTCAATTTGGTTTGTGCAGGGTGAGAGATAAGGATGTAGGTTCATTCTTTCATGAGTAGCTATCCAATTTGACCAGCACCATTTACTGAAGATGCATTTTCTTCTGTGCATATTGCTGACCTCTTTGTCAAAATTAGGGGACAATAAAAGTGTGGGTTTATAAATGGATCTTCAATTCCATTCTGTTGATCAATGTGTCAGGCATTGGTGGTAAATTCACGAGGAAAGTGTCGAGAAGTATCTCAAGGCAGGGCTAAAGACATCTGATCCATAGAACTTCTGCTGGCTTTCATTTGAATTATGAAAGAGATCTGGAATTGAGAGGCAACAATGAAGACCATGTAATCTGAGCCAGTCCATAGGGCCTCAGCTGTACACAGAGAACTATAGACAACTGAGAAAATCTGGGAATAGGAGAGGTGGTCTCCCTCAGCCCCCGCCCCTGGAAGAGCATACACACTGATTGGTTATTCAGTACTAAACAGCCCTAAAAGCATACATACAGATAACACTGTATGGACACAAAGGGTTGTTCTTAGGAACACACACACACACACACACACACACACACACACTTGCAATAATAGTAAGTGAGAAAATAGGCCATGAATTTGAAGGGGAATGGGGAGAGGTATATGGGGACATTTAGAGGGAGGAAAGGGAAGGAAGAGATGTAATTAATTAAATTATCTCAAAAAAAAAAAAAAAAGACTGAAGAAACTGAGGCTCAAGGGCATGAATAACAACTGTAAGAATATACGGCACTTACTGACAGTTGGGAGTAGGAAGCAGAGCCCCCTGGCTTTTGTATGTTTACTAGATGGATGAGAGCATCATAGAATATATCTATGGCCAATAAAACCATAGATCACACTATTTAATTTTCTTGGTTTTATCTATAAGACTTCAGAGGTGTTTGAAATTCTGTGTTGGAGATAGAATATTAGCTCTAAGGCTTTTAGTTTCTTGTGTTAAATACAAGATGAGCTCTTGACGTCACCGTTTCTTGTTGATGATACTTTAGAAGGGCCTGTATACCTGCTTTGTATGTATATAGATAGATATCGTTGGGATCCTTGCTTTTCTTTTAGTCAAAGGGCCTGATGCACGAGACTGGGAGCAAAGGTGTAGACCTCATTCTGTACACAAGTTAGACTGCTGCCAAAAGGAGCTGTATCCTTTCCATGTAGGGAATACTTTTAGGATTATTCCATTGTGAGTTCTTGTAACAGTCCTACTGTAAAGCACTGAAATGGTGAACCATTCTAATTGGTTAATTGCTAGACTCGGCATTGTGATGGTCCCCACCCCCCACCCCCACAAATATTCTTTTTTTTTTTTTTTTTTTGGTTTTTTGAGACAGGGTTTCTCTGTCTAGCTCTGGCTGTCCTGGAACTCACTTTGTAGACCAGGCTGGCCTCGAACTCAGAAATCTGCCTGCCTCTGCCTCCCAAGTGCTGGGATTAAAGGCGTGCACCATCATGCCCAGCTACCCACAAATATTCTTTCTTTTTTTTTTTTTTAAATTTTTTTTTTTTTTTTTAAGTTTTTTTTTTTTTTTTTATGTAAGTACACTTTAGCTGTTTTCAGACACTCCAGAAGAGGGCGTCATATCTTGTTACGGATGGTTGTGAGCCACCATGTGGTTGCTGGGATTTGAACTCCGGACCTTTGGAAGAGCAGTCGGGTGTTCTTACCCACTGAGCCATCTCACCAGCCCCCAACCCACAAATATTCTTAAGACAAGTGCTCCGTAGCTGTACAATTGTAATATCTTCACCAGAAAGGTAAGTGGATAGTCTGTGCTGGACTTGTACAATGGCAACAGTCAATGATTTTCATTACTATTAGAATTCTCATAATAAATTCAGTGTGTCACATGATCAGAGAGAAAAAAATTAAAGCCTTATTTGAAGTGATTCAGTAGAGTCTAACTTTACAAACTTGGATAATTATTGACTAGCTAGACTGTATCTACTAAAGCTAACAAGTCACTCTAAAGTATGGTCATGTAGAATGAGAGATTGCCTTAATTTCATGTTTGTAACATGGTTTTTCTTACAGTGTGTGAACTTAAATCTCCCTCTATGAGTGATTTCTTGTGGGGGCTGGAGAACTCAGGCTGGCTAAGGCACATCAAAGCCATCATGGATGCAGGGATCTTCATTGCAAAGGTTTGTGAAGGCATAGAAAAAAAGTTAAGGGATTAGACATGAGGCTAGTATAACCTCAGAGCTGGGTTCCTGTTGGCTCTCCTGTATTCACAAGTGGGTAGCAGGCTTTGCTGACCTCAGGTGGTGAACATGATTTTGTGACAGAGTACAGTGGCAGATAACTGTGTTAAGACAGTGGTCAAATGCTAAAATATTTCCAGAATATTCTCTTTCATCAGCTTTAATCCTGGATAAAGGAAAGACTTTTCTATAGGAGACTGTACACCTCCATGGGAGTCACCTCAGTGACGGGGGCGTAGGTCATATTCAGTAGGTTCTGCTTTTCAGTCATGACTTAAGCAAAAGCTAACAGATTCCATTCTACCATTGGAAGAACCTTGATGGAATGTAAATGTAAACTAGTTTTTTTTTTAATATAAAATGTTTTAATGTAAAGTGTTTAATAATTCTGATATTGGGGGTTTCCTATAAATGAATTCCTCTTAGATTTCTGCGTAGAGAGGACCATGACTTTGTGATGGTGATGCTGTTTATTAGCTATTCATCCTTGTTTAGTGCCTGCCATTGTGCTGTGGATGAAGCTGTAAGCAGTGTGAAGTCAAGCCTCTTACACAGTGACACGCACACACATAAACAATAATGATAAGTGCTATATAATCACTGTACTTCCTAGTGCAAGACAGCTGGAGATGCATATAAGTGAGAACAGATAGAAAGTCTTCCATACAGTTCCTGACATAGTCATTTACTTTTTCTTCCCCTGAACATATTACTTGGCCTTTTTCTTTTTATCTGTAACTTCATAATTTGATAAATTAGAATTTATGTACATTTCCTTTCTAGGAAAGGCCTGTAGAAACCCCAGAATTTCAGTAAGACTTGCGTTGCAGGCGAGCTGGGGACAGGTCATGAAGGCGTGTTGCATTGTGCATATGGTTGTATTTAGTACATTTGTTAATCTGTGGTGATTTGAATGTTGGCTTTTATATGTAACGAGAAAGAAAAGCTCTGTCCGCTGGCTCTAAGAAGGCTGGGCCTAACTGCTGATTGCAAGTTCCCTTAGTCTGCAGCCAAACCTGATGGTCACAGTGACACTCTGTCATTTCAGGCAGTGTCAGAGGAAGGGGCAAGTGTGCTTGTCCACTGTTCTGATGGCTGGGACAGAACGGCCCAGGTGTGCTCGGTGGCAAGCCTGCTGCTGGACCCTTACTACCGGACTCTGAAAGGGTTCATGGTGAGTCTGACGAGAACCTTCCTGAGTGAGGCAGAGCCTTGACCAGCAGGGCACTTCATTTTTAGAATCTTGCCACTTTTTTTTGTCTAATCAGCACTATTCTTCTCTTAGTACATCAGGAAGGTTGATTAAAGAGGAGAAATTGAAACAGGCTTGAAATATATTAATATTGAGGATGTTGAAACTAGTTTAGTTCAATGTTCCAAGGTGTGAATTCAGATGCAATTTAAAATATATAAATATAAAATAAAAATATATAAATATATCAAAACTTTGGAAAATAATGGTTTGTATACATAATTTGCTCCTAAGTATCTTAAGTTGGGATGTGACTATATCATCAGAAAACATGAGAAACAAAACATTTGGAAAAGGTTCAGTATTGTACGTACAAATAGTTCTTTGGAGGAAAAAAAAGAAACAACATTCACTCCTAAGTTCCTAATTTTTAAGTAGTCCCTGACAGAACTGGATGATAGTGTTGGATTTTTAGTGTTTTCTGTCTTTGCTGGAATTGGGAACCCATCTTGAGAGCTGGAACCTTTTGGGTATATATCACAATTTGACTTTGACTTTAGTTGCAGTAGTCTAGGATGTGATGTTATGAATGAGCTGGCAGAAGTCCTTCAGAAGACTGTAGGGGCTTTCTGGCGACTAGGTGACCTGGTACCTGCCTCTTGACTATAATTTGATAGAAAGTGGTTTGGTGGATCCTGAATCTGCTTGGGACAGAGGCTCACAGGAACTAATTCTGCATCACTGGACCAGTTTTGTGATTCATGTCAGCTGTTACCCTGGGGAGAAGGCAGAAGAGGCAGGCCATTTCTTCAGAACATACTACTTTAGACAAATGAGATATGAATGTCCCTGCCTCGGTGTATCCCTGAGCAGACTAGATGCCTTTGTTTAGTTAAGAGCGTCAAATTTCCTATGTACATAATACCATGTGTCTTTTTCTTTCCTACACAAGAATCTTCCCACATTAAGCCATTACACTTATAAAAGACATTTAAAGTTGTCAAGGGCAGACATCATTTCTAAAGAGTGATATTAATGAAATTATTCCATATTGTTTCATTAGCCATTTGTTAAAAAGAAAACAGCATTCCATGTTGGTTAACAGATGAGGTTAGGAATAGAGAGAATAGGACATGAAGTACTCCCCGAGACCTGACCTTTGGAGAACATTTCATCTTTATTCCCCTTCTCTAGAATGATGGGGAATGATGGCTGTCAAACGAACAAGATGACAGCAAGCACAGTGCCTGGCACACAGGAGGACTCTGGGTAGTTACCGCAGTCTCACACATGCCTTCCAATTTTCATATAGAAGGCCTTCATTCTGGATACATTCTGGATAATGTGGTTCTTTTAAGATTTATTTACTATTGTTTTGTATAAGAGGTTTTCCTTGTGAGTATGCCTGTGTGCACCATGTGCATGTGGGCCTGGAGTGATGGACAGTTGTGAGGAGCCATATGGGTGCTAGGGCCTTTGTCCTCTGAAGGACACCAGTGCTCTTGCACTAATGAGCCCTCTCCTGTTGGGTAGCATATTCCTAGTCATATGGGAGCTTCCTTTGCTCCCAGTAAGTCAGTCCTTTTTATTAGTTTGCTTCTCTTATATTTCCCTTACAAGCATCCATATTTTATTCTTTGTGTGTGTGTAGGTATTAATTGAAAAGGACTGGATTTCCTTCGGACATAAATTTAATCATAGGTAAGCAATATATTTTCTTTTATTGAAAATAGATTTATTTTTAATATACTATATCCTGGTTACATTCTCCCTCTCTACTCTTCCCAGTTCTTCCCCACATTCTCCCATAGGTATCTAACTCCATTCTACCTCTCATTAGAGAACGAACAGGTATCTAAGGGATGATAATAAAATATAAGACTATAAAACAAAAATAAACACATGGAAATAGGACAAAACAAATAAAAGGAAAAGAGCCTGAGAAAATTCTAAGAGAATATAGAGACTTACTCATTTGTACACTCAAGAATCTATAAAAACACAAAACCAGAAGCCATAATATATACAAACCTGTTTGGTAAAAAACAATAAAAGAAAAAAATAAATTTAAAAGGTAAAAAAGGAAAAAAAAAAAAAAGAAAAAAATCCCTGACATGACATTAAGAGACAAGGCACCTCCAAAGATGCTGTTGTTTGTTTTCTGTTGGTCATCTACTGCTGGACATTCAGTGTGCCCTTAAGAGTAGTTTGTTTCCCTAATGAGATTCCCTTGGATGAAACTTAAATTTCCGTTTGCCTGTGGTCAGTTAGAGATAACTTGTGAATTAGGAATAGGAACCTGTACCCACTTCTTTTAGCTCTAGGGTCCCACCGGATGCAGGCTGCCTTAGTCTCAGTGCATTCATACGGGCACCATATTGATTTAGAGGGCCTTCCTTGTTTTCCTGGTGTCCTCCCTCCAAGCCCTCTAGTTCCTATACTCTTTCTGCTAGAACACATACCATTTAGAGCTGAGTGTTCTAAGGTCTTCCACTCTCTGCATATTGTCTGGCTGTGGGTCTTTGCATTTTTTTTGCTGTCTCTGCTGCAGAAGAGAGCTTTGTTGATGATGGCTGAGCAAGTACTGATCTGTAAATACAATAGAATGCCATTATGTGTTATTTTATTGACATTCTTTTAGTAGAACAGTAGTGTTTTGTGGATGCTTTGTGCCAGGATTGTTTTAGATTTAACATTTTCTTTGACCAAGGTATCCATTTCTTCTATCTTGTCTTCAATACCTGAGATTTCTTCTATCTCAATTTCTCTTGGAAAAGATAGCCTCTACTCAAGCTTTTAAATTTTGTTTTCAGACAGAGTTTCCCTGTGTAGGTTTGGCTGTCCTGGAACTTAACTCTGCAGACCAATCTGGCCTCAAACTCAGAGATCCTCCTGCCTCTGCCTCCTAACTGCTGGGATTAAAGGCATGTGCCACCACCATCTGGCCCTTAATTTTTTCATTTCCAGATTTCCCTCAGTTTGGGTTTTCTTTATTGGTTACACTTCCACTTCCTGGCTCCAACTGTTTTGTTCATTTCCTCCCACTGTTTGTGACTTCACAGATTTAAGGGATTTATTTGCTTCTTTAAAGACCTCTATCATATTCATAAAGGATATTCTAAGGTCTTTTCCTTGTGCTTCAGCTATGTTGAAATACTCAGGGCCTGCTGTGATATGGTTGCTGGGCTCTAGTGGAGACATACAGTCCTGGCTGTTATTGTTTTTATACTGGTGTCTAGGCTTCTGAGTTTGGAATGATTGTAATTCTAGGTGCTGACACCTGGAACTGTCTTTGTTTGTTGGGTGTTTTGTTCCTTGGTTTCTGTTATCTTCTTTAGTTCGTAGGAAAGTGTGGCTGTGGGTTGCTTGGTAGAGAGTGCTTTTGCAAGTCTATGGGTGGCAGAAAGGATTGAACTGGGTAGGAGAAAAGGCTGAAAGGGGTTTCAGGAAAGAGCTAAGGGGATCCTGTTCACACCTAGAAGTGGGGTCCACAGTGAACAAGTGTGACCAGGAGACCAAATCTTGCAAGTAGGTTATTAAAGGAGAGAGAGGTCCTAATGGAGGACAGGAAGAGGAGTATGAGTTACTTACCAAAGACCTGCCAGAAATGGCCACTAGGGTGTCCCAAGTAGAGAGTGCTTCCAAGCATCAGGGGCTGACACAGAGGAATGGGAATCTTAATGGGACACAAAGGATGAGCTGAGATGTCCACAGGAAAGAGGACCCGCTGGTTCCACAGCAAGGTTCTGCAGAGTCCCCAGAGATTGTAGGTAGGATGGGAGGAGAGGCACCTTCAAGCAGGCTGCTACAGTGCTGGGGATGAGACCCAGGATTACTTTTAAAAATCATTCACTGTCAGTCTCAATAGAGAAATGTGAGTGGGAGCACTGCAGTGTGGGATCTGTGGTCAGTTCTGCTGAAGAAATGGTCTTTACAGCTAGTAATGCAAATGTTAAGAAACCTAGAAGTTGCTTTAGAATTGCTTCTGTATCAACCTAACAAACTTCAAAAGTAAACTCTGAATTAAAAAAAATATAATTTGTTCAGGAAAAGTTTTCTGTCTCACATATTCTCTTCTCTATCCAGACTTTCATTATAATCTTTATCTTCCAATTGGACTTATAAAGTTTATTTTCCTATTTCATCCGAAGTTTTTATAATTTACTTAGGAATTAAGGTTGCTTTTATGATAATCGTTGCATTTATAGCTCTCTAATTAAAACAAAAAACTCCTATGTTATAAAGTCTAGAATACTTTGCCTTATAGATATGGCAACTTAGATGGTGACCCAAAAGAAGTCTCCCCAGTAATCGACCAGTTCCTTGAGTGTGTCTGGCAGCTAATGGAGCAGTTCCCTTGCGCCTTTGAGTTCAACGAGAGGCTTCTGACTCACATCCAGCACCATGTTTATTCCTGCCAGTTTGGGAACTTCCTGTGTAATAGCCAGAAGGAGAGGCGAGAACTCAGGTAAGTCTTGGTGTCCAGTTTTTAATGATTTGGGCAACTGGGAGTTTCATATAGATTTTCATAATTATGAGAACTGTTTAATTGAGTTACAAAATTATTCTACATTCTTTTCCTATTCCTGACATCATTTCATAAGTGGTTTAAATGTTACCAGTTCACAAAAATATGTAGTCATTTTTTCCTGTGATTTCTGTCTGAATCAGATAGATGAGAAAACGTGACACTAATAATGAAATTAAGTTTGTCCTTAAAAAATGTTAAAGCCCCGGGCGTGGTGGTACACGCCTTTAATCCCAGCCTTTGGGAGGCAGAGGCAGGTGGATTTCTGAGTTCGAGGCCAGCCTGGTCTACAGAGTGAGTTCCAGGACAGCCAAGGCTATACAGAGAAACCCTGTCTGGAAAAACCAAAAATAAACAAATAAATAAATGTTAAAGCATATTTGATAGAGATTAAATGGAAACTTCAAATTAAATGGAAAAGCATATTAGAAACTGAGGCCATTAGGTTATTATTATTATTATTATTATTATTATTATTATTATTATTAAGTATATTCAGTACACATAGCAGCTGAGTTTAATTATCCCCAATTTACTTGAGATGGAGTGTCACAGTATAGCCTATAGTATAGAAAATAGGAACTCATGACCTTTGCACCCGAGTACCACCACACTTTGACACCTCCAGCCAGGTTAGATTAAAACTGTGTTCCATTAGTCAAGACTAATAATATCTGAAATGTAGAATCTCAAATAATATTGTTAATTAAGGTGATTTAAGGAATGCAAATTAAAGAACTTTTTGAGGTACTTGTAGCATGGAAATGATTTTAACTGTATTGCGTTGTGTATGGCATCCAGTTTCATTGTAGAAAAGATGAGATCAAATCAAGTAGATTTTAGTAGGTTTGTGCCATCTGGAGTGGAAGAGAAAATGACTTTTTTATAGTGGATGCTGCTTTTTCTCTCCATGAAACATCAAGTATGATTTCTACACAGTTCATGCTTGTTCACAGAGTGCTTCCTGTCTAAGCATGAGGACCTAAGATCAAGCCCCAGAACTCATATTTCAAAACAAAACAAAACACTGTGCGTATAGCAGCACACTTGTAAATGATATATTTCTTTTTATTTTAGAGGTGTGTTTTGCCTGAATGTAAAAATGTACACTGCACACATCTCTAATACATGCAGAGGTCAAGAGTGGGTACTGGACCCCTATTACTGAAGTTACAGGCCATCATGTGGGTACTTGGAACCAAACCTGGGTCCTCTGAAAGAAATGCTTAGCCAGCCATCTCTCCAGTTTGGTTGGTATGCTTATAATCCCTGTGCTAGGAAGTAGATGCTCACAGATCCTTTTAGATCTCCGTTCAATAAGAGATCCTTACTCAAAAAACAAGTGGTATTTGGGAGATGAATGAGTGAATGATTGCCACAAACAGGAGGACTGGAGTTTGAGATCCCAGAACTAATGTAATACAGTTGCCCCAGAGCAGCTCGCTATTGAACTGTGAGGTGGGGGTTTGATTGTAAGGGCCTGCCTCAATGAGTAAGGTACAACAGTTAAAGGTGATTCTTGACATCAATTATAAGCCTCCACTTGTACATACACACATGTCCATATGCACCCACATACATCTGCCTATACACATAGATGCCCACACACAACCTCCCACTTCCTTCATACACAATGAGAATGGAAAAAGGAAAAAAGGTTCACAGTTCCTCAAGAAGGACTCCTGAGGTTGAAGGCTAGCCTGTGATGAAATCACATCATACATGAGTAAGAATATGTACACAGCAGAGCATAGCCTTTAGTCTCACTTGTTTTTCTGGATAGTTTGTGGTCTGTTGTACTAGGATAGCCAATCTTAATGGCATCTGCTTGGCTTTCAATACTGGTTTTTCTATTAACTAGTTGTGGGATTTGGAGAGACTACTTTCCATTCATGTCTCCCTTCATGCAGAAACTAGGACGTACAGGAGCTGTGGATTAAATAAAACTTGAAACATTTAGCATGGTGCTTAGAAAGTATCCAATAATTACTTGGGGGATAAAAACTGAAAAAAAAAAAAAAGATAAAACCAATGTTTCTTTAAGTACTCAAGGCTAGTACAAATAGTAGTTGTGTGGAGACTACTATAAGAAAGTTTCTGTATCATGCCAAAAAGCCATTGGCCAGTGGTAATGTCACTGCTATACTAATTCTTTTCCAGTTTTAATGTAAAATACTTGTTATTTAGACCCAAGATTGGTCATTTCTTGCTTTTCTTTGAAATAACAGGATTCAAGAAAGAACCTACTCTTTGTGGGCAAACCTGTGGAAGAGTCGAGCTGACTACCTCAATCCTCTGTTTAGAGCTGACCACAGTCAGACCCAGGGGAGCCTTCATCTGCCCACAGCTCCATGCAACTTCACCTATAAGTAAGTCAGTCTTGCCAGATGTGTTTGCAACTGGGAATGACTTAACATTCAGAGGCCAACGTGTGTGAAATGAGAGCTTCAAGGCTTTGCTGGACATAAAACCCACTGGGAAAATGCTTGGCTGTCTGATGGCAGCATTTCTGGCAGTGCTATTTCCCTCTGCATCGCTCTACATGTGAAATTCCCTTCAGAAATTGATGCTTCATAATAAGGCCTTTAACAATACAAGTTCCCATTAGGGTAATTGTATGAAATGCAAGAAAGGAAATGAAGGAGGAAAGAAAATCAAGTCCTGTTGAAGTAGAATTTGAAGCACAAGTTTGGTGGAAATATTTGCCTGTGGAAACCATTGGTTTTAAGATGGTACTGGGGTGGGGAGCGCAAGGTGGCCTTCACATGTTCTAGGGAAGATACACCAAATGCCTACTGCATGCTCTCCATTAGAGTCACTTCAGTCTTGTATCCAGCAGTTTGACACACTGTGTGTTCCAGTACTAGTTCCCTCAGTATTATTTCTGACAGCATAGCAGAATATTAATTCTATATAAAAAAATGTCTGCATGGCTTGTACGAAACAACACCTTTTAAGACTAAACAAGGCACACTGCAGTTATTTGTATCATAGCTAATTCATTAATAGACCATAGCTAGTGGTTCAAACTACTTTAGTGTGGCCCAGGCACTGTTCTATGTGCTGCAGATAAATAAGATACCTTGCCCTCAAGGCACTTTTTAATAGGCCTAAAGATACCCCCAGCATGACAGCTTGTTCTATCTGCATTCCATAATGCTTTACTGTCTAGGATAGATTTACTGAAAATGCAAATGTCAATTTCTGTTGTAATAAAGTCAAAGCTTTTGTAAGTTTAAAGGCCCGATTTTCTTTGCAGCAGGAATTCTAAATACGTAATCACAAATCTTCAAGTTCCAGTGGTAAAATTTGCTGCTTTGGTTTGGTTTCGTTCTTTTTTTTTTTTTCTTTTTCTTTTTTTCTTGCAACAGGGTTTCTCTGTATAGCCCTGGCTGTCCTGGTACTCACTCTGTATACCAGGCTGGCCTTAACTCAGAAATCCACCTGCCTCTGCCTCCCAAGCGCTGGGATGAAAGGTCCACCACTGCCTGGCTTGCTGCTTCATTTTACTATAGAAAAACTTATCTATGTTCTAACTTAATATTAATATAGACTTACTCTTCCTAAGAGAAGTTAACTACCCTAGAAAAACTATCAACCTGAAATTATTACTTTTAGCAGTTGCTTTTTCAAGGCTGTGACTTCTGTTGGTTATTAATATTGCTGTGCTGATAATGAAGACTAGACTGCGATTGTGGGCTTCAGACTGGGATATGTGCTACCCTTCCTTCCAGGTTTTGGAATGGGATGTATAACCGCTTTGAAAAGGGGTTGCAGCCTCGACAGTCTGTTACAGATTACCTCATGGCTGTGAAGGAGGAGTCGCAGCAGCTGGAGGAAGAACTGGAGTCTCTAGAAGAAGTAAGAGCCTTGCTACTGTTTGTATTTTCCTGTGCCCATTTCTTGAGCATTACCTCGAGGAAGACCCTCAAGGTCTAGAACATAAATGTAGCACAAGCCATTTTTAAGTCAGTGGGTCAACACCCAGACAATGAAGCCCAAACTGAAGACTAAGCCATCTGTGTTAGTTTTTGGCTCACTTCAGTTTGTAGACATACGTTACTGGTCAGTACATTTTATTTTTTCCATCACCATCTTTTTTTTTTTTTCCAAGTTTTCTTTAAAAAAAAAAATCCCAAAACTCAAGAAAATGTGAAAAGGCAAAATTGGATACATTCAAATGAATTAAAACCTTCTGCTCTACTTTTAAAATTATATATTAATACTGCATTGATATGTAAATAGCTCAGATTGGCTATACAATTTTTATTATTGGGCAGAGACATGTTGTGCATAAATGAATTTACTTGCTGCCTTCATCTTCAGTGAGTATTATTCATTCTGCCCCATTCATCATATTCTACCTCTGCATTCACTTGCCCAAGAACTGGCTATAAATTCCCACTGTTTGGAACTTGGATTTTCAAGTTAGAATCAATGTTTTAAACAGAATGAGATGGGACTGGAGATGGCTTAGTGGTTAAGAGTTCTACTCTCACAGAATATCTGGTTTTAGTTCTCAATACCAAATAGTGGCTCACAACTATAGTTAACTATGGTTCAGGGGATCTGATGTCTCTTAATCCCCGGACACTGGATACTGGATACATGTTGGGTACATACTTACATCAGTACCCAATGCTGTACATCACTTAATCCCCAGACACTGGATAC
>NC_034608.1:57190130-57215837 GCF_900095145.1 Mus pahari | reverse complement strand
ACATACTTACATTCAGTATCCAATGCTGTACATCACTTAATCCCCAGACATTGGATACTGGATACATGTTGGGGACATACTTACATCAGTACCCAATGCTGTACATCACTTAATCCCCAGACATTGGATACTGGATACATGTTGGGTACATACTTACATTCAGTACCCAATGCTGTACATCACTGGAGAAGTAGCTCTAACTGTGTGCAGCAAGATCCCTACTTTATAATGAGTCCTGGTACCTGAGTGTATGTAATTCTTACAAGCCACATGTTCACATGACCCACTATAGAGGTAGGAGTAGAGCCGAGGCCTTGGACTGAAGCACGAACTCAGAGAACTGAAATGAGCTGCAGATTAAACTTATAGTTTGGAGACCTATTTTTCAAACACACCCAATTTTCTGAATTTTAGGATCCTGCTTCTTATAGCATTCTTTTGACTGAAAATTTGTAAAGTTACAAACAAGATATATAGAATATCAAAAGTACCTTAATATTAAATGTTCCTTTATTTCTTTAAAATAGCTAAAGTTTCTTAGCATGGTGTTCAAGGTTTTCCCATAATGCATCATAATCCCTTTCCCTTCTCATCTCCAGTGCTCCACATTTAATTCACATTTTCTGCTTCCTGCCTTTGTGGCCTTCTAACCACTGCAAGGTCCAGGCTTTGCTTTTTCAGACTTTTTACAGTGCTTTCTGTGCTCTTTCCCTGAAAACCATCTTACCTTTCTGAAATGACTCTAAGAACTCTGCCCGTGTGTTGCAATCTCCAGATGTGCTATGGCTGTGTCTGGATTCACTGTGTTCCTCCTATGGTCCAGCACAATTCTTCTGCACTGAAACTAAAAACCCTTAGGAGTGCTTCTGAATGTGTAATGCTTAATTTTCACACACTCCCCTACTTATATTAAAGGATAGTATGTGGGACAGCCTGCAATGATCTGGTGGAGGAATAGTATAGACATGTGTGAGAGTGTAATTGAGCCCTAAGAAGCAGTGAATTACTGATATATGAACACAGGCACATATTATAAGAGACTTGACACAAAATGCAACTCTAGGGAGGAGGAATTAAAATTGCATATTTTAGAATGATACATTTACTAGTGAGTCCTATTTTGATGAAATAAATACATCATTCTCACCTTACAAAAACATATTTAGGGAATAGAGAGGTAGCTCAGCAGCTAAGAGCAGAGACAACTCTTCCATCAGACCCAGGTTCAGTTCCTAGCACTCAAATGGCAGCTTACAATTCTCTGTAACTCTGTTTCCAAGGAACAGCCTCTTTTGACCTCCACAGGTACCAGGCACACACATGGTGTACAGACTTAGGTACAAGCAAATATCTATATACATAAAACAAATGTTTCAAAAATGAAAAAAAAAAGTTTAGAGTTAATACAATGCAAATAGTTATGTCAAATTGTATAGTCATAAAAAAAGTGTGGGGGACCATTTCCGGGTAGTGTAACCATATTGTACTGTTCAACTGTAGACAGTCTATCAAGGCGCTTACTACCACCCTTGTATTAGAAAGCAAACCTTAGTTTTGTTGATGTTCACGACCTCTGGCTTTCAACTGCCTTAACAGTCTTGTCCTTAACGTTATCCTCGACTGGGAGGGACTCAAAGGTATGCAAATATATACGTAAGAATAAATTGTGACTTTTCGTAAAGTTGGTGTTTATTTTTTTAGAGGCTGGAAAAAATTCAGAAAGTCCACTTAAATGGCACCAAAGTGAAGAGTAAGCAAGGTGAGCCCAGCAGGCACTCGGGGTTCTCCACCTCAGACAACAGCACAGCCAACACGCCTCAGGATTACAGTGGCAACATCAAGTCCTTCCCATCCAGGAGCCCTTCCCAGGGGGATGAAGACTCTGCTCTCATTCTAACCCAAGACAATTTAAAAAGCTCAGACCCTGATCTCTCAGTGAATAGTGATCAAGAGTCTGGGGTGGAGGATCTGAGCTGTCGATCTCCCAGTGGTGGTGAGCATGCACCCAGCGAAGACAGCGGCAAGGACCGGGACTCTGACGAAGCTGTGTTTCTCACTGCCTGAAGTTCCCCTTTGGAGTTCCAAAGTAAAAGACACAGAAACACTTTCAAATTAAGGGGGAAAGTGCAATTCGTAGTTAAAATGTTGAGAAATGGCAAGTTCCATCCAGAACCATAAAATTACAGCTGTGAAAATGGAAAAAAAAAAAAAAAAAAAAAAGAAAAGCTCTTTATCAATAGCCAGTTCTTTTATCAAATCATATTGAAGACTGATCATCATTCCTGAGGCTCATGCTAGACTATGAAAATTATATTCACTATAAGGAGAGCATCTTCACCCAAGGATGTCCAGACAGTCTTCCCTGGCATAGCATGTCTCTGCTTATAAAAGCCCTCCTGTTTTCTCCCATACCTGATGATGTTTGGACTTTTATTTCACTTCCAGATGCAGGTTGCATCATCAGGAACATTTGACATTTCCTTCTGCCTTTACCAATATTAAAAAAAAATAAATACTGAGAGTACCCTTTTCTGTTAATAAATGTAATCATTTTATTTTTCCCCTCTGGAGTATCTTCTGCTTCTCAAAAAATGTCTTTCTTTACCATGAATGTAGAACCTAATAAAGCAGAAGCCACATTCATTTTCTCCATCTTAAATCTGAATCCAGATATTAGCTCTTAGCAGCCTTTTACTACTCTTCCAGAGATTACACATAAACTGTGAGCCAGCACCAACCTGATTCCAAACTACAACACTCTAAATGCAGTAAGTAGTGATACATCAACAAGGGAAAAGGTCAAGAATGAGGACTTTGCTTATCATGTAGTTACTGTCCGCTTATTGTGATAGGACACCACAACCAAGGCAACTAGAATAAAGAATTTATTGGGGGCTTACAGTTTCAGAGGGTTAGAATCTACAACCATCATGGTGGAAGGCATGGTAGCAGCCAAGCAGGCATGGCATTGGAGCAGTAGCTGACAGCTCACATCTCAAGACACAACCAAGAGGCAGTGAGAGCTAACTAGAAAAGGCATGGGCTTTTTGAAAATTTAAAGGCAGCTCCCAGGAACATACCCCCTCCACAAGGTCACACCCCCTAATCCCTCCTCAACAGTTCCACCAACCAGGAACAGAGCATTCAAATAGATGAGCCTTTGGGAGCCATTCTTCAAACCCCCAACCCATCTGCTAAACACAGGGAATAAAGGTTATAATAGCACTTTTCATTTTACAAATTATATAGAAAGGTAATGTTTTCTGTAACATTAGCAATATTTCATGACCAGGACTACTGAATGGCATTTCTGAAGTTTCTGTTAAAATGCATTTAAAACAGGATTTGAATTGAGCTTTTGATCTGAAAACTCTTACTGGAGAAATGTTGCTGTGTTTGAACATAATGAAATGTTCTTATATGATTTTACAATGTAAGTACATTCTAACAGAAAGATACATTTAATCTTAGTTTTTTATAACAGTATTTTAAAGTGTGAAAATTTTTATCATATAATGTATTCATTTTTTTTGGAAATAGAAATACAGTAATATGAAAGGACAAGAGACTTAAAACATAGTGTGAATCATACACACACATCACATAATGTCATACAATATAATAGTGTTCACATTTGAAGACAGAATGAATTTAATATACTAAAGGCCTGTAATATAAAAATATTATTAATACAAAAATAAAGCAAGTGTAATTCCTTTAGATGTTAAATTGAGCATTTTCTGTTGGAAAGTTTCCCAAGTAAGCATAAGGAATATTTACTCATTTCCTATAATATATCTAATAGCTAATAAACATGGGATATAGTGGGAATGGCTTTTACAGCTTTGTAACATGAATCACTTTCTTTTTTCTTTTTTTTTTTTTAAGACAACATCTGACTATGTAGCCCTGGCTGACCTCAAACTCAGGGATCTGCCTGCTTTTGCCACCTAAGTGCTGGCATTAAAGGTGTGTGTCAAGATGCCTGGCTGTTTCGCCATTTTTATAGTACCTGCTCTTAGAAATGCTATTGCCTCTGTTTTTTATAGTAGACAATAGGTCAACAACAAAGATAAAACATCATCTATGCCAAACTGGACTACATATTTGGAAAAACAAGCAGTATGTATGTATTTTAAATTTTTACTTTTTAATGTGACACCTTTAGCATCAGAGCCACACACTTTTTGTTCCCTCCATCTCTTTACAAGACATAATTTAGGTGTGTGTTCATGGAGTCATTTTTATTTTTTTACAGATCAATACTGAAGCTACACACATTCCCTGCAGCCTGCCTTTCAGAGTCCCTGGATAAGTCATGGTCACTTCAACTAAAAGTCTCTAGTACTACATGTTCATTCTAAGTGAAGCTTCAGTTGTGAAGTGTTTTATTACTTAATGCAGTGTTTCAGAGAATACTTCAATATATATCTGATTCAAGACATTACTTCCCAACCTTTAATAGTTACAGCTCAATTGATTAGTAATTTGATCATGTTTGAACAAGTCATTTGACAACTTCAACAAAACGGAGCCTCCCAGCAACCTTCAGTGCTGAAGTGAGAGAACAGAACAAGGGCCAGGCCCTGCCCACCACCTTGTTTGTAACAAGGGCCTCGTTTGCTGCCATTCTGCCCACTATATAAACTGCTCTGCAAACCTTCCTGGGAGGATTCTCTCATTCTCCTCTCCTGTAAGGAGTAATGGAATTACAAGCCTGTTCTACCGTGTGCCAGGTTTTTATATAGGTCCTGAGAATTTGAATCCAGTCCTTCATGCTTGCATGACACACAAGTTGGCACTGAGCCACCTCCCCAGCCCAAGTTTTCACTCCTTAAGAGGATGCAGGTCAGCCATAGATAGAGTGCCTTCCTCACAGGCATGAAGCCCTGAGCTCAGTCCCCAGGCTCCCCAGGAACTGGGGTTGGTGATACATGCTTAGGCTCCTAGTACTCAGGAGGTGGAAGACCAGAAGGACAAGGTCATCCTCAGCCACATCAAAGAGTGCAGTCTGGGCTAGAAATCCTGCCTTAAAATAACAGAAAGCACAACTTTAATTTACTTCTTTCTCCTACAACAGAATCTTAGCTGTCCTGCAATTTAAATATGTAAACTGTGGTCAAACAACCCTTGTTCTATACTTTGTTAATTTAATCTGAAGTTTTCACCCAACTTTGACTTTACTAACTTGTTACTGCCTACCTTTAAATATTCTTGACAAATTCTACCTAGATAGTCCAGTAATTCCTAAGCTTTCCTTTATAATAAGTCTCCCATATTATACTAAAGTAAAATCCGAGTATGTGCTTTGGTATTCAGATCTGTAGCCAATTTTTACAAAGAAGAAATATGGCCATAAAATTACAACCATGTACTCTGTCTTCTGAAAACAAAGAATGCAAATTCACACTGGCATATTCAGATATTCACTACAAGTAATAAACATGTCTGAACAACTTTGTCAACTTGTTAAATGTAAGCAACTGTGGTCAAATGTCTTGGTTTAATGTCTGGATTGTAAAGAGGCTCTCTGAATTTTTGGGGGGGGGGGGGAATTTTGCTTCCTTAAGTGACAATGAAACTTGGATAATACAAGTTTAAAGAAAAGCATGCCCTGGCCTGGGTGAGCAAGTGAGGTGTGTGTGTGTGTGTGTGTGTGTGTGTGTGTGTGTGTGTGTGTCACACTTGTGTTGTCTCTGGGTAGTCTTTCTACAATGCTGAGGTGTTTAGCAGATGCTTAAGAAGGCCCGCAGTCTGCCGGTCTCTTGTTCTGGGATATCCCTGGTTTTTAAGAAAACAACTAGACTGTGACTGGCAAATTCTCCCCTGACTACAGTGACTGCTGGGAATGTTAAACACAAACACCAGTACACCCAGAAGTCTCTGAATGCCCCCCGAGTTGGTCACAATGTGAAACATTACTTCATCTGTTATCTCACCTACATCTGTATCAGGAATAACAGGTTTACCCTTTGTCTGCCTGAGAATTCAATAGCATACCCTTAACAGTAATGCCAGGAAGACAGGCAGTTACGGTGTACAGCCAGCATTGGATCTTTACAGTCCACATGAATACGTCTTCCACAAACATGAAAAAAATTTCAATAAGAAAATATTTATGACTTTCTTAAAACTCCATTATCAAAAATATGTAGAGTAAGAAAAATGAAGACAATCCATAAGTATGCAGGCTTTAGAATGACAGTCATGGATGGAAACTGAGCAATTATGTGTTAGGGTATTTAGTGATTTAGATCCTACCTTACCAACCTCAGATATGTACTCATTTTCTTCTTTAGCTCTGCGACAAAATACAGAAACAAATTGCTGAATACATCTACAATTAGAAAATTAAATTAAAAATTAAGACAATATTACTTGTTATTATAAAGCTTTCTTAGGAAAAACACTTTTAAAAAGTTAAGTCAAAGTATTAAAATTTTACTATTTTTGCCTAGATTTACCATTTCTTAACAAAAGGATTTTTTTTTTACATTTGGAATATAAAAGGAGTATCATTTAACTAAAACCCATATATACTTATTTATTTTAGTTAGCACGAAAGTCTGTATTGTACTGGTTTAAGTGAAAGGCAGTTTTAAAAATAAGTAAAATATCTATTTATGAGATGAATGGCACCTGTCTGTAACCCTGTACTCAGGGAAGAGAAGCACAAGGTTGAGGCTAGACTGGGCTACACAGTGCGACCTGTTCCAGAACAAAATAAAACCAACGTATTGACCTGTATTGCTCCCTAAATGTATCTTTAGTCTGAAAGTGAAACTGTAAGAAAGTAGATTCTTCACTCTTATTTACTGCAGGCATTACAGGTTGCTTTCTTGAGATGGCACCTTGGCAGGACTGCTGTTTCCTGATACTGAATATGCTTCCTGAAAACAAACTGCTCTGGGCAGTCTCATCATCTAGAAAGAAAGGTGTGTGTGTGTGTGTGTGTGTGTGTGTGTGTGTGTGTGTGTGTGTCTGTGTGTATCAGGGGGTGGGCTGGATGACTTTTCCACAGCTGAAGATAGGTTTTGAAGAAGGCTGATAGGAGAAAGAGTAAGTAATAACCACTCTTGATAAATGAGGCGGCTTCAAGTTAAAACTAAAAATGTAAATCAGTAGTTTTTATAAAATATTAAAAATTAGCTAGAATTACATGCATAGATGTTTAATCAGAAATAGCAGAGGAACTTAAATACAGGATTTGTCATCAATAAACATCTTTAGTGCAAATAGTGCAGAAAGTTTTCTCAAATATAGCAGTCATTCTAATCAATACAAAATCAGTCTCAGGTGATAGACAATCTACAGCCCATCTGGACCTCAGCCATGGTCGGGAGTGCCCATCCCTAAGTCATAAATAGAAACAGTGTGCTTAGGCGTGTGTCCCATTTCTCTCTTGGTAGTTCATGTTTTCAGGAAAATCTGAAATGAAAAAAATTTCAAATTTAAGATTATAAACACTCATTCCTTTATACTGCCTTCCTGTTAAGGTATTGTAACTTGACTTGGAAGGAACTGGGTAAGGAAAAGATTACAGTGTGTTCCTTTCAATAATCTATTTCTACTTCTTGGGTAAACACAAACAGTGTAAAATTATCTCAGTTTGGAAATTAAGATATAACACAATTCAGAGGTGGTACTAGTGGAATAAAAACTAGAGATAAGAAATGCCTATTACTTCGTCCCTTTTCAAAAGAATCCCCCATGCTCCTCCTTAAAGTCTACTCCTTCAGCCGGATGGTTGCATGCAGCTGATTCATCCTCTCCTAGAAATTTGTATTGCAACTCAAGGCTCTCAGTGTACACCAGCTGCTGTGGTTGATGGGTGACTAAAAAGATGGAACTGGTGATGTACGTCAGCTCTGGAGTGCTTGTTGAACACATAGAAAGCAATGGGTCTGATCCCAACCTACAAAAACAACAGTCAGACTTCATGCAGAAATGAGAACCGGCCAGCCTGAGAAAGAAGATGTGTTTTGGTTACCGAGTGGCTTCTAGAATGTCTCAGTAACTGGGCTGTACTTTCCTTCATTTCGTGTTCTCCTTCAGTTAACAAGCTCTCATTTAAGTTTGTGTGGTTTGAAAGAGAAATACCCCAATAGACCTGGGTAGCTGACCATCTGGTGCTGTCTTGGGAGGTGGTGCAGCCTTGCTTGTAAGTCACTATGGGTGGACTTTGAGAGGTCATAGCACACTGTATTAATAGTCTGCTCTCTGCTTCATGTTTGTGGTTAAAGATGTGATCCCTCAGCTTCCTGCTCCAGCCTGCCTCACCATTATGGATTCTCCCTCACCAACCATAAACACAAATAACTTCTCCCATCTGTAAGATATGTTGGTCATGGTATTTTATCACAGCAACTGAATATGGGGGCAAGGTTTTCTTCTGTAAACAAGACATTCCTAAAATAAGTAGAGTAGGAGGAAAGGAGCTTGAGGGCCGGAAGACCATGGATGAGAAGATGATGGTAGAAGCAAGAGCATAACTGTAAGCTAACCTTAGGAGAAACGCAAACTCTCATTAAGGATACAGTAGTACTGAGAAAATATCTACAGGATTCGTCCTGGTTATAGACATACTTATGGTAATGTTTAGTATATAATTGTCAACATTTTATGACAATCAACAACTATAATGATAGAATCATGCTAAAGCAGTGAGCAGGCACTGTTAAGAACTATTCAGTTAAAGCACACTTGTATAACAGCCCTGAGACACGAGCTAGCAATGCGTTACCTAGAGAGGAGCATGAAACTGGCTGTGCATCGCTATCACCTGGTGAAGCTTCTCTTCTTTAGCTCTTCTACAGTGGCAAATCTAAAAGATAAATTTTTTAAAATACCAGTCACTTTTCCAACGGCTTCCTACATTAAGACAGAATTCCAAGTAAGAATATTTTAATTTGTTAACATTCCTTTAGCTTTTTAACATTTAAGGTAGCTAGTAATTCTTCAGGATTTACGAGGAATCCAGAAGAACATTAAGGTTTGTTTGAAAAGTCTTTGAGTATAAACTTTCTAATATTAAATTTTGATTATTTAATTTCGAATGCCTGTGCTTTAAAAAAAAAACAGAACTAAACTTTGCTCTTGTTAACTATGGAAGATTAACAAACAAACTTTAGTGTAACTATACAGAATAGAATGAATCAGAAACCAATTCCTTACTAATACTATAAACACAGCAAGTTACTAACCATCTCTGAATTTTGTCTCTCATGAAAAATGAAGCTCATAAAATCTGCCCTGTCTTCTTTAAGGCCATATACACATAATCATACACTCTCACAAACAACCCTACACACAAACATTTCATAAAACTTACTAAATAACAAAGGTGATTGTTTCAGAGATAAGAGGTAAATATTTAGGACTATTAAATATTTAGCATCAAATTGTTAAGCAGATTTTCCCCCCTTGGATACAATGGAGATACCAGAATAGAAGCTCTCCTTGAAAGTTCTAAATGGTCCTTCAATGATGTTTATGTCTAGAAGTGACATAGCTGGGCCACTTGTCAGGTTGTTTTCAGAAGACTGTTGCAGCTGACTTACCAGCTCCTACGCAATGAGACAGTCACTGCTGATTCTGAATGAGAACCATCATTTGATTTACCTGCTTGTGTACTCAGAACTAACAGGTTTAAAGCAACAGTAGAGTCCTGCTATCCTTCCCCAAAGAGGCTTTTCAGATTCTGCTCAGTAGTCAAACTCCAGGTTGGTTATGTGCTAATGATGTTTATTTATGAACACACTTTAAAAAAATTGTTATTATGTTGTCACCATCCTCAATTGAAGAGTATTACATACTGTTCTCTTTTCCTTGAAGCTATTGAGAAAATCATCTATTTCAGTTTTCCCCTCCAAGAACTCTTCGGCAATGTTATCAGACTCTTCCTCAGCTTCGTGTGCAGCTACTTTCAGTCTTGCCTGTAGAGCGCTTGCACTACAACTCTGTGAACAAACAAAACACCAGGCAATGCATCAGTCCATAATTCTCAGATAAGCTATGGGGGGGGGGGGAGATGAGGCAGAGACATGAAAAGCAAGATCCACATGGGTCCTCAGCATGGGCTACTTGGATAGATACTGCCTCAGTCATTAGTTAGGGTTTCCTCTATTGCTATAATGAAGTACCAGGACAAAAAGCAAACTGGAGATGAAAGGGTTTGTTTGGCTTACTGTTCCACATCACCATTCATCATTGAAGAAAGTTAGGGCAGGAACTCAAGTTGGGCGGGAACCTGGAGGCAAGAGCTGATGCAGAGGCCATGGAGGAATGCTGCTATTGATCTGTTCCTCATGGTTTACTTAGTTTTCTTATAGAGCCCAGGGATTGTACCACCCACAATGGGCTGGGTCCTCCCGCTATCAATAAATAATTAAGAAAATGTACTACAAACTCTTGTGCAGCCCAATCTTAGGAAGGTATTTTCTCAATTGGAGCTCCTTCCTCTCTGATAACCACAGGTTGTGTCAGTTTGACCTACAGTTAGCAAGTGCACATAGCAAATCACAAACTGTAAAACTGTTAACTGAGAAACCAAAACACCACTGTTCTAGATATTTTGGAATTAAATCACTGTGAGAATACCTACTCAGATGACCCAATGACCCCCATCTCCTTGTATTCCTGTTCTTGTCTGTCTCTGTTAGGTTACGATGACAATGATAACTCAAAAGATCAATGCACTCTAATACATTCCAAGAGTCTTTCATTGAAAAAAAAAAAAAACAAACTAATATTAAAATGACATTTCTTCTGGGTTGGCAATGCTCCCTCCAAGAACCAAAGATCACCCAGCAAAAAACTCAAATACTAGGCATGAGAAATCCTCTTTTGATTTTTTGATCAGCCTTCTAATAAGACTAAGACCTGCTCAACAAAGGAGGAATTCATGCCTGTGACTGGGAACCTAGCCAACTAACTACCGGGGACTACTGAAGTTGTGGATCTTGAAGAACCTACATCCACCACGTTACCAATCCAGTAGAACCTTAATCCACAGCCCTCGGCCTCACAAGGAACACTTCTCTTTGCAATATACCAGAAAGGCCATTATAGAGGACCACAACTAATCAAAATACAGAGTTGTGGAACCCAGTCCAAACAGATACAAAGCAACTGCTGTAGTTAAGATTCAAGGAAATTTAGAAAGATTCTAAGAGCCAAAGGATCAGAGAGTTTCCTGTGAGACTTCCGTCTCCTAGTAATGTCAGAAGTTAATCCATAAAGTATCACAAACATATTCATGGGGTTTCTGTTTTTTGTTTTTGTTTTGAGACAGGTTTCCCTCTGTAGCTCTGGCCATCCTGGAACTCACTCTGTAGTCAAGGCTAGCCTCAAATTCACAGAAATCAGCCTACCTCTCCTTTCCAAGTATGTGAATTAAAGATGTATGCCACCACCTCAGGACAATTTTTAAGTACTTCTAGAATTACCTCAAGCAATTCTTACATACATGTCCAGGGGCGAGAAAAAGTGCTAACGCTGACCCGTGCTGCGGCAGGGATGCAGTTGAGGCCTTACAAATGTTCTGCACATGTTCCACTTCTCAGCCCCTACACAGAATTCTTCACGAGACATTTTCTCTTAGGGGAGTTTCCTACTTTCTCATTTGCTCTTTATAATCCACTAGCAACATCTGTGTTGTCTATATTATACATGTGTTCTTAACAAAAGCATTCACTTTTATTTTTAGTACTTATCCATTTTAAATTTATATATTCAAATGTGAGCATTTCCCTCTATGCTTTTGCCTTCTATTACAATTAGAAAACAAGACTTTTTCATTTTTTTCACATAAAAAAACCGTTTAAAAATATTCCTAGGGGGCTGGTGAGATGGCTCAGTGGGTAAGAGCACCCGACTGCTCTTCTGAAGGTCCTGAGGTCAAATCCCAGCAACCACATGGTGGCTCACAACCATCCATAATAAGATCTGACGCCCTCTTCTGGAGTGTCTGAAGACAGCTACAGTGTACTTACATATAATAAATAAATAAATCTTTAAAAAAAAAAAAAATATTCCTAGGAATTAACTGATTTTTATCAGCTCTGAAACTATATGTATTGTATTTTCTATATTCTGTAGAATATGACCTTTATGAGGTTTGATATAAAAGATCAAGGCAATTTTTCATCAGATCCTAAACCAATAAACAATTACACAATTTGTTGAATCCTGAAGTTTTTCTAGTTATTAATCATATACACAAATCTACTTTAGAACCGCAGCCTGCTCCATACAACTATTTTCCATCTTCCTACAAAACTACTGCATCATTTTAAATGACATTTCACACAATATTTTGATATTGATGAAGCATGTTTTTCCCATTCCTTTTATATTCAACTCCTTCCTAGCTATTTTAATCCATTCAGATTTTTAAAACCATATTTGGGAGATTAATTAGAAATAGTAAACTTTTAAGTCATATGCTAAAGATTCAAATCTTATTAGTACTCTTTCATTCCACTTGATATTCTATACTATTCTAACTAGAGAATATAAGCATCTCTTAAGGGAAACAAATTATTAACTACAATGATTCTTGCTGCAATAATCTATAAAGATTACATCTCCTATTTTATTTTTAAAGATTATTTTTCAAAAGTAGAAGTCCAATCTTTTAAATTATACTTAAAGTATCTTTTGTTACTAGGTTTTATTACAACCGTTACACTATTTTCCTACTTCCTGGGGGTTTTCATTCCTTATGGGATTTGGAAGTAGATAAATCCTGAAAGAACAAGAACTCTGTTTACAGGTGCCAGCTTTATAAAGTCAGATGCACAGGGCAGGGCCAGCACCTGGAGCTGAGCAGCTCCTGAGGGACAGAAAAAACTTGTCAGTCCTCAGCAGAAGAATGGATACAGAAAATGTGGTACATTTACACAGCTATTGAAAACAATGAATTTATGAAATTCCTAGGCAAATGGATGTATCTAGAGGCTATCATCCTGAGTGAGGTAACACAATCACAAAAGAACTCACTTGATATGCACTCACTGATAAGTGGATGTTAGCCCAGAAACTTAGAATACCCAAGATACAGTTTGCAAAACACATGAAACTCAAGAAGAAGGAAGACCAAAGTGCAGATACTTCGTTCCCTTCTTAGAATGGGGAACAAAATTCCCATGAAAGGAGTTACAGAGACAAAGTTCGGAGCAGGGCCTGAAGGAATGGCCATCCAGAGACTGCCCCACTTGGGGATCCACCCCATAAACAACAAACCCAGACACTAGGCAGATGCCAACAAGAGCCTGCTGACAGGAGCCTGATATAGCTGTCTCCTTCGAGGCTCTGCCAGTGCCTGGCAAACACAGAAGTGGATGCTCACAGACATCCATTGGATGGAGGACAAGGTCCCCAATGAAGGAGCCAGAGAAATCCCAGGGAGCTGAAGGGGACTGAAGCCCCACAGAAGGAACATCAATATGAACTAACCAGTACCCTCAGAGCTCCTTGGAATTATACCACCAGTCAAAGAAAACACATGGTGGAACTTGTGGCTCTAGCTGTATATGTAGCAGAGGATGGCCTAGTCAGTCATCAATGGGATCAATGGGAAGAGAGGCCCTTGGTCCTGTGAAGGCTCTACGCCCCAATATAGGGGAATGCCAGGACCAGGAATGGGAGTGGGTGGGTTGGGGAGCGGGGGGGAGGGGAGGGGATAGGGGATTTTTGGAGGGGAAACTAGGAAAGGGGATAACATTTGAAATGTAAATAAAGAAAATATCTAATAAAAATAAAAAAACTCGTCAGTCGTACCTCACTGAGTTCATGTTGCCTTTGCATCTTCTTTTCAAAGGTAGATTTCATTTGTAGAAGTAATTCATACTAAAGAAAACATAGAATTGCTGTTTAATTTGATTTCTGAAGCGTAAAAATGTCTTGGAAATGATGGGAAACTCACCTTATCTAAAACAGTCTGCCTTTTGCCTTCCAAGCTATGTTCCAAAAGGAGATTTTTTCCTGGAAGACAAATCTCTGCTTATTTCCCAGCACAGATCACATTTTTCTCAGGAATTATGAATCAAAGCAAAGGGAGACATACTTGCTAATTCCTCGATACTTTTTACTAAGTCTTCCTTGTCAGTAATAATTTGTTTTAGTTGAGGCAACATCAGAAACTGTTCTAGTAATACCTCCTCCTGTTCATTCATATCTGTGAGCTGTGACACACTAAAGATACAAAATAAAAAGAAAATTGTTAATAAATGTTAGTGATGTGGTTTTTCTCCAGGATGATAAATGCTCACAATTTTCCAGCTTGACCTGTGCGATGGGTAGTTTTACATAAGCTGTAGTCATGGGAGAGGAAGAAGCCTTTGTAAGAGTAGGCCACAGGTAAGCCTAGAAGGCACTTTCTTAATTAGTGATTGACGTGGGAGGGCTGAGCATCCTGTAGGTGCTCAAAACCAACACAAAGGAAACCACAGCAAGCAGGCTGCAGAGAGCAAGCCTGAGCCACTGCAGTTACCCAGCAGAGGGGGACAGACAGCCCGAGCCAGAGGGAGCGGTGTGTGCATGGATAAGGACGGAGGCTGCTCACACTGGTTAGTCCTCTTCCTGTAGTTTTGATGTTTTCATAAGTTTTATAGTAGGTAAATTTTTAAAAAGGAGAAAAGAAAGATAATACTTTGTAAAATAGCCTCATTCTTGGAACTTGAGCATTATAATACATACTAACCCTTAAGATACAGGAAACATCTTTTCTGTTGTGGAACCTGCATTCTTTACATGTTATTTTTTTATGTTTACACATGAACTAAAAGACAAAGAAAGTCCAACTTTATATTTTAAATTACAAATTGTTCACAAGGCTTTAATCTGTAGTGCTGATAGAATATATTCTAAAGACATGAAATTCCAAATTATTCTTAATTGTATTCAATGGTCTTAATACTAGTAGCCTCGTGGATATTATAAATCCTTAGTGGGGCACATGGGGTACCCTACTAAATGGAAAGATCACAAAATGTTTTATTCTTGGTACATCTTATGTTCTATGAAAAAACAGTACCTTAAAGTTTAATCCTGCCACTATAAATTTGAATAAAACTTTGCCTTCTAATAAAATTAGTTTTTGAATATATTATAACTTTACTTTACTCATCTAGATACATTAATCTACTAAAGAAACAATGAAAGATCTATTTTGAATTGATCAGAATCTAATATATTCACCAAAAACTTCTCAAAGATTGCAAGCTGCATAAGAGAAAAGAACTTTTGTTACCTTGGTAGTCATGACATCCAGAGCAATCCCTAGGTACAGACCAGTCATGTAATAATTTATCAGACTAAAGCTGATTTATACCACTTACTCACTAAGACAACCACAGAAAAGGAACAGTCAAAAACTTAATTCACTTTACTTAATTTGAATATGAAACTATAAATAAAACAGACAAAACTATGTTTACTCTTCAAGTTTTTTTTACCTTAGTTCTGAAAGTTCTGGAAATGCATCAGGAATATCCGGCATCTTATAACCAAAACCATTTTGGTTAATCTAAAGAAGAGTTTTAAAGAGTATTAGATCTCAGCTATACTTGCGACTGAGCGCATTTACCGACTAGAAATAACTGTGAAGTGCTGCATCTAGCAGTGCTCTCACTCCCAGTCTCTCAGCAAGCAAGCTGTGCACCTCCATCCCTGCACATCACAGCAGCAGGCAGCTCTCCCCCACCAGTCTATTTCTCTGAACTTCTATACAGAGTTTACACTTCATGGGGGTCAGGGAGGATGCGTCTTGGAAGAGCCTGTATTATTAGCCTGTGTCAAAGTATATGATTATAAAATACATCTCTTATGAGCAATTGTAACAGGTATTGAGAATTATCTGTGGATTTCACAGATATAAATGAATATGCTTCATTCAAATAAAGACATCAAGCATGCATTACCAGCACTCTGAGTTTAAGTTAAATAAAATAGGATAGATGAAGAACATAGTACCAATTTGAATATTTATGACTGTTTTTATTAGAACACTCCAAATTTTCCCCTAAATTAAAAAAATATTAATAATAGTTTGTTGCTGGGAAAAATGGCACAGGTGTTTAATCCAAGCACTCAAGAGGCAGAGGCAGCAGATCCATCTCTATGAGTTCAAGGCCAGCCTGGGCTACACAGGGAGTTCCAGAACAGTCAGAGTTACTGACTGAGACTCTGTCTCAAAAAAATCAAATAAAGAATAGTCTCCTCAAAATCTTTTTTTAACATAACAATGAAAGATTTTGGAAAAACCAAAATTCATTCAGGTTTCTTTTTTAATGATTATAAAATATAAAATTGGTAATGTTGAACATAATATATATGCATATACATATTTACATATATTTGTGTTTCTGTGTGTACATATGTGAGTACAGGAGCAGGTATGTGTGAAGGCCAAAGGTCAACACTGGTGTTGTTTGTTTTTTCTTTTCTGAGACAGGATTTCTTACTCAACCAAGAACTTTGTAACCGTTACATCTACAATAATCCCTAGGTATAAGCAAGTCTAAAAATTTATCAGACTAAAGCTGATTTATACCACTTACTATGCTAAAAAAACACTGAAAGTCTTTAAAATAATTTTATTTAATTTGAATATGAAACTATAAGTAAAATAGACAAGACTATCTTTACTCTTCATGTTTTTTACCTCAGTTCTGGAAATGCATTAAGGATATCTGGCACCTTATAACCAGGCGTGAACTACCATGCCTGGAACTTTATGAAAGGTGCCAGAGATCTGAACTCAGTTCCTTGTGCTTGCACAACAAACACTTTAATACTGAATCATTATGCCAGCCTCCAAATCCACAGCTATAGTTTAAACATCAAATACTGTTCTTTTTTTCTTGAATATGTTACATGGTAACTGCTACCAGCATTACTTATAAACATATATATTTTAAGACAATAAAATGCTAGAAGCCTTGAGCATGCTGCAATAGATCCTCTTTGATCTGATACCTGCTTCTCTGGTATAATCCAATCTTGTGCTTTTGTCCAGTAAATCCTACTTGACATCTAAACAGATCTGTAACAGGCAACTTTACAAACATGCCACCCCGCATATAGTACATGGCTGTCAATGTTTTCTAATCACTGTGTAACCTCCAATCACTCTTGATATCCTCAGATTTTTAAAAATCTGGCCTCAAGCTGGGCATGGTGGCGCACGCCTTTAATCCCGGCACTTGGGAGGCAGAGGCAGGTGAATTTCTGAGTTCAAGGCCAGCCTGGTCTACAGAGTGAGTTCCAGGACAACCAGGGCTACACAGAGAAACTATGTCTCAAAACGCTCCCCCCCCCAAAAAAAAATCTGGCCTTAAGCATAAATTCATCATTCATTTATTTGCATCATTTTCCACTGAGCAACTACTAAGTGTGCAGTGTGAAGCACTGGGGATGAAGTAAAAAACTGGAATGATCATTACTTCTACTTTGGTCTCTGGAGGCAGTGACCCTCAATTGTCTCCTACAACCCTGGACTATCTCTAGAAACTATATGCGCAAGTCCTCATTGGTTACCTTTCTGAGTTTGTTATCTGAGATGACAAATATGATTTAATCTTTTGTGCTTAGCTTAGTAGACAGACATAATAAAGGCTAGCTGACCAAACACCCATGTCACAGGTACAAAACACAGACTCTCCAGAGGTACCAACCGATGCTGAAGATTCAGTTGTGGGAACCGGTAATGGCAGACTTGAAAGGATACCAAATGAAGGCGCCACCGGCTTAGCTGCGGTGTAACTTGTGGTTGAAGAAGAAACAGTGTCAGCTACAGACAAGGATGTAATAGTCCTGTTCACTTCTTGTGGAGGATATGAAGGAAGAAATGGAAACCCCTGAGAGGGGTATGGAGGCATCCCACCTGGATTACTATACAGGCTGAAGAAAGAAAGAGACGATCATTAGGTAGGTGTTAGGAGTCAAAGCATCCCTAAATTGTCCTGAATAACAGTGGTTATACAATTCCATGCAAGAAATTTCTCTGGCAATTGACTTTTACAATTAAATTATTTAAGTCACAAACTATAAGCACCTCTGAAAAAGTGTGGTTTCTATGAAAAGTAGGACTGCTCCAGAAAGCACGGCCCCCACTCCTCTCTGTAAGTCTATCAGAAGTCACCAAGTTGTTAGTATTACAGTGACATCACTTAGTTCTGTCCTTACAGAGAGGATTCAGCCCAGAAGATTTACTCAAGTACATGTTGCTAAATGGCTCTTCATGTGGGGCTGTATCTACCTTAAAGTTGAGGTTGCTTGTCTAGAGCTTTTAAAAAAAAATCAAATATATGGAATATCTATCTATACAGAATATATATAGAATGTTTAAAAACATTGCAAACAAATTTGTACATAAACACTGTACTGGATAGTTTTGTGTCAACTTGACACAGCTGGAGTTATCACAGAGAAAGGAGCTTTAGTTGGGGCAATGCCTCCATGAGATCCAGCTGTGGGGCATTTCCTCAATTAGTGATCAAGGGGGAGAGGCCCCTTGTGGGTGGGACCATCTTTGGGCTGGTAGTCTTGGGTTCTATAAGAAAGCAGGCTGAGCAAGCCAGGGGAAGCAAGCCAGTAAAGAACATCCCTCCATGGCTTCTGTATCAGCTCCTGCTCCCTGACCTGCTTGAGTTCCAGTCCTGCATCCTTTGGTGGTCAATAGCAGTATGGAAATGTAAGCCGAATAAACCCTTTTTCTCCCCAAACTGCTTCTTGGTCATGATGTTTGTGCAGGAATAGAAACCCTGACTAAGACAAACACAAAGGAGTATTTTAAAAACTAGCAAATCATTATTTACCTGGGACTTAGACAGCAGAACAGACAATATTTATTTTAGCAGGATGGTTTAAAATTAATATATTTCTCTCTTAAAAGTGAGAAGCTGGCTTCAATGGCCCATACCCTTAATTCCAACACCAGATAGAACCAAGCAGATTTCCATGAGTTCAAGGCCAGTTAGTTCTAGGCCAAACAAGGGTATGTAGGGAAACCTTGTCTCAAAAATAAATAAATAAATAAATAAATGAAATGAAAAATTGAGAAGAAATCAAATTATACAAGAATGAGGAGTATTTCCGGTCGAAATGAAGACTAAAAAAAAAAAAAAAAAAATCACAGAAATACATACATTTGAGTTAATAATAATTTGATCAATTAGTGACTCTCAGATAAAGAAAAGGTATATTTGAGATAATACTAAGTATTAATACTAAAATATTTCACTTAATATTGGTATAAATTCTAAATTACATAAAACTAAATTTTATAGAACTACTAAATCTTATTTAATGACAGAAATTAACCTGAGTTGGAAATTTTCTTGAACTGAAAGCCCTATCACACATAGAAGAATAACTTTCCTAACTCATAAAGAATTCCCCAAAACAAACATAACAGCAAATAGAGGACACAATGGTATATAACTTCCATAAAATAAAGTATCTTTAAATCAGGAAGACAGTGTGCAATTAAACTGTGAGATAACAAATAAACTAAAGAACTTTTTAAGGCCCACAAAATGGGCAGAGATCTCTTCTGACAATATCCCATACTGGAAAGGCATGGATAAATGGGCACTGTGTGTGTAAATGAAGATGAGTGTAGACAGGAGAGAGCCCAGCTAGCCAACTGATGAGCTCAAGGGTTAGTGAGAAACTCTGAATCAAAACTAAGATGAGAGCTCCAACGAGGAAGACATCTGACATCAACCTCTGTCCCCCACATATACATGCTCATGTACCTGCATATACACGCACGCGCGCGCGCGCACACACACACACACACACACACACAAAACACTCACACACTCACACTGTACAGGGTGGTGGTGTGTGTATCATCAGAGAGGAAGAAGCCTCAGCTGAAGAAATGCCTCCATGAGTTCCAGCTGTAAGGCATTTTATCAACAGGTGATCAATTTGGGGTGGGGACGGGGACGGCAGCCCATTGTGGGTGGTCCCATCCCTGGGCTGGTAGTCCTGGGTTCTTTAAGAAAGTAGGCTGAGCAAGCCATGGGAAGTACCTCTCATGGCCTCTGTAGCAGCTCCTGCCTCCAGGTTCTAGCCCTGCTTGAGTTCCTGTCCTGACTTGCTGGGGAGGGCATACCAAGACAGGGTCTGCCCATAGCAGGCTGGGATGGAGACATCTCAGAAGCCCACAGCAGCTCTTTGTAAAAAAGGATGGCATCTGAGACCCTGAGAAACAGGAGACACATCTCTCCAGGGGATACGCCATCTGAAATAAGGGACTGCCTGCAGTAGGCCAGGATGTAGACACCCATAGCAGCTCCTTGTAAAAAACAGTTGTTCCCATTTCTCCTAACCTTAGCCCTGGACAACGGCTGTATAGATTTCATTTGTGCATGACTGCTTTTCAGTTGGCCTTGGTATGCATAATTATTCTATTATATCTGACTTCCCTATATCTTTCTCCTTCTGCTCTCATGAATTCTGTGAAACTAGATGTTCCTTGATGTAATGATTCTTCAATAATTAAGAATTGAAGCATGGGGGCTGGTGAGATGGCTCAGTGGGTAAGAGCACCCGACTGCTCTTCCGAAGGTCCAGAGTTCAAATCCCAGCAACCACATGGTGGCTCATAACCATCCATAACAAGATCTGACGCCCTCTTCTGGAGTGTCTGAAGACAGCTACAGTGTACTTACATATAATAAATAAATAAATCTTAAAAAAAAAAAAAAAAAAAAAGAATTGAAGCATGGGGCACAAGCACAGCACTAATGGTCCAGGTGCATGCTGTATGTTCTTATCTTGGAAACAATGTAATAACTACACAATGGCAGTTCCAGATTAATGTGTGACTTGCAAAGAAAGTTTGAAGAAATTATTAGAAAATGAAATAGAACCAACATTGGGACCCTGAGAAAGGAAAAAAAAAACTATTGAAGTTTATGAAATAAGTTTTGCACAACATTTAAGAGTGGTTCCTGGATAAGCAAGTATAGAATATGTAAAATCTTATATTAGTAAAACTAAGTCAAAATACTGGGACTCTTAGGAGAGTCATTGTGTGCAATGTGCAGAAGCAGAAAGCTAGCAGAACTCCTGAGTTAAGGGTTAACTTGACTCTTTCTGGCCACTGCCTGGCAGCTTTGCCCACATTTGTCATTTGTCATTAGGGCTTCACAGGAAAATGCAAGTAGCTGACCTCAGAGCTCTGAAGTATAATAAGTTAAAAGTTAAAGTTTAAATAATGATAAGTTTGCAATTAGTATTATTTTAGCCACAAGTCTGGGAATAGGGGAAGCTTGAAACTTTTGGGAACAACTGTAATTCTTGATTCTTTGTGGGATGTGGTTATTCTTTTGAATTTGATTTGGCAATGATTATACAACGCCTTTTTTTATCCTACCTGCTTTTGGAATATCAATATAAGAGTGGGGCAAGAAAAAGATAAGAGAGCGAGTGGAGAGTGGGGTGCGCATGAGATGTGTGTGAGGTGAGTGGAGAGAGTATATGGAGAGTGTGTATGTGAGTGAAAGAAGAGTGCATGTGGTGTGTGTGTGAAGAGAGAGTGTGTGAGTGAAAGGGGAATACAAAGAGGTATATAGGAGTGTGGGAGTTCAAGAAAAGAAAAGTGTACATAGTGCACAGGAGAATGCAGAGTGTGTGCAGGCTCAAGCTGTGGTCAAGCAAGTGGGATAGAAAGAAAGCAGAGAGGGAGGAGGAGGGGAGAGAGGGAGAGAGAGAGAGAGAGAGAGAGAGAGAGAGAGAGAGAAACTTTAAACCTTGAAAAATTGCCTGTCAGTTTGTAATGGAAAAGTAGTCCATGTGTGTTTATTATGTGCCTTCCAGATATCCCTGCTTCCAGCTGAGAACTCCGATCCTGTGTCCTGGACCACAACACTGACTTCCTCCAATGATGGACTATAATCTCAAAGTGTAAGATGAATAAACCCTTTCCTCCCCAACTTGCTTTTTGATCAAGGTTATTTCCATTGCAGCGATAGAAATCCTAACTAAGACACACACTTAAAAATACAAAAAGAAAATTTATCTGGTGCATTCTTTTTCCTCCTTTCATTTTTCTGACAAAATCAGGGCTTCACATCCAAGGCAAAACTGTATTTCAGCTGAACCACTAAATCATAGTGTGTACCTGATGGAAACAATGGTCCAAAGTAGAAACAAATCAAGTTTTATTTCATGAAGGGTCATTGTCACAAAGAAAACCACAGGTCCATCAAAGCAGTGAGGCCAACTGGATTTCAGAATCCCCACATTTCCTCGGTATGGGTAGGGTAACCTACAGTGAGTATCACAGGCTTGTTCTACCACTGCATGTTGCTATGTGTGGGGCAGCAATCTTGTCATTTTAATCCACCGTTCTTCAGTCTAAGAGCTGTTCTTGAGGAACACAACTAAAGAACCTCTGCTATACCTAAGCACGTTTTAGAAAATGAAAGTCAAATCTAAGCCTGAGCCTCAGTCTATAAAATATGAACTGTGAGAAATTCTTGGGAAAGCCTGAACGTGGTTCTGCATATAGGACAGAGGTGAACTCGGTGTTTTTTAAAATAGCTATTGCAAGATTTCCAGTGAACACTTCCCACAAACACAGGCTTTTCAATTCTTCCACACTAGTGAGGGACAGATTTTATATCTTCTCCCTTTCCAGCCTGAGCGGACTTAGTCCGAAGAAGAAATGATGATGGCAACACCCACCCACGTCTAGATCTAAATAAGAAGCACAGCTTCTACTGGCTGATCTTCCTCCACGTGTCACTCTGTGAGGAAACCCAGGCCACTTTCAATGGCAATAGCCGATAGCCTCCACTAAGGTCTTAGTATTTGGCTAACAAAAATTGCCAGTCAAGAGAATTCAGTGCGTTTTCAACTCATTCATACTTCTTAAAGGCACACCAGCAAAGGAAACTCTGAGGAAAACAATAAAGGGGCGTTACTGGAGGAGACCTGTGAGACAGGAAGAGGACCTAACATGGAAGAGTGGGGGGGAAGAAAACAAATAAACAAGCAAGCAAACAACCCACCAACTAAACACAGAGCCTAGGGATTACCCACCTGGTAGGACAGAACAAAAAGAGGCTAAAAAGAATGCTTGGCTCTGCAATGCTTAATACTCAAGAGTCATGTAACGAAAATATCAAATAGACTTACATAGATATAATTTCACTAAGAGAAGGAGGAAAATTTGCAACAGCTAAAATCCTCATCTATTATAATAACTAGCCAATATGAAATTCAAGAATAGCACCATGTTAATACCATCACAAAGATGGGTGGATGGTCAGCTACAAAAAGATGACACAGCCTTCTGAGAACTGTGGTCTAATGGGCATGAAGGTGAAATCTCATTTAAACATCACTTCAATTTCTTTAAACTATTTTTTAATTGTGATAAATGAAAATATGTGCTAAGGTTACATACTATTGGTATACTTACTATGGAAATGTTGTTGAAGTAGGAGCTAAAACTGGAGGATTCTTCCAGAACTCATCCAAAAGACTTTGAATAATTTTTCCAAGATCTGAGTGCATTGTAAACTGAAAGTAACAGTAATACATAATGATAGAAACCCTCTCAAAAAGCAGTAACAAAACTTCTTGTGACTAAACGTCACTCTAAATCTTAACCAATGTCTGCAGGCAAGAATACATAGAAATGGGGGGCTGAAGTGAGGGCTCCATGGATTAGAGCACTTCATGTTCTTGCAGAGGCCCAGGTTTTAGTTCCTCACACCTTCATGGCAGCTCACATCCATAAGTGCAGTTCTGCATGACCTCTGGCTTCAATGGGCCCTGCATGCCATGTGGTTCATGCACACATTTCATGCATGTGAGGCACAATACTCATACACATAAAATAAGAAAGAATGAACAGACAAACAGAGCACTGTGTCAAGATTTACAACACTTTCTGATACAATCAGTACTATAAATATCAGGTTAAGAGTCTATTCAATCAATAATGGGGCTAAAATAGTCCCACACTTCACAATAATTTGAATGTCCAAAGGTAAATACTCGGGGTATATTAAGTTTTACCTTGTCATATTAATCAACCACATAGCATCCAAAAACTTCAAGTAAAGAGTATTCTCCAGGGAAATTGAAAATTACTAATTTCAAGATGAAAATGTCTGTAAATTTCAGATTTCAAGAATAAAAATGTAATAAATGTATTATATTATTCTGAAATAAACTATAGTACAAACATACATTGCTTACTAATGGCGAGGTAACATATAATCCTTGACTATCCATTAAGTGATGTCTTATTGGTGGATAAACACTAATCACTGGCTTCTCCTGAGGAAACTGTGGAGGAAGTAATCTAGAAAAGGAATAACACGAGAACACATAAACAAATGGAAAAAATTACAAGTGTCCATAGTCCCAAAACCTAGTTATTTAAAAGCAATTTATTAAACTTTCACATTGACATATGGATTAACTCTATTGTAAGACGTGCCTTAGTACAGATTTTGAACAGATTGAAAATACACAAAAGGTTATGTTTTAGCAATAAGATATAGTAATTCAATACAATAGATTCTTTTTAATGTGTAATATGGAAACCATGTATTACAGAATATCCTTTTTAGCATGTCAATGAATTCATTTCAAAGATAATATAACTAGATAAAAAAAATCTCAGCTAGAAATTAGATCACACCCTGTATCAAGTAAATTATGTAAAATTCCATCTGGTTATTTAGATAATGGCTCTGGCTGTGTGTGTGCGTTCATGCATGTGTACCTATGTGTGTGTGAGTCTATGGCACTTATTACTAAGCCTTCATTTATGTAACTTAAATGCTGTGCTAACATCTCTCTTCTCACTCTGAAGTAAAATCATGTACTTTGAAGAATAGAGTTCTCAATTCAGAAAAGTGAAAAACCTCAAACTGTTTTAAGTACTATAAAATTAAGGTTAGCTTGTGAAACACTTTAATAGAAGTTTATTAAACAATGAACTGTTTTTCAAATTTTGAATACTCAGGATATTTCCTTTTAAATGTCTCTGTTTACATATTGCTAAGAAAATTACTTGTAGATAGCATTATCAAAAAAAAAAAAACAAAAACCAACACCCATTCATGATAAAAAGTCTTGGAAAGATCAGGAATTCAAGGCCCATATCTAAACATAATAAAAGCAATATACAGCAAACCAGTAGCCAAACTGAAACGAAATGGGAAGAAGCTGGAAGCAATCCCACTAAAACCAGGGACTAGACAAGGCTGCCCACTCTCTCCCTACCTATTTAATATAGTACTTGAAGTCCTAGCCAGAGCAATCCGACAACAAAAGGAGGTCAAGGGTATACAAACTGGAAAGGAAGAAGTCNAAATATCACTATTTGCAGATGATATGATAGCATATATAAGAGAACCTAAAAATTCCACCAGAAAACTCTTAAACCTGATAAACAGCTTCAGTGAAGTAGCTGGATATAAAATTAACTCAAACAAATCAGTGGCCTTTCTCTACATGAAGGATAAACAGTCTGAGAAAGAAATTAGGGAAACAACACCCTTTACAATAGTAACAAATCATATAAAATACCTCAGTGTGACTCTAACTAAGGAAGTGAAAGATCTGAATGATAAGAACTTCAAGTCTCTGAAGAAAGAAATCAAAGAAGATCTCAGAAGATGGAAAGATCTCCCATGCTAATGGATTGGCAGAATCAATATAGTA
>NC_034608.1:57113196-57187418 GCF_900095145.1 Mus pahari | reverse complement strand
TCCTGGGGGGGTTCCATCCCATATACAACCACCAAACCCAGACACTATTGCATATGTCAGAAAGATTTTGCTGACAGGACCCTGACATAGCTCTCTCTTGTGAGTCTATGCCAATGCCTGGCAAATACAGAAGTGGATGCTCACAGTCATCTATTGGATGGAACGCAGGGCCCCTAATGAAGGAGCTAGAGGAAGTACCCAAGGAGCTAAAGGGGTCTGCAACCCTATAGGAGGAACAAACTATATGAACTAACCAGTACCCCCAAAGCTGTGTCTCTAGTTGCATATGTAGCAGAGGATGGCCTAGTTGACCATCAATGGGAAGAGAGGCCCTTGATATTGAGAAGATCATATGCCCCAGCACAGGGGAATGCCAGGGCCAGGAAGCGGGAGTGGGTGGGTTGGGGAGCAGGATGGCGGGGAGGGCATAGGGGATTTGGGGATAGCATTTGAAATGTAAATGAAAAAAAAATCTAATTTTTTTTAAAAAAGAAATAAAAACAAACAAACAAACGAACAAACAAACAAAAAACCCCAAACAATAAAACTGCGATTTTGTTGGCCTTTTCTACCTACCTCTACCTGGACAGTAGAAGAGAAATAAAATGAATTCATTTATATAGAAAAAGTTTGATTTGAAGCTGGGCGTGGTGGCTCACACCTTTAATCCCAGCACTGGGAGGCAGAGGCAGGCAGATTTCTGAGTTCAAGGCCAGCCTGGTCTACAGAGTGAGTGCCAGGGCTATACAGAGAAACCCTGTCTCGAAAAACCAAAAAAAAAGAAAAAGTTTGGTCTGTTTATTTTGTCTGTTGTTGTTTTTTTTTTTTTTAATAGCTAAAGATTTTTAAAATAGTTTTGTAAAAGAGGCAATAAGTGGTCTTTGGAGTTAACTAATCTGAGTGTTTGTTGACATTCATCATGTGTCTGTAACCTATCCTAATTTGTAAACTACTGTACAGATTCATAACTCATATTTGTGAAGTTGATTATTTTTTTGTCAGCACTAATATCCATTCTTAAATTTGTTCAGAGAACTAATATTGAATAAGGCCTCCCATGTCCATGTGTTAGCAATGAGCCATGACAGTTATTATTTCACTAAGCTTAGCACTATTTTATATTATAGTTACTTTGAATGAGTTCACTTAAACAGCTTATTTCTGATATTAACTAAAGGGCAAAACAAAAAAAAGCTAGTTCCTATTATATAAAGTATAAATTACAATTCTATTCCCATACTAATATTGTCAGGCTGTTAAGATTGAAAGCAAAAATTAAAACCTAATATATAAAAATAGAAACCAACACTACTTACATATTAATATTAATTGTCAGGTTGTTTACTGTGAATGGCAATCTGTATTCCACATCTTTTTGTATTTCAGCTATACTGTAAGAGACAATTTGGAAAAAGAAAAAAGAGATCACTGTTATAAAACCATTAATATCAAAACCATTAATATCAAATACAGGTCTTAAATGCTATAGTCTACTAAAACTTTTTCACTTTAATCACAGAATTTGGGTATCTGCTATAAGTTATATCTAGAAAGAAAACTTCTATAGTTGGAAAGGCTTACCAAATATTCAGGCAATGATACTCTGAACTATCCAAGGTACAAGGGAAGGATGGTGAGGAAAACTCAAATTCATCTTAGACTTATATAATTTTATCCAAGTTATCATTAGTAGAAGCAACTGCAAGCCTTCTGGGTAATAATATGCGTCAACAAGTATCTGAGCTCTGTAAACCGCCACTAGCAACTTTACAGACTTAACTGCTTAAACCCAGAAATCCAGATAAATGTGTCTTGGAATGGTAAGACAACAGCTGCTGGCTGCTCTCCATTTTTCCTCTTCACAAAGAAGCCCGATTTTAGCCTGAGTAACCACACTCTAGTCTTTCTTGTAATTAGCTGGTGTTAAAGACTTTAGTCCCATCCAATAAAAACAGAGGTTAGTAGTGAGGCGGAGTTCTAGAGAAGCAGCTTACAATGGAAAGAACAGGCAACTACTAGGAGTTCTGACTGGCTTTCTTGCCTTCTTCCTATTCCCCCTGGATGTCAAGCTTGCACGGTAATAGCCACTTTAAGCCATGAGTGACCCTACAAATGAGCAAAGGCATTACACAGTAATAAAAAAGTAGCTGGACTCCTTGGTGAGTATGAAATTGTCAGCAAAATTTTGTTTGCTTTTTTTCTTTGACACAAGTCTTACTATATATATAAAGCCTGGAATGTCCTTGAACTCCTTATGTAGACCAGGTTGGTCTTGACCTCACAGAGGTCCATCCGCCTCTGTCTGCTGAGTACTGGGATTAAAAACAAATGTTACTATGCCTCACTTAGGTTTATTTTACGTGAGATTGAAATAAGCTTTTATCTTGTTTGAGCTAGTACATTGGATGCTGTTATCACTATTAGAGAAGAGTTCCCAATATAAAGCCCTTATATTTGACACCCTACAAGCAGTTTATCTCATTATTATAGGAATGTTTATGACTAAAATTTACAAAGAAATATGGAGCCTTAGGGAGCTCACCTGAAATGCTGACATTCATAATAGTTCTAAGGGAAACACACTAAGTAGTGCTCAGCAATTGATACTTAGTATTCAAGGATCTGTGAGTGGACTAGCAAATGCACAATGACCTATTTCCTCTTATTTAAATTATTACAAACTAACAGCTTCTATAAAGCTTATTTTTCTCATTATTGGACTATTACATTTTCAAGCCTTTAATAAAATCCTAGCCCCTCAAATATGTAAATCTTATGTACTTTGAAAAGTTCCTAAGTGTTGATGTCCTAAGTGTTACTTTTACATTGCTGAGAAGCACACCATAACCAAGGCAATTCATTAAAAACAAACAAAAACCAAACAAAAACCACTTAAATAGGGTCTTGTTCAGAGTTTCAGAGGATCAGCCCTGACCACCGTGGTGGGAGTATGGTAGAAGGCAGGCATGGTGCTGTATCTGTAGGCAGAGAGAAACTGGGCCTGGCATGGAACTTCTAAAACCTCAAATTCCCACTCCAGTGGCACACCTCTTAGAACAGTGGTTCTTAACCTTCTCAATGCTGCGACCCTTTAATACAGTTCCTCATGTTGTGGTATTCCCCAACTGTAAAATTATTTTCACTGTTACTTCATAACTGTAATTTTGCTACTATTATGAATCATAATATAAATATCTGTTTTCTAATAGTCCTAACTGACCCCTGTGAAAGGGTCATTCAACCCCAAAGGGTTCTCAACCCACATGTTGAGAAACATCAACAAAACCATACCTCCTAATTCTTCCACCATCAACTGAGGACCAAGCATTTACATAGATGAGCCTGTGGGAGCCATTCTCATTTAAACCACCACAATTGGGATGAAGCTATGGACAATTCTGATGTAAATAAGCTTTTTCCTCTAATACTCTCTGGAATGATGCTGTCACTAATAAGCTATAGGTAAGAAACTTGATGGTTACTCTTCTCCTTCCACAGCATTGGTAGGACCTTCTAGTGGTAGGAAAGCTAATGCTAGGGAGGGGCTTCCAAGTCAGGATCAGCTTCATTTTTCTTTGTTCTATGACGTAAGTGTATGGTGTCTTTAGCAACAGGTACTGAAGCCAGGGTGAGCCAATAGTTTTCCCAAGGCCCTGATGTGTGGAGAAGGAATGTAGTTCCTTGTCTAAAGGTAGGAATATGCATGGCAAGGCCAGTAATGGCCTGAAGCCCAGGTCTTGGGGAGTGGGGTGTGGGAAGCTGCAACTTCTGATCCTGGGAACCCAACTCCTCCCCCAAAGGACTATGGCTATCAGTTCCAAGGCCATTCTGTGCTCAGTTTGTGACACACTTGAGATATCTTGTGTTCTTTTTGTACAATATTGCTTGATTAGCTTTCTGCTGACTTTGTCCCATTATGATAGCTTTCTGCTGACTCTGCCTGTCCCATACTTCCCCACCCCCACACATACTTGAAAACTGTATAGATAAGATGCTGTGTTTCTTAATAGACTTGCTTGGTCTAAGGCAGAACGACCTGCTCACCCATGTTGACAGGGTCTTGCCATCAAATTCTGGTTGGAAGAGAAAAGTAAACAATCATATCCATCTATGAACCCTGAAAGCTATAATAATAACTGGCCAGTAAGGCATGTGCTCTGGTACAATAGAGGCACAAGCATAATAGAAAACCTACCATTTTCTGATTGTATTTACATTCCTGACTACAACATGATACTCCTATCTAGCACCAATACAGGGCCAAAAGCCTGCAGCTAAACAGGTCATAGGCAGGGGAAAACAGCTAAAATATGACCTAGAAGTAATCTGACTCCTATTGAGTTATTGTTAGAAGCATTGATTAGTACACCTCTCAACCCTCATCAGAAAAGCTTCTATTTGCAATAGGTGGTGATTAATAGAGACCTACAACTGTCCAAGATAAAGAGAATAAGAGACTAAAGAATGTTCAGCCCTACATGGGACATCTATGTCAAAACCTTCTCCTCCCAAGGCCCAGGGACTATTGTGAAAAGGAGAAAAAAAACAAAACAAACAAACAAAACAGACTGTAAGCGCTAGAACTGTGTTGATAATACAAGGAAACAACATCCTCCAGACACAGCAAAGCAGCTATACAGATGAACACATAGCAACTGTGACAAGTGTTAGGGCACAGAGGTCCTTGTACTTACAGAGAAGCACTAAGAGCACCAGGAATGTTAGTCACACAGGGGTGTCTCCTCAATGGAGGAGATAAAATCAAATACCTGCTCACCATCCAGAAAACGGAGAGTGGATTTTGTTAATGACCTGGTGACCTCACCCAAATTCCCCAGAATGATTATCTCAGACTCTTCCCTCCCTAGAGCATTACCCATCCTTAGGGGAGATGCCACACGGACTTTGTAGCCTGGTATAGAACCCACCCACATGGGCACATGTACTCTGTAAAAGAGTTTATAAGTAGTCACACCTTAAGCTTTATTGTGCACCTGGAAAGGGACTGACTGTTGCCTGAAAACCTTTTCCGAAATTGTACCATGTTTTATATGTTGACAATGAAAACTGTCTGCCACTAGACTCTCCAGGTCTGATCCAGGTTGATAAAATCAATCTGCATGGGGCAGGGGTGGGGAGCATCTTTCACGTCCCTGCCTGGGTATCTGCAGGTACCCCCTCATACATGCACAATCCACATACAAGCTCAAGACAGATCAAATACTAAAGTCCCCTTAGCTGAGAACCTGAATTAGCAACTGACAGCTGCTGGAAGAGGGAGAGTCGACTTTCTCTAAAGCCATCACCTCTGGTACATAGGTCAGTATCAACCAAGCTCTTGTGGAAGGCCACACATTCAAGAATATATGGATAGAACAAACTAGGTGGACACCAAATGCATGCGTAGGGAAGGGGGTGGATTTAGGAGGAGCATGGGAAAATAAGTACGATCAAAACACACTGTACATTACTTTTAACTAATAAAAGTTAAGAATAAAGAAATAGCTCAGGTAATTCAAACAGATAATCAGTATCAGAATATACATGATTTTTATGAAAGCCTCTCTATGGGGACTGGTTTTAGTTGACACCATCTTCCCCTTTATAAATATCATATAATTAAAACAAAGCCCTAAGTTTATTCTTCTGCACTACCAAGATATCATTGCACAAGGAATGGATAGTGAAAGAATCTTCTATTAGTTCAAGTCAAGAAGTACAATTAGTGAATGAAAGCAAGGGCTTACTAACGACGGATTTCCTAGGTTCAAATCCACATAGACCATTTTACTTAGTGTGAGGATTGATTAAGACTGACCCCTATAGGCTCGTATATCTGAATGCTTAGTCACCAAGGAGTTGAACTTTCTGTGAAGGATTAGGTGTGGCCTAGATGGAGGCAGTGTGACACTGGGGGTAGGGTTTGAGGTTTCAAAGGCTCATGCTAGGCTCACTTTTCTCACTAGCCCTGCAGATCAGGTGCAGCATCATGCACGGTGCCATGATGATAAATCGAATAAACCTCTGAAACTGTAAGCAAGTCCCCAATTAAATACCTTTTTTTTATAAGAGTTGCATTGATCATGATGTCTCTTCACAGTAATAGAATCCCAGAGGCCTTGTGATGTCTGATTAAACAAGAGCATGTATGTAGAGGCTTCAGAAGATTACTAGGCAAATAACTAATCAATATGTTGATATTTTTAAAGAAAGCATTTATAAAATTCACCTATTGTATCTCTTGGATTTGTGCTAATAAATTTTAACTCTCTAACATTTTCAGTCATTTTCTGAGTTTTATTTAAAAAAAAAATCACAGGAAACATATTAAAATGCAAACTGCCAGTGGGAGGAAACAATCATAGCCCTACCCAGCTGAGAGACTTATAAATCACAATATTGACCAACATGTCAAGATATCCATAGGTGCAATAGTGGCATTCATATCTTGTCACTAAGCAACAGCTGTCAAATTAGCCCTAAGGCCTGCTCAATACCAGAGAAACCATGCCAGTATTGGAAACCTAGCAACTACCCAGGCTAGTGATGCCATGGATCTTGGTAGAGAACCTACAACCTCCACTTTACTAAACCAGGATAATTACCAACTGCATTCTAAATACTTATCCTTACAAGCACACATAAGTATAGCTCTCACCTCTCATCAAAGAAGCTTCTCTTTGCAACAGACTCAAACTACTAGAGAAAACCATAACTGGTCAAAATGCAGAGAACATCTGTTCTTGGGGCACTCAGCCCAAGTGGACAGATCTACAACAAAACTTCTGCACCTCAGGCTCAGGGAATGTTTTGGAAGAGGGAGCAGGAAGATTGTAAGAGCCAGAGAACCAGAAAATCTGCTGTGATGTTGTCTCCTAGAAATGACAGGTGTACTGGCTGGTTTTGTGTCAACTTGACACAAGCAGGGCTTATCCCAGAAAAAAGGAGCTTCAGGTGAAGAAATCCCTCCATGAGATTCAGCTGTAAGGCATTTTCTCAATTAGTGAACAAGGGGATAAGGGCCCCTTGTGGGTGGGACCATCCCTGGGCTGGTAGTTTTGGATTCTATAAGAAAGCAAGCTGAGCAAGCCAGGGGAAGCAAGCCAGTAAACAACATCCCTCCATGGCCTCTGCATCCTGACCTGCTTGAGTTCCAGTCCTGACTTCCTTTGGTGATCAATACAATGTGCAAAGTGTAAGCTGAATAAACCCTTTCCTCCCCAACTTGCTTCTTGGTCATGATGACTGTACAGGAATAGAAACCCTGACTAAGACAACAGGCAAGTCTCACTCATAACAATCAGCTAAACAAGAGGCTACCAAGGACAACAGCAGTAGGTTCTACTGTAGAAAGGGGAAAACTTGAAGAGCCTTCCATATAGGAGGGGTGCCCTACCGCTGAAGTTTTACTTCAAGTGCTTCTAAATCTTTGGAGCTATATAAATTTACAAGATAAAATGTTTGGTCTGGAGAGACGGCTCAGCAGTTATGAGCACTTCTTGATCCTGTAGAGGACCTGAATTCAGTTCCAAGCACCCACACAGCAGCTCACAGCCATCTTTAACTACAGTTCCAGGGGATCCAATGCCTTTTTCTCGATGTGAGTACCATGTACACATGTGATGCATTTACATGCATGCAGGCAAATCACTCATATACACAAAGGAAGCAAATCTATACATTTTTAAACTTCTGTTAGTAAGAATATATAAATTGGCCACACATTTGGGTAGCTCCTAAATGTGAATCCAAAACACATATTAGCTATGGCTAAAAGTTGCCTTTAAAAAAATTAAGCAATTGTTTATTGTTTTGTTTCTATTTATTGTTAATAAACATTTCCCTAAATGTTCAGTAAAACTGAACAGATACTATGTACCCAGTAATTTTCAGGAAAATAGGAATAGTGAAATGGCTATCTCTCTATAGGAGCATACAGCTTGATGGGAAAGTTGGGTGACTCTCAGGAAAAACAGTTCAAGATACCACATATATTCCTATAGTATTCGGTAACTCAAATTATCATTCATATGTAAACCTCTCAAAAGGACAACTTTCATTTACCATATAAATCTTTAAAAAGACCAAATAATTTCTAAAAAGTAAATCATTAACAGCATGAAAAGCAAATATTACCACAAGCACACAAGAAAATGTGAGGAAGCCTGCAAGATAAAAGATGAAAGGCAGGCAGGTGGTGCATGCCTGTAATCTCAGTTCTTGGGAGAAAGTGGCAGGAGGATCGCCACTGTCCAGGCCAGCTTGGTCAGACAGACAGACAGACAGGGCAACACAGTGAAACCTTTTTTAAAGGATAAAAGATGAAAATTTGATTGAAAGGAAAGAAAAATTTAAAAAACAAAACAAAACAAAAGTCCCTTCCTGCGCGCGCGCACACACACACACACACACACACACACACACAGGACCAATGCAAAGTGAGGAGTGGAGTGATGTCTTCCAAACCCTAGACCCAGCCCAAGCCAAACAAGAATACTCTGCCTGAGGGAAGGCCCTTTCTCTTCTCTCTGCTCATTCCAGGGCAGACAGTAGAGACATCTGCATGAGAGGAAGGGCCATGAGGCAGGAAGTTACTGACTCTCCCCAAGAATAGAAATAGCCATTTCTTTCCCCTCTTTACCACAGGCAAGTTAGAGTGAACAGATAAAGAAACCACAAACAAGTAGAAAGAAATCTCAAAAGCAGAAATAAGATCTTCAAAAAGCTTTCAAAGGGAAGAAAATATTGGAAGGTAGGAACCTAACTCAACAAACCAGAAAAAAAAAAAACAAAAGAAAACAAAAAAACTCAAGGAAACAAACAGAAGATTTCAAATTTGTTTGCTTAATATCTTCGTAAGAACAAATTAATAAGCATGTACATATATCAGTATAAATATGCAGTTGATATGAACATGAAAAACTAAGAATTTTAAAATAGATAACTTAAGTAAATGCTTTGTGTTATTTGGGAAATACTGCAGCCTAAGTAAGTCTCTTGGAGAACATGGATGTAAGAAATTCTAAAGCCAACTGCTTGATTTTGTTTGTTTTCAAAAGCTGTGTGACATCCACCCACTTATTTCATAATATCTTCTCAGCAATGTTCAAAACACATAGGGTAATGACCATGGAGACAGAATACACTGGCTGAGAACAGAGTGGGAAAACTTCACTGAAGTTTTAAAAGTCAACTAAGACTTAGTAAAGAGGAAAGGGGAACTGGAGAACACATTCTTGAAATCAAGTTTCCCATGCAAAATAAGAGTACCTGCTACAGTTTAGATTGGAAATGTCCTACAAAGGCCTAGGTAACAAGGCTTGGTCCCAGCACTGGTACTGGAAAAGTGGGGCTTTCAAAGCGGGCCAGCCCACTGACTGAGGGATTTAGGTCACTGGAAGCATGCGCCTTAAAGGAGATTATAGGACTAGAGTTTCTGATTCTGTTTTTAACCTTGCTATCCAGGGAACAGTTGTGCAACCTGCGCTATCACCATGTGCTGCCTCATCACAGGCCAGAAAACAGGTCAAACTTGTCACTGTCCCAGTGAGCAACACTTGGATTTACTATTTGTTTTAATGAGGTTAATCTCTTTAACAACTAGGCCTTTACTACAATTTTTTGTTTCTACTTCTGAGAAAAGGTTTTACAGTGTTTTTTAGGCAGGCCTTAAACATAATGTTCCTGCTTCTGTCTGCTGAAAGCTGGGACTCCCATCATGTGTGGCAGCTTTTGGTTATGCCTTTAACCACGCACCTTTTCTGGCTAGTCTCAAATTTTTCCAATTCTTTTTTCCAAATGTGTTTGCTCTCAAGAGTATCCATTCTACTGCCTGAATGCTGTGTTATTTTGAAATTTCCTACATCAAAAACACTACTCCATTCGCTTTAAGCTCAGTTTCCCATAAAGTTTCCAGAAAGCAAAGTTTCTGCTTGGTGATTGCCTCTGGTCAGATACCCTACAGTTCCTACCTGATCAGCTTGGCTTCTACTGTCTCTGCATTTCTCTATCACCAGTCTGGTCTTCTGAATGCCTACCAGGTGCCCATGAAGTTCTATCTAAATGTTTCATACTAGGAACAGTCATACAAAGACTCTACTTCTCAGCAGCTTAATTGTAGCTCACAGCTGAGATTTTAGCCCATGATTGGCTGGCCCCTTTTGAGGTAGGCCTATGGGGAGCTCAACATCTCCTTATTCTTCCTCTTATAAAATGTTTTATTGCAACAAGTTAACCTCAAATGCCTATAATGGCTAGGGAATGCATGTGAATATACAGCTATTTATACAATAGAGAATGGTAGATGGAAGAGGCCGGCCTAGCATAGAGGACATCTACTATTAACTTAAAGTAAATGTTGTTATATAAAGGTTGTTGCCAGATGTTCCTATTTTTAAAAGAAAAGTTAAGAAGAGTCATGCATGATTGGGGTCAAGGGTGTGCGTTACATTTAACTTTGATGCTCCAAAAATAAAATCTTTTAAAAGAATATTGGAGACTTGGAAATTTTAACATAAAGTTTCAGCTTTAAATACTAAATATGAATCCTTCAATAAAAATAATAGAAGAGGTTAAAAGATAACATATAACCTATTACAAGTTTGTTATGGTTCGATGTTTGTGAGTCCTGAGAGTAAAATCTGTAGAAAGACTTACTAGAAACCAGTGAGCTAAAGGGTACAAGCCTTACACTACGAGCAAAGAATAATTGCTTAAAGCTGTAAGTCAATGACTACACAAAAGCTTACTGTCAAGGGAAGTTACAGGATTAAGGTTTGAATAATCAAAAAGGACTCTGTGACCCATATTTGACCCCGCATCCATCTCCATCACTGGGATTATGTATAAGAGCCACAGACAGAAAATGGAAAATGGGGGGCTGGTGAGGTGGCTCAATGGGTAAGAGCACCCGACTGCTCTTCCGAAGGTCCAGAGTTCAAATCCCAGCAACCACATGGTGGCTCACAACCATCCNTAACAAGATNTNANGCCCTCTTCTGGAGTGTCTGAAGACAGCTACAATGTACTTACATAAAATAAATAAAATCTTTAAAAAAAAAAAAAAAAAAAAAGAAAATGGAAAATGGGAAGAACTGAATGCTTTACAAACAGACTATGCATCTAGTGTATGTTAAAACTACAGCCAACAATCTAGGACAGTTTCATTACAAAGCTTCTATTCCAGCAGTTCTCAACCTGTGGGTCTTTATCCCTTTCAAGAATGAGTGATCCTTTCACAGAGATCACCTATGACCATCAGAAAAAACAGATATTTACATTACAATTCATAACGGGGTAGCAAAATTACAGTTATGAAGTAACAACAAAAATAATTTTATGGTCGGGGTCACCACAACATGAGGAACTGTATTAAAGGGTCGCAGCATTAAGAAGGTTGAGAACCACTGCTCTATTCCTTGGTGTGCCCTCTACAGGTCTCCAATGCCAGGATTTGTTTTGTTTTGTGCCTTAAAGAATGTCCCATTGAGAGGCTTGAGGAATCAACTGACTCTCTAGGCTGAGTAGAGCAAAGAGCAAGCCGGCAGTGAATTCTTTCAGTTCAGTGGTCATAGGCATGTAAGGACTATAGGGCAGCAACCCACTGTAGCACCTGACTTCTGGGCTTCCTTTCATTAGGAGTCTAGTGGTGGTACAAAAGGAAAATACAATTCTGTATGCATCACAAACAACTTAATATACTCTAGTATGCAAACGAAACAGCACTCCCATTATTATATAATTAGTATCAAAATTAATGCAGAAGCCTTTTACCTGGGAGATCCAGGTAAAGACAATAAAGATGGCTTATTACTTGTATAACTTTGAATTTACAGTTAATGATAAATAATAATTACTACTCATAGCTCTAAGTTGTTTTTTAGATAAAGAAATTAATAAAGAGGCTAATTAACTTTAGATATAGAGAAAAGAGAGACCTGTTTGGAACAGTCACTATTACCTCATCCATTTGGAGTATTTTCTAACTGTGGGTGCAACACAGAGAAACTGTACTAAACAGCTTCACTGGAGATCTTACATATTAGCCTGGTTAACAAGGATCATCACAAACACAAGCTACTGAAAAAAGAGGGTGAAAGTCGCGTCACTAGTGAGGAAATTATTTATCTTAAACACGAAGTACCACAGAGGAAAGGAGGTTTGTTCCAGAGCTGAATTCACCAGGGAAATCTTGTCCTTCTATTTTACATTTGTTGCCAGCCTTCAATCACAATCCAAAACAGCTCCAGAAGCCCATGAACACAACAACATCTAAAACACGAGAAACATTTCTCCTCCCATTTGTTTTTCTTCCCACACAGCTCTACATTATTAAGAAAACCTGGGCTTTCCTTCCGACTTCTATTTAAGAGTCCTACCTCCCAGCACTGTGAAGCAGAGGCAGGTGGCTGGCTCCCTGTTAGTGAGTGAACCAACGAAAGAAGAACGAACAAGCAAACAAGGGAGAAGACCACAAAGAGGAAAAAGAGGAGGAAGAGGAAGGGGAGGAAGAGGCCGATTCCCATGACAAAAGAGGTAAGGGTGCGAGTTAAGATCACCCCGATTATTTATACCTCCACCAAGTCAGATAATAAACACAACACATACAGGTGTTCTTTAAAGATTTCAGAGCAAATGGACAGGAAAGCAATAATCTCTTCTGAAGTAAACTTTTTCAAAGAGTAAGGAGAATTTGTTTTTCTACATATGAACTCAAAAGTTTTAGTGCAGTAGTTCTCAACTGGTGTGGGTGGGAACCGGTTTGGGGGTTGAATGACCCTTTCACAAGGGTTGGGCCACATAGATAACTTGAATATCAGATATTTAGATTATGATTCACAACAGTAGCGACATTACAGCTCTGAAGTAGCAATGAAAATAATTTTATGGTTGGGGAGTCAGCACAACATGAGGAACTTTATTAAAGGGTTGCAGCATTAGGAAGTTTAAGAACCACTGTTTTAGTGGTAAACTGTATAGTGTGATTATTATTATTATTATTATTATCATCTAGAAGATTAGTTCTTGAGTCCAGGCTATATACTTCCATTTTCATTTTCATAGCAGACTTAAATGTGTCCTCTTGCTTCAGTTAAACTCCTTTAGTTTTTTTAAGACAGTTTCAGACTTGTTCCCGCAGCGTGTCACTCATTTAAAAAAGAAAAAAAGCTATGAAATTCATCTAATCTTTTGAAGAAGGTAACAGTTTGTTAAAGTGTTTAAAAGATTCTTAAATGTTTAGAATTATTCATACCTAATTGTAAGTTTAAAGTATTTCAATTAAAATCTCAAGAATTTACAAGAACCAAATACTTAGGGTTATGTTCTACAGTATGTGTAGATAATGTCACCTGTCCAAAATTTCTAGTTCAAAGATTTGCACACAAACTAGTCTTGCATCCATTTAAAGGTACTTACTGATCCTTTCAAATCAACTCCAGATCTCCTTTTATTTACCGTTTTATTAACTCTATTCGGGACTAAAGTACAAACTTCAGATCATGTCCCCCATATACTAGCCTTAGCAGTAAGAGACTAGTGTTTCAAAAGTTCCATCTTATCCTCCAAGGATAAAAAAATCACCAGCATCACTAACAGAGAAGAGTAAAGGCTAAGGAATCATTCTATCAGTGTTTCTGCAGTAGTAGTACTGAAACAGTCTACAGTTTTCTAAGTAGACATTATAAGGCATAAACCTTTGGAGTGTTTCTCAAGTTAGTCACCTTATTTTACACATCCTGCAAGTATAGCCTGCAAAAGTGTTTGGGGTTTGTTTGCTTTGTTTTTAGTTTTCAAAGCAGGGTTTCTTTGTGTAGCTCTAGCTATCCATGACTCTGCTCTGAAGGTTAGCAAAACAAAACAAAACCCCATTTAGAGTAACGCTGACTTATGTTGGAGTTCAGAAATTGCTACCATCATAAGTATAGCACTTGGGTATTATTGATGCCTTGAACTAAGGGAGACTTGAAGACTTGGAAGCAAATTCTCCTGCTGTCTTCCTATCTCTTACCCCACATTTTCCTCTGAAAGTAGTCCTAAAAACAGAACTCCCCTTTCCTCAGGGATGATAAAAGAAACCTAACACCTAGAAAGGCCACTCTTAGAAAATCCTCTCTGTCCCTCTAACAGGGCAGAAGGAATGCCCTGTTAGAGATAAGAATAGGGAGAGAGACTGGCAGCACTTGGAAGGCAGAGAGGCAAATCCCCAAGTTCAAGGCCAGCCTGGTCTACAGCCCAAAGTCCAGGACAACTAGAGCTACACAGAGATACCCTGTTTAGAAAAAACAAAAACAAGCAAGCAAGCAAACCTCAAATCCAGGACTTGCTAAGTTCCTCCATTTCAGTCCACTACCATTAGACCGTGTCCTTCTGTCCACACACTCGCCCACCCATCTGCCTACTCCTAAGACAAAATGGTTTCCCTGGGACTCGGGTCTTCGTTTATGAAAGCTCCACACCACATAAAATTTGGCTTAGACAAGTCTGTTTTGTTCTCTCGTGTAGCCAACCCAAAGCTTTAAGAGCAGGCATGGCTCGTGACCTTACCGTGAGTTGGGAAAAGCCGTCACACCCGACACGCGGAACAACTTTATGAGTTGAATTTTCCACAATGAAACCAACAATAAAGGACAGCTACTCTTCTCTACTTAAAAAGACAGTAAATGACTTTTTGAAACTTTCCTACAACCAAAATGAAGTTGACAACCAAGAGACTCAGTTCAGTCAGCAACAGGCCTCATTGAAACTGATTTTGTAGTGAATTTTTCTTTGGAGAATTTTATTTAAAACAGCTGGAGATTATAGCTTATTTGCTTAGGAAGAAAATAGATGTGTAACATAAAAATAGCCCTTGACGGTGTGTTCAATAACTCGATGTTATTATCTCATGGATGTGTATGTATACACACATAATTATATTGTACAATACAGTAAAATATTACATATTATAATGTGTATAATGTTACAAGGTTTTTGAAAGGCAGAGTTTAACCATGTTGATCTCTAATATACTTTATAAAATATGCTGTGAAGCTATTAATTGTAAAACCCATATATCGCAAAGCAGCTCTAATATTTGAAAGCCTGTAGCAGCCACGGACATATCTAATTTAAAAAAACTGCAGGAAATCATTTTATATTTTAAAAAAGTCGAAATAATCTGAAATCCTGTGTTTCTAGTTTGAATACAATACAACAAGCAAACTCAAAAGACAACAGATAATGCAGATGGTTGTCTGGCAAGTCCTAAGTGTGGAGCCAAATAGAAGAAAGTGAGAAGTCTAGAGACTCTAACAATTACAAGACAGAAAGAGGTTATTGGAACAGGGTGAGCTTTAATTACAGACTCAAAAGGATTATCACCAGGACAGAGTTAACTAAAAACACTGGCTTCCCTTTTCTTTGACGTTGCAACAGTTTAAATTTTCAGTTTGTAAAACTGTTGGGAATTATCTTCCCAACTGTCTCTAGCCAAGTGTGTTAGCATGTTAATAAGTCGAAGGCAATGCTACAATCAGGTGGATCAAAAGGAAAATTAGTGTGGGAGCTAGGGGTGCTGAATACAGATTAAAGAGAGAAGACTCCGTTTGTCAGTGGAGATGAGCCAAGTCAAGAGAGGAGCTGAACAGCGGTGGGGCACCAGGCACACACTCGGGAAGCCAGCGCCTAACCCCACTGGAAGGACCATCAACAGGAGGCGGCTGATGGAGCGGCCTGCGGAGATGCGCGGTTTGCAGGCAGCCCGCCCTCCCGTCCTACTTTACCCTCGGCCGAAGCCACCAGTCTTCACCTGGAATGGGAGTTCCGGAGTGACTCGATCAGCCGCTGCTTCTGCTGCTGGAGACTGGTGAGGCCGGCAGGGGACCCGGCCGCGGAGGATGACGCGCTCTTCGCCAGGGGAAAGAGCCAGCTCATCCTCCTCGGGTCCCCGGGCCCGAGGCCCTCCAAGGTCCTCTGGCCTGCTGCTCCTAGCTTAGCCCGGTGCTTCCCGGGCGACCGAACACGGCCGAGCTGGGGCCGCCCAGGGGCCGCGCCGTCTCCCACACGCCGCGCTCGCGAGTACCCTGGCCCCGGCGGTCCGAGCTACCACTGCGGGCGGCTGGAAAAAGGGCGACTCGCCGGCTGGACCGAACCCCGGTGCGTTCCCGGCCCCAACACGAGCCTCGGGGGCAGTTAGCTAGGCCCTGTCGCCTCGCCGGCACTGCCTGCTCCACCGCCGGGGCGTCCGTCACCTGCCCGGCCGGCCCCGCCTCCTGAGGGAGGGCCCCGCCCACCCGGCGCCTGGCGTCATCAGACCGCGCCCTCGCCGGGGACGTGCGAGGAGCGACGTCGCCGCGCCGGGCCGAGCGCCGCTCCGGCTCCCCTTTCCCCCTTGTGCAGGGCGAGAGGCGTCTATGGGGCTCCCGCTGCCGCCGCCGGTACCGCCACCGCCACCGCCGCCGTCGGCTGCTAGCTCTATGGCGAGGAGGAGGAGGAGGAGCGCGAGCTCAGAGACCCAAGTAGATCCGGCGGGGGGGGGGGCCCGCCGGGCGTGTTGGGGCGCGGTGGGCGAAGGGAGCGGGGAGCCCGAGAGGGCGCGCGCCATGGCGCCCGCCGAAGCGCGGCCACGGTGGCCGGAGCTGGCGGAGGCAGGCGGGGAGCCCCGGGGAGGACGGGGGTGCTAACGGGCCGAGGGGGGGGGGCCTGTCAGGGGCGCGGCGCGCAGTGATGACGCCACCGCTTTGTACCTGGGACTTCGTTGTGGGAAGGAAATTGCGAGTGGAGGGCGGTGGCCTACGTGGGGCCCCGGTGGCTTTCGTCCTCGGCCGTGGGGTGGTTTTTTTTTTTTTTTTTTTTTTTTTTTTGAAGAGGGTTTGGGGGGAGTCGGTCTGGCTCCCGGCCACGCGAACAGACACCCAGCCCCTGGCCGGCGGCCAGCCGAGCGAGCTAGCCCTGACATGAAGGCGGCCGTGCTCTCTCCACGTTGCTCGCCCACGGAGGACGCTCGACCTCAGGGATGAGAAGGCCTTGGCCGCCTCCCCCCCCCTTGGAGGGACCCCTCCCCCTGAGACGACAGTAGAGAAGAGGGGATGGAGGAAAGCGGGGTTAGAGTACAGTTGTGTCCCTAGAGCGCGCGTAGGGATCGGTGTGAGGACGGAGGGGGAGGAGGAAAGAAGGCGTGCCCAGCATCACCTTTTGTTTTCTCCAGCGTACATTTACGAGTTTGGGACACCAGGCCACCCTCTTTTGAACTCGCTCGTTTTGGTCGGGGGTTATTGTGTGTTTGGTCCTTGTCCGTCTGTATTAATTATCTCACCATTGTATACCGTGAACCTTGTGTGGATGGCAGAGACATGAGGTCTCTCTTGGGTTGCCAGTTTTTGAAATTAGAAATTTTTAAATTACACATTTCATTCCTTTCCTTTCCTTTCTTTTCTCCCGCCATATGAACATTTGTTTCTGAGATTACCTGATGGCTTTTGAAAACATTTTTTAAAAAATGTTTCCTCTGTTCTGGTTTGAATGAATAAGATTTTAAATGTTTTGTTAGAAGAATAAAAGCAAGCATTCTGTTATGAAACGTTTGATTTTATTGATTTCATTTTTTTTTAGCTTGAAATGGTTCATAGTTTTGTGTGGAGTGAATTGAACTCGGAGCAAATCTTAATTAGTGAAATTTATATTCAGCTAGGAAATCGGTGGTGTGGGGCTTTTATTCTCAAAATGTTAGCTGTGTGCCTTAAGAAAAGGAACTTTGTAAAACTTGGAATCATGAACTTTGTATAAGGAACCTAAGGCTTCTATCAGCCCAGTTTTATAATTCACAGTCATGATATTGGTGTTTTTTACTTCAACAGGTGCATAAGTAAAGGGTAAAGTCTTTCTATGAAACAAATCTTCAATCAAGTATAACATTTTGATGCTCCGAATCTAGACTCCTTGTGCTGTCACTATGCCAGCAGCAACCGTAGATCATAGCCAAAGAATTTGTGAAGTTTGGGCTTGTAACCTGGATGAAGAGATGAAGAAAATCCGTCAGGTTATCCGAAAATATAATTATGTTGCTATGGTATGGACATGACTAAAGCTTTATAAATGCCTTTTGTAAGGGTGAAGTGGAAAGAGTGTGAGTGAATAAGTGTGTGTATGTGTGGTTTTTTTTTTGGGGGGGGGGTTGCACTGAGGCTGGTTTTTCAGTGGCCTAAGACTTCCTGATTAAGCTAGGCTGACTGGCCAGGAAGCCCCAGGGATCCACCTGCCTCTGCTTTCCAAACACTTACATTGCCAGCACATGGGCCATGTACTTTTTAAGCATAGGTTGTTGAGCTTGAACACCAGTCCACATGCTCGCATGCCAAGTACTTTTACCAGATGAACTGTCCCCCTAAGCCCTGGAGTGGGCTATTAAACCCTTCAATTAAACCCTTTTCATTGATAGCTAGGGATTAATTTCATCATGAAAAAAGTGGACTATTTCTTTCAGCGAAGGCCATCAGAAACAAAACTATTTTGACAAAGTTGAGTTTTTTTGCTGCTTGCATTAATCAGCAAGGGATTAGGAATCGGGGACATTTGAATAAAAGTGGCAGACATGCTTTTAGGATTTGGTCTTGCTTCCCCTGGGTTTAAGGGCTTAAGGGAGACAGGCTTCACTGTGCTCTCGGGAAGCTATGGCGTTCCTATGGGTTTTAACAGAGTCTGAGCTGCTGTGTGAGAAGGCAGGAGTGAGATACCAAGGCTGCAGCAGATGGGAAAGAGTCACTCATTTAGCTAGGAGGAGAAAGTCGTGTGGTTTAGACTTCTTTGGCATGGGGAGGAGGACATGGTTACAGAATGGACTTGTTGAAGTACGATTTTGTGAAACTGATTACATTCAGTGGGAGGACTATAGAGCTATCTAAGCATGTCAGCTCAGCTCTAAGCAATCCCAAGGCCATGCTACTTGGACCAAATAAGCTTTCAGAAGCCAGTGAGTTCCTGGGTATCTTTTAAAACAAAGAACAACCAAAATAGAACTTTTAGAGAAAAGATTGCTAAAGCTCCAGAAACATACTTGATCATTAAACAACTCTGCTCTTATAGGTGGTATTTAGTCTGCCTAACATGTTTGTATAATTAATTTTCTGCTTTGTTATTGCACTTTGTATATTTGTTATAGCTAGTCTGTTTTTATGATCCACACAATTATTAGCCCTAGAATGCAGTATTTTCAATGTCTTGCACCTCTATCCCTGGCCTACTTCATGTCTAGCTTAATGTTTATAGAATCCAGTAATTCGCTGGTGATTGTATTAAATTCAGCAAATTTTAAATTTCTTTACTGTTTTATATTGGCTTACTATTTCTTCTTCCTCTTCTTCGTCCTCCTCTTTTTTGTTAGCCTTAATTTGAATGCTCATGCTAAACTAATACATAATTTTCTTACTATCACAAGTTAAAAAGAAGTTCATCTCTGTGGATGAACAGGAATTTCTTTACATAGCATACCATTTAGTAAGGTATATTTGTCCGTAATTAGATCTGAAACTTTCTGTTTGGGCAGGGACCATTATTTTTATGAGCAGTAGAAATTGCTAGTGGTCATTTTATATCTCAGATAATAAGGAATAGCTGCATTACAGAAATAACAGCCTACATGGAGAATGTGAATTGGACATGCTTTCTGTGAATTACACAGAAAACACCTATGCTAACTAAAGAAATGACATTAATGAGACTTTTTCTTTATTTTGGTGGCAAGATAAATGTTGTCTCACTGCTTTGATTGGAAAGCACAGAGTATTTTCTACTTTTAAGTCAATCTTTCATGCAGGTTGAGTTTAGTAATGTAATGCTATAAGTGTAGTTTCATATGCCTACTCCTTAGGAATGGGTTTATGCTTTTTCTTTTCCTTGGAAATGGCCCAAATATTTGCCTGAGTTCATTATGAGTTATCAGTACAGGATAATAATTTATCGATAATTTTCAACTAAGAAAAAGTAATTTAAATTTATAGAATTTTGAGGTCTAACAGGTAATGCTGTTCATGCTTATAAAATAATCATTGAGTGTGAACATACAGAATTTCATTGTCATAGAATTCTCTGACTTGTTTCAAAAATTTCCTGATTGTTTATGGGTTGTATTTATGACCATTTAGTAAATAATTTTCAATTATTTTACAGGACACTGAGTTTCCAGGCGTTGTTGCAAGACCCATTGGAGAATTCAGAAGCAATGCTGACTATCAATACCAACTGTTGCGGTGTAATGTAGACTTGTTAAAGATAATTCAGCTCGGACTGACATTTATGAATGAACAAGGAGAATACCCTCCAGGAACATCAACTTGGCAGTTTAATTTTAAGTTTAATTTGACGTAAGTGGGAAATAAATATATAACCTCAGTTTCCCTGGAAATGTACTAAATATAGAAATTCAAAAGTTTAGGCTTATTATTATGAGGCAGTTGTAATTGCTTCATAGTTAGAAAGATAATAAAAACTTTCTAATTTCAAAGACTTTAGTACTAAAGATGTTATTTCTAAAATATGATGGTCACTTTTATGGAAAGTTATGAAGCTGTATTTTTGTTGCTGTTTCTGTTGTGTTTGTCGTTGTTTAAGTTGCTGCAGATGAAACCTGGGGTCCTAAGCATGACTCTTAGGGTATAGATTTTACTATTACATTTGGCTGTTGTTTTGGGTTTTTTTGTTTTTTTGTTTTTTTTTTTTTTTTGAGACAGTGTCTCGTTATGTAGCCCAGGCTGGCCTGGAACTCTCTATGTAGACAGTGCTGGGCTCAAACTCCCAGAGATCCATCTGCTTCTGCCTCCCAAGTACTGAGATTAAAAAGGCATGTACCACCACACATAGAGCTATCACATTTGTTTTTATGCCCAACTTGGAATTCATATGATTGGGTGGCACTTTGCTGACTAAACAAGCAGGTATCATTCAGCTACAACTCCAGTCTACTATAGACTTGTTAAGATAGTCATTATTCCTGTGAAGAAATTTTTATTACAGTCATACTTTGCATTCTAAATACTGACCACATGTACTAAGATGTTTCTTGGAAAATTGGGGTTATTTTCTTTTCAAATTCATTTTCTTCCCATGTAATCCTCAACCTCTTAATCTACATACAGAAAATGTAATAGTATTGAAGCTTGCATATTTACCAAAATCTGATGTCTAACTCAAATCTTGGGTATAAACTAAAATAGTTCTACATTAATTATTGCAATCTTCATAGCTGAGGGAACTACATGAAGGTGAGTCCATCCTTTTGACACAGCATCATTGGCAAAGTTTATGCTCAAGAACCATGCAGTTGAATTTTTAAAATTTATTTACACACACACACACTGTTTTAAGTAAGTTTGCCACATTTATAACCATTGTGGAGTTCATATGACTTCTGAGCTTCAGGATATAAGTGCCTAGTAGGGGACAGGGGCATATTATTGCTGTTCAGGTATGGAAATAAAATATATAGTATATTCTACACTATGTTACAATATTGTGGTGCCCTTCTGCTTGGTAGCCTATATTTGTATAATGTGATCAAACATCTGGTGTGAAAAATAGCAACAGAAAATGATAAAAACAATCAGTGCTAGTGTAAGAATTCTTACATGAGAATCCTTTCTTCATTCCTATTCTTTGTTGAATATGTACTGTTTTTTAAATGTTAGACCTAATGAATAGCAGGACTAATGGTTTTAGAAGGCGATAGTGTAAGCAATGCAGTTGCGTATCTTTAAAATGTATTGTTAGTCCTCTAAATAATCCTGATCGTATTTTAATACCTAGTACTGCACTGACAGTCCCTGTAGACCCTAGAAAGTCTAACGTGCTCATCCCTGCTTTCATCATTTTATAATGTTTCATGAGCACTTCAGCTTTGGAACAAGTTGAAAATACCCTTCCAATGCTTTCCTCAAATGATTACTGTGTTCTTTAGTTTTTTCCTATTTGACTTCTTCAGGGTTCTTTTTTACCCCTCAAATTAATCATCATAACATTGGTTTTTGTTTTTATTTTGTGTGTGTGTGTATATATATATATATATATATATATATATATATATATATATATAATACTTGGTTTGTGACTGGGAGCTAATATATCCATGTTTGGTAAAGCTGGTAGTCTCCTTTGCAAGATGGTCGTTTTTGTAGCAGTGATTTTTCCATTATTCTCCAGGAACATTTGTTTTTTTTCTTACTCAGACAAAACTAGTTTTACTGCCAATTTTGCTATTTCTACTAATGGTAACATGATAGGAATGGTAAAGAAAAGAGTGCATTGGCTGGGGAGGTGACTCAGTGCTCAAGTGCCTGCCATCATGGTAGATGATCTTAAGTATAATGCTCAGGACCCACATGGTGGGAGAGAACTGAATATGTGTCATATGATGGACATGTGCAGGCACGCACGCGCACACACACACAAACACACTTGAAAATTTTAGCCTAAAAATTTTAAGAAGAAAATAGTGAAAAATGTTAATCAGAGCAAAAGCCTTTGAGAAGATAAAAGTAGTACTGCATAATGTGGGAAGTATCATAATAGCATCTTAGACGTGTTGAAGAATCGTGGAAATTGACTTTGTTGAATGCCTAGAAGGAACATATCAGTGCATTAGGCTCTGCGGCACAGTGTTGGTGAACGTTGTCCAACATCATAATAACTTAGTGGTTTTCATCTCTCTGCCTGTTGTCTGTGCTTGTGAAAATTTTTGTGTTTAATTCTCACATTTGTCCATGTCAGGGTTCTTGTAGGTTTGCCAGTGTTCTTTCAGGTTTTACCATTAGCATCAAGGGAGTAAATGCAAATAATTATTTATCAGGTGTAGATAAAAAGATTTGTGGAAAGATATGTGTGGTTGTAGTGTGTGTTTGCTTAGATTCTTGAGAGTGGCCCATTTATAAGAAATACCTGCAATCGGAAGACCACTCATCAAGTGTTACTTAACATTCTCTGAATCCTGGAGGCATGACTTGTAATACCTAAATCAGTGTTAGGTAACAAACATTTAGGACCAAATACTCTATGTAAAAATATGTCTTTAGACATACTGGTATTTTGGTCACTGTAACTGTTATACTTACTGTGGGCTTGAAAGCAAGCATGTTTATAAATGTGTGTTTTAAAGCTAAGTCTTCACTTTCTTTGCCCAGTGCTTGATAAACTCTGTAACAGAAAAGAACATCACAGCCTTAGTTAAGGAGCACACTGACTGCTATAGTGTCCTCTTCAGAGCTAAGCTTGGGTGTTATGGAGTGAGCAAGCTGGGTTATCCTCACCACTGACATAGCCTAGAACTGTTGACTTGATGGACAGCATTTTCTAACCTTCTCATTAGCTCCTCAGGTGAGGTAAACACACTTACCGGGTGTGGACTGTTAACATTGAAGTATATACATTTTAGACATAAAGAAAGAAAACTTGACTGTAACAGTGTTACACTGTGACTTTATAAAGCCTATTTGCTGACATTTTTTTTTCTTTTTGTTTACAAAAAGCATGCTTTTGAAACTGCATTGTATTGAAAAGTTGAAACAACTTTTACTAGTTTCTCAACACTTCCTCCTAGTTGTTGTGTAACTATTATATTTTTGGTATATATTAAGGATTTCTCATTTATATGTGCTACTGGTGATATTGTTATTCAGAGTTCTGAGTAATCGGTTACTTGACCTTTTTTTGTTTTTTTGTTTGTGTGGGGTTTTTTTGTTTGTTTGTTTACTTTTGTGTAGCTCTGATTGTCTTGAACTTGCTGTGTAGACCAGGGTGGCCTCAAGCTTAGAGATCTGCCTGCCTCTGCCTCCTAAGTGGACCTTTTTCTTAATGTACTGTGGTATATCTATGCTATGGTTGGATGATTACGGAATATGCTTTAAGGTTGGATGGTGATAAGGTTGGATGATATAGGTGGATGATTTGGGTATATACTTTAGGTTCTTTAGTGAGCCTCTCATATGGTTCCTGACTTATGATGGCTCAATTTACACTTTTTGACTATATACAGAAGAAGTATGCATTCAGTGGATGAGACATTAAATTTTGAATTTTGTTCCATTTCTTTGGCAACACTGTCTACTCTTATACAGTGTTGGATAGCAGTAGGAAGCACCATCTCCTAGCCTGCTGCTTCTCCTAGGGTAGCTTTCATTACACTCTGCTGCCAAGCATTTATGTGATGTAGTAATGTTTTCACCTTTTGTTATTGTCCTCCTAACTTCTAATGAGGTTATCAGGTCATAATGTTAATCGTGGAGTATTTGTTATGTCCTTCAGAAACTTTGTGGTTAATTTATTGGAAGTAGATATCTAAATCCAAAGTTGAAATCTTGTCAAATTTTATGTATTCATTCCCAGAATGAATATTTCAGTAAATTTTAACTGGGCACACATGTGCATATTAAGAAACAAGCAGGCGGGCTTGCTACTGTTTTCTGAAAGTTATAGTCCTTTGCAAATTGGAAACTTCTGCTCAGTTTCATCCATCAAAAGGATAAATAATTAGCCTATTTTAAATAGCTTTTGAGAATACTTCCTTGTGAGAATACTTCCTTTTTATTTGTCTTCTTGTCGTTCATAGACTTTGCAATTTTAGGTATATTTTTGTGTTATTACTTTATTTGAGTTATTGTTATTTGAGTTTATTGTTATTAATTTAATTTATTAAAAACTAAAGATTGTTAACCATCAGTATGAGAGTAAGTGACATTTGAAGAAGGTGCTATATCGACCCTATGGTGGGTATCTGGGAGGTAATCAAGAAGTAGTTTAATGATGATAAGAACACGTTTAGAAGTGTGAGTTCTTATAATAGGGTTTATTCATATTATTATAAAAATAGGAAATTTGGTATTTTTACATGATTGAGTTAGTAGATAGTGCATCTTTAGGATATTAACTAAAGATAGCTAAATATACCTATGCCTTTTGGAAAATCTTTGGAGATTTTTACATGTTTTTTACTCATGTTCAGTCATAACTATATACTTTGCTAACTTAAATCTGAATAATAGATCTAACAGGCAGTAGCCAACACTAGATGAAATTCTTACAGTTTGACTAAACAATGTTATAGTTACTTTTTAATGTTAGTTTTAGTATTTTTTCCCTTTATTGCTAGAATGTTTGAGAGTAGAGAAAGCAGAATGTAGAACATCTAAGGTTGGTACCATCAGAAAAGGATAGTATAGTGACTGGGAAATGGACCTCCTAATTGCTATCAAACTCACCTTACTGTAGGAAGTTTCCTTCATCCTCTCTAGAGACTAACCTCACCCATAAGGCTATGAGTTAGGTATTATAAAGCATGAGTTCTGTACCAAACTTTATTATAAAAGACTCATTCAACAAAGCTTAGACTGAGTTATATAAATTTTGCAGAAGAGAGAGAAAGGGACTGTTCATATGTCTTTGTTTGCCAACCTTACTTTATTATAAAATACCGAGGTACTCCTCCAGGTCTCTCACCTGGGAATTGTGATTCAATAGGTCTGGGACTGCATTGGGACCTGGGAATCCATATTTTTGGTAAGTTCCCCTGGTGATTATTATCATTGGGCAAGTTTGGGAAATAATGGCTTAAGTGCACCAAGACTCACTGTCCTACCTTATTGATGTATTATTTAATTTGGTAATGGTTACATAATGTTGACTATAATAAAATAACTTGAGCATGTGGCTAAGAGCAACATGAGCCTGGAGAACAGTCTACTGTATTCTTGATTGATTAATCATATTTAAACAAGCTTCAGTGTGAGCCCAAGGACCTCGTTTAAGGGACATATTTTTAGTATAACAAACTATTTAACTGACGGTATTGGGAGGGTGGGGGCTGCATTGAATTTATTCTGATATCTTTCCTACAGGATTTTTCAAGAGAAAGCATGATGGAAAGTGATGATTGTGGCTCCTCTCTGTTTTTAGACGTTTCAATTCTTAACTCTGTCATTTAGTTCCTGACAGTCTGGGAACTAAAACTGACCTTTGAAATTGATTTCCAGAGAATAAACTACAAAAATACATTTGATGAAAGTCAAACATTTATTTCGGTTTTGTTAGTTTTATTGAAGTCTTTTATAGAAATTTTCTTTTGCTGATGGTAGAGACCAATGTTAAGGTTAAAAAAAATAAATAAAAATAAATGGTAAATCCACAAGATACTTTTTCATGAATCTTCAACTTTTTAATATAATACTTAACGTATTTGTGCTTAGAAATTATAGGTGGCTTTTTGTCTGATTTAAGTAAAAGTTTGAAGAGCTGGTTTATAGTTGTGCTTCCTGGCTTGGTTTAAGGTAGTCGTCTAGGATTGTATTTGCCTCTAATGTAGGTATGTGATTGCTGAAGAAGAAATGATGTCATAACTGAGTCTTTAATTCTGAACAGTTCACTGCTTACTAGAGGCGCTGAAAGGCTCCTCATTTGTGAGAGGAGGCATCTCCTTTTTCTTTAAGATGGAATGTAGTTTAACTCAGCCACAAGAAATGTTGGCCCCTTGGTGTCTCCTTCCTGGTTCTGCTGAGAGCATGAGAGGTGTGCATAGCCCTCAGGGCTGTGGTTACAGCTCCATCTGGCAGCACTAAAATAGCTGCAGAGACTGAAAAGACCATGTCTGTGGTAGCCTCTGGTGAGTAAAAGACCCTTTTTAAGCCCAGTGAAATTTATGTAGTATTTAGAAGCTGATGAAATTGAGTTGGTGGTAAGGGTTAACTCACCATTGGACTATTTTGAATGATTATTTACTTTTTGGATACCTTATATTTTATTTTTCTTGATCATTTTGAAGCATTTGAATGGTTGGACATAAACCAATCCTCTGTCTTGTTTCTGCATTGTAGTTGTAGGCATAAGTGGAGAACAACTGTTTAATGGGAATTTTGAACTTTTTTGTTTTCTTTCTCCTGCCAGGGAGGACATGTATGCTCAGGACTCTATAGAGCTACTAACAACATCTGGTATCCAGTTTAAAAAGCACGAGGAGGAAGGAATTGAGACCCAATATTTTGCAGAACTTCTTATGACTTCAGGCGTGGTTCTTTGTGAAGGGGTCAAATGGCTATCATTTCATAGGTACAAAAAAAAAAATTAAATAAGGGGTTGCAGTATGCTTCCATCCCATCTGCCTTACATCTGTCTGGGTCACTGTGTCAGCAGTGTTGTGCTTAGCTCTAGAAAGAGTTAACTGCCACGAGTCTGTCTAAGACCTCACCGAGAACAGTGCTGTTTATCTTTTAACAAAGCATTTGTTGTAACCTGAGAGGGAATGGTGCTTAGTGGCTAGAAACAGCTTCCCTTCAAACCTGGCAGAGCTACTGAGGGTTTGTGTCCCCTTCCTTCTTAACCAGTGTTCAATCTTAGATTTTATGTTTATATAAAGGGAGGAATTCATTCTTTAAAAGCTTGGTGGTACTTCTCTGATGTTAGCCACTGTGCTAAGATTCTAAAATTGAACACAACAGACTAAAATTTTCCTTCCCATGTCCTTGTCATTCTGCGAAAGGTAAATCAGCACCGTTTTTAGTAACCTGATTTCCGGTGTGGCATGTTGTATAGTAATAGTAAATGTGACGAAGAGCAACTCATCCACAGAGACAAGGCCGAGGATGGATATTTAGGAGGTTGCTTGGGTTTGGTTGGGGTTGCTTTGATGAGGTGATTGGGAAGACTATCCTTATGAAAAATGCCTTCCAGATTTTTCTCAGTGGTCAATTACAACCTATTTAAAGCATCTCATATTTTATATATACTGTATATGATGATGTTTAATTCTTTATTATAAAAATTAAACTGGATAATTAAGGAGGATTTCTACAAGGAAGTTAATTCATATAAAAGTCAATTTACTTAGAGGTGTGAAAATGTTTTTCTATGCAAGTTCTAGAACTAAAAGAGACTTGATGTTATTGGGTTTATTAATTATCTGATAACAAGGTTTCTATCTATGTTCTTAGGTTTTTAAAAAGCACAGTGTTTCCTGGCATAGTGACACATGTCTTTAACTCTAGCACTCTAGAGGCAGATGCAGGAAGATCTGTCTGTAAGTTAAAGCCAGCCTAGTTGATAAAGTAAGTTCCAGACCAGTCAGGGCTACACCATCAGACTTTTTCATCAAAGAAACAAAAACCAAAACCACACATACCTGCTCTTGGGTACGTGTACCAAAGATCTTCTATGGTAAAACTTCTCCTCCTTCATATTATAAGTAAAATAATAAACATCAAGTAAAAGTTTATTTTGTATCTCCTCCAAAAAATAGGCTCAGTAAGGTCATTTGCCAAATATGAGTTTAAATTATAAGAAAAAGGTATTTTATAGCTATAATTCCTCTCCTTTAAACCCATGGAGAAAACCCATGTACCTAAAGGTCAGTACCCACAAACATTTGTCTGTATAGAGAACTCTGGGAATTGGGCACTTCAAGGAAGGCTTGCTGTCACGGGCCCTTCATAGAAAGTAATGTTGAAGAAGTCCGGGATTGGAGGGAGTTAGGCAGCTATGGAAAAAGTGCTAAAGGATGTGTAATGTCAATTTGAGGGAGCAGGGGGTTGTATTATATTTAAAAAAAAAACAGTTCTTTTCCTTAGTTCTATCATATTTAACTTTCCCATTGATAACTGTCTCTTGGAGAGTTATACTGACATAGAAACAACATTTGAGGAAATGTACATCTTAATAAAGTCACTTAGTGGAAATGAAATACTTAGGGATTTATTCTTTAAAATTGGAAAGTGTCACCATCTCATTCATGTAAATGGTGACAAGATTTTACATGACTTTTGCCTTTGGCATGCTAATCTTGCTGGCTTATAACATTTTCATATACCTTCCCATTCACTGTGGCAGTGACCTTACTGACCCTATCTTTTGGGGGTGTGTGGTTGACATAACACTCAGCTTTTACTTGGGTATTGGGGATCAAAATTAAATACTCATGTGTGAACAGCGTCTCTCCAGCCCAGAATTTTCTTACGTATCAGAAAAATGTTATTTTAGTGACTGTAGAGTTAAATTGATAGTATCATGTGTTTAGGATGCTGAGTGATCAGTTTCTGCATTGTAGTTATGAATGTGTTTCTTTTCATTGCTCCTGTGTGTACATTATTGTTAATCATTTTGCCTATAGCATGAATTGTTTAACTTTCTATCTGAAAAACTAATTTCTTTCATTGTATGGTATTAATGTATTTTTTTCTGAATTATTTTAATCTTTTTATTAGTGGTTATGACTTTGGCTATTTAATCAAAATTCTGACCAACTCTAACTTGCCTGAAGAAGAACTTGACTTCTTTGAGATCCTTCGATTATTTTTTCCTGTCATTTATGATGTGAAGTACCTCATGAAGAGCTGCAAAAATCTCAAAGTAAGGCTTCAGATGACTTTATCTGGAACTAGCACATTAGTTAGACCAATGATTCTCAACCTGGAAGTTGAACAACCCTTTCTCAGGGATTAATTATAACCATTGGAAAACACAGATATTTATATTATGGTTCATAGCAGTAGAAAAATCATAGTTAAGAAATGATGAAAATAGTTTTATGGTTGGGGGTCACCACAATACAACTGTATTAAAGGATGCCGCATTAGGAAGGTTGAGAATCCCGATTAGACCAAGTAATTTCTATGGTATCTTAGGCCTGAATGTTTTAGAAGTTACGTTAAGCTGGGCAGTGGTGGCACACACCTTTAATCCCAGCACTTAGGAGACAGAGGCAGTCGGATTTCTGAGTTCAAGGCTGGCCTGGTCTACAGAGTGAGTTCCAGGACTACACAGAGAAACCCTGTCTCTCGAACCCCCCCCCCCAAAAAAAAAAGGTTGCATTAAATTATCCGATCCTATTCTTAAATAACATATAGACAATCACTCTTCAAAGCTGCAGTATTTATCTTAACAGGATAAGGTTTGTTTTAGTTTTGTGTTTTGCTTGGTTGGATTTTTGTTTTGTTGTAGATTCTTTAAATTGTATTTTATGTATATGGGTATTTTACTTGCATGTGTATATGCACCAAATGTGTGCCTGCTGTCTGAGGAGGTTAGAAGAGGGCATCTCATCTCCTAGAATTATAGTTATGGATGGTTGTGAACCACCAAGCTGTGTTTGGGCTGAATCTAGGTCCTCTGCCAAAACAGCAAGTGCTCTTACCTGCTGAGCCATCTTTCCAGCCCAGAATAAGGTTGATAGGTTAATTTCATTAAATATATTTAAGATGCACACACACTCTCTCTCACTCCTGTGGAAGTTATAGCAAGAGGTAGCAGAGGCTAAAAGAGTGTCAGACCCTCTGGAACTGGAGTTAGGGTACTTGTGAGCCACCTAGTGGGTGCTAGGAGCTGAAACTTGGTCCTCCACAATAGCAGTGCTCTTAGCTGCTGAGCCAACTCTTTAGTCCCCAGAATAAATTTTTAACAAAAGCCAAGCTAAGGGCCATGTTTTTGTTACTGATGCCAGATTGAGGATCATGAACTGAAATGAAAGTGTGAGGTGTAGCACACTAACTGAGCCTGTATTGCAGAGGTTCTCACACTCCCAGCACACAGAACTATCATAAACATACAGATTGGGGTTGGCCAGCAGCAGGCAGAGACATTCAGTAGTGTTCTAACATCGTTTGCCTTCAGATTATCCTGACTAGAGACTCTCCTTTATTCTTTCTTGTTAAGTATGATGTTATTTTCGTAGCTAAAACTGGTTAGGCATAAATACTATATAGTAAATGTGTAGGTTCTATATAGACAGTAGCTTATTCTGATAATACTGAATGTATGTAGCCATGTATGTTTAACCTTTGAACATTAATTTTATCAAAACAAATGTTTCCTGATTAAAGAAAAGTGCTACTTTGGCTTAAGAGCAAATTCCCCTGAGTTGGCACAGATCCCTGGCAATACAGTGAGTAGGTTTTTAGTTGCTGGATTTTGGTGTGGTATGTAAGTTATAACTAAGGTTAACAAGTGTATGTGTAGCCAGTATTGTCCCTGTCTTCAGTAAAAACCAAGGTTGGTCAAGTTTTCCCTATCTAGATTTTAGAAAAATACAAACAGAGCTTTGCTTTAGCTTTGCTTTAGGAAACAGTAAGGAATTTAATCGTTTTTCTTAAGCAAGAATGGAGGAATTATAATGTGGAAGCTTTAGTTTCAACAATTTACTGAGAATTATAGAACACAAATAATTTGCCTCTGATGTAGATGTGGTGCCAAATAACTAGGAGAACTTCTTGAAAGATTGTCTCATGACTGTCAGTTGAAAGTCATAGAATCCTGTGTCATTTGAGGTTTCCTCATAAGTGAACTCCAGCAGAATATCCTGACTACTTACACAGATGAGTGTCATGCTGAGAATCTAAGGCTTCAAGTTCCCATCTGTCTGGCTCTGGAAGTTTTTGTTTTTTGTTTTTTTAATTGACAGCTTGGTACAATAATAGTTTTCAGAAACAGAGTCCTAGTTTTTTATTCATCTATATATTCAGAAATACCTAAAAATATCAAATATTTTATTGATTGCTATGTGAGCTGCTCACATTAAAAGTGTATGTTAGCAATAAGGTGCTACCAATCACTCATATCTAGTCTGCTGTGTTCTAAGCAGCTGCTAAGGATGCATAGTGCACACAATGTTTCTAGCACAGAAACAGTTGCTGGACAGAAGTTCTGTAAAGCTAGGATGCACTGCAGATGGCATGACTTGATAATAAAGGCTTTTTAATTTAAGGAGGAAGTTGATTGGTAGTCTCCTTCTGTGTCTGCCTTTTATTTCTTCTCTTTTCCTTTGACTCTCATTATTTTTCTCAGTCATAGCTATAGTAATATAAGTAGATCAGAGCAAACCATTCTAAAAGAGTTGTATATTTGTAAAATTCTCTTCTTAGTTGAGAAAATGAAAATTATGTGGTAGATTGACAATTACAGTGGTCTGAACACTCATGTTGTCTTTGTTTTATTTAGTTTTAAATACTTTAGGGGATGGGCTGGAGAGATGGCTCAGTGGTTAAGAGCACCGACTGCTCTTCCGAAGGTCCTGAGCTCAAATCCCAGCAACCACATGGTGGCTCACAACCATCCATAATGAGATCTGACGCTCTCTTCTGGTGCATCTGAAGACAGCTACAGTGTACTTAGATATAAAGAAATAAATCTTTTAAAAAAAAGACTTTAGGGGATACAGATATTTTTAATGATTGATGGTTTAATACACTGAGTGTGGTTTATTACTGTTACCCTGAATATCATCTACTTCCTCCATATCTCTGGAAAATTGTTAAGGCATGTTTAAATTGCCTTAAAATGTATAATTAAAATAAAATTTTCCTATTAGAATTTCATATTCTGGTAAAAAAAAAAGGCTTTGATAATCCACAAATAAGTTACAAATTCATATTTTATCAATCCCCTTGCCATCTTTACAAGGTTAATCTTTTCATATTAAAAATGTATTCATATTTTTGTCAGTGTCTAAACCTGTAATTGTGAATTCCAGTCCCAAAGTCTTCTCTATTTGACAAGCAACTTTTCTTCTTCTAGGGTGGATTACAGGAAGTTGCTGAGCAGTTAGAGCTGGAGCGGATAGGACCTCAACACCAGGCAGGGTCTGACTCACTGCTTACAGGAATGGCCTTTTTCAAAATGAGAGAAGTATGAAGACATCAGTGCCTTTTTCTTGGTTGTTAGGTAGAGAACATTAAAGGTCTGATGACAAAAGTTTTGGGCATTAAGAACCTACTAAGTGAAGATATAAATAGAGGTACTATATAAGTTACATCCACCACATTTGAATGAAAGTGTTATAAATAAGTCCTCCTGAAATGAAACTCAAAAGGAAATAGAATAAATTCTTTATAGAATAAAAAACATTATTTATTCTACTGAAATAAGTTGTTTATAGAATAAAAAATTAGGTGATTGTAGAAATCATGTACATATGAACATGCTGTTTTTTAAGCTAAAAATGTAATAATGAGGGAACTCAACTTTCTTAGACCCCATACAAGCCAGGTAGTCTTACCTTCTCTGTCTTGAAACTGGTGGCGAAAATAGATTTGCTCATGTCATTCTTCATTGCTTTAAAAAGGTTTTATAAAGTAGAACTTAACAGTTTTTACTAAGTCTTAAAGGGCTTTTTGAATATATAGGTATTAAATAAATCTGGCATATAGTTGAATCAAAACTATCAGGAATTTCCCCATTAAGTACTTCAAGTATAAAATTGTTAGGAATAAAAGGATGATATGTAGTGGAACTGAGTGTTTTTAGGATAGATAACTAGGTGATAGATGTCATGGTTACTTCATTGCTGATAATAATAAACAAATTTTAATTGTATATCCACACATATATACATACACACATATGTATCCTATTTTTGTTTGGTACGTGTGTGTGTGTGTGTGTGTGTGTGTGTGTGTGTATCCTAATTTGGTTTGGCATAAATGGTACAAATATATATAATGTGCCTACAGAAACACATTTTTATAAAATAGTTGCTGTGGAATTATTTTGAGTATATTCTCTTGGTAAAACATGCTATTGATAGAGCTCATTTGATCTGTTTTGCCAGGTAGTATCGATTTAGAAGTTACTTGAATTGTCCACTCACATAACTAACTTGTCTAGTTTCAATATAGGACCACCTTTTGGATTTTTATTTTAAAATGTTTTATGGCTAGTCAGTGGTGGATTTCTGACACCAGTTTGTTATCTTTATTTATTTACTTTTTTATTGGCTTCTTCAAGGACAGTAATGTAGTGAGAATATTGAGGTTTACTGTCAATAACACGTTTAGGATTTTGTTAATTTTAGTCAGTTCACCCTTGCACATAGACTTAAGACAACCTAAAATGGTTTAATGTCCCCTCCCCTTCTTGCATTATTTCTCATATTCTGTGAAGTTTGTTATATTAAAGAAATGAAAATGTCTGCCATGTTTTTTATGCTCATAAATTCTTATTAAAATGAGGTAAATGTTAATGAAAAAGATTTTTGCTTTTTAGAACGTGTCCTTTAAGCCTGTAGTTAAGGGCATCAGTCAGTCTTATTTATTAAATATGCAGCATAGCTTCTTGAAGGAACATCACAGAAAGAGTTAATAGCAATTACAGTGTTGAGATGTAAACTACAGGTGGTATCATTTGCTTAAAATGATTTTCTTTTTCTTTCAAAATTTTCTTTTTAGATGTTCTTTGAAGATCACATTGATGATGCCAAATACTGTGGTCACTTATATGGCCTTGGTTCTGGTTCATCCTATGTACAGAACGGCACAGGGAATGCATATGAAGAGGAAGCCAGCAAGCAGTCATGACAGGAAATAGTCTTATTTTTATTTTATACGAGTTACACACATGCTTGTATATAGGTTTTATCATCCCTTAAATAATAGGCAATACCTCCCCCTCCTTTTGTAGACCTTTTCTGCTTTCAGTAATAAGTATGGCCTTTCTTAGCTATGATCTTAATAAATTAAAGTACATTCAGGTTAAATCTGGCCTTAATTTAATACACTTCTTATCAAGCTTGTGTGACAAAGCTACATTACTGAATAATTTGATAAACTTTGCCTACTTGAGCTTGGTTTTGTTTTTCCCTTTTCCTAAATTAACTAGCATTGAGTGTAATTTATTTCCCTCTTCCATGCCTCTCCTTCTATTCTGCAGTACTTATAGGTATTTAAGATTGTGGACCATCAAGTTTGCACTTTAGAGAGTGATTTCAATCCTCTATTTTATCAGAAATTGTGATTTTTCTTGCTCTTAGCTAGAAAAATGACCACCTACCACCTTTTTACAGTATTTGCTTGTTTTTGACATTCAGAGTACAGCACGTGCATTGTGCAAATTGTTCAACAGGAATAACAGAAAAAGACAAGGAACTACTGAAGAGCCTAGTAACTACTGTTTCTGTGTTTAGTGTTTAGCCTTCCAAGCACATCTCATGTCTGTTGGTTTCTAATTGGCATGCATAGGCTGCTATGTGACTGAAGAATTTCAAACCAGCTTTACACCCTTCAGGAAGAAGCCCTTGTGATTGGCTATGTCCTCTGTGCCAGAAGGCTGGCCATTAAGATGTTGGAGCTCCAGTTTTATGACAACACCACCTCCCTTGATCGGCTTCCTTTTACTCCATCACTTTTACCCTTACTGTTTTATTTTATAAACATATTTATGATGTTCTTGATTTGTTGATTACACAAATCAATTTCATTAAAGTCCAAAGATAACAAGTCTTAAGGTACATTTTATATCATTAAAAATACAAAAAAAAATGTGATTTCATAAATGCTACAAAAACAAATAATGGAGAGATTTGGTGCAAAACAACAAAATGCAAAATATATATATAAATACACACATATATAGCTAATAAAATTACCTGAGGAGTGTAATGCTTGTTTATTTTTTTGTGTATATCTTTGCAATCTATTTTATATATATTGACAAGAGACTGTGAAATATTTAGCCATGCAGAATATGTGACCAGACCAGAGCATGTGTTGGAAGATTTTGGTGAACATTAACTCTACCCTGAAGTGATGGACTACAAGTTGTAATGTGTGTTATCTACACTTCAATCAATATTAGCAAGTCTCTAACTGTTAGCAACATAGTTCGTTTCCCTTGTACATTCTGTAAACATGATACGAAAATGCTGTACCTGGGCGGTCCTTTTTAAACTAAACATTATTTGCAAAACAGAGGGTATTATTTGTTTTTAAAGCTTTTGTAAATAAAGGCTTCAAAAATGTTTTCCTATATGTTTGTGACTGATGACTTTGGTTTTGAAGCACTTATTTAGAAGTGTTGAATATTTGAGTCATTTTCTCTGGGTAACAGGACTTCACTAGCTATAGGTGGTTGTGTTTGTGTGTGTTTTATTTTTTTCAAAAGATTGGTTTAGTTTTTATTAGTATTCAAATTCTAGTAAGGTCAGCTGATCCATAAATCAATTCTCCAGCCTAGAGCCTGGGCCATGAAGCAAGGCATTCTGAACCCTTTGTATCAACTGTATTTCTTTTTCTTGCTCTTTGTAAGTACCTGACTGAAAGAAATTAAAAGACTCTGGTTATGGAAGCTCACATCTGTAATCCTGCTGTTGTGAGTGACTGTCCTGAGTCATTATCCACTGTCTTGGTGTGTTCAGCTGCACTCCCTTGTAAAAGGATTTTTCCATGCTGGGCTTTTTATCTGATTACATCCCATCGAGGCAGGATGGAGAAGGCCAAAATAGCCTCACTTGAGTATCCAGACACTATACTATTGTACAGCTTTTCCTTAATTGTACATGTCCTGGGAGAGGCTAGAGGTTATAGACCTAGAAGATTAGGAGAAATTAGTATATGCAGATAATGAGAAGCCTGTCTCCCTGTTTGGTAAAGACTTTCTATTTTTTTATTTTTATTTTATTTTTTTTTTTTTTTTGGTAAAGACTTTCTAATTATAACTGTTGAGAAAGGAGTATCCATATCATTGCCAGTAACCCTCACATTATGCTCTGTAAAGAAACTCCACAAACTCAATGTTTCCTCAGAGTGAAGGTGGGCCATGGTTTATCCTTGGAACCCTAGGGGGAGGACTAAATACTTTTAATCTCCCCAGGAACACCTAGCATTTTTATCTCCCCAGGAACACCTAGCATTGGGGAGATCCAAGGAAGATCATGAGTTTGATAAGAGTAGAAAACCCTGGTTTCAATCCCCTTTAACCTCCAGAAAGGGTGGAAGGGAATCTTTCTGTCTTTTGCTTTTGTAAGACTTACAAACTAAGCATACTTACCACAACCTTACTATGACTTATTTTGAAAATCCAAGATGAAGCAGTGTTCTATGGTTTCTTTTTGATCTTCCTCTCAGAAACTGGAACTGCTTGTTCTGCAGCTGTTGCTGAGTTTCCTGATTTATATTAATTTGGCTTTCTTCTCTAGAAGTAACTTGCTCAGGACTGTTGAAACCTTACTAAATCTCAGCTTTGAATACATTTGATCCAGTCATCTGGAATCAACAGTCTTTACAGAAGAAAGGTTGAACTGGTCTATAAGGCAATCTGCTGTACTTTTGTGTCTTGCAAACTGAGAATTTAAAAACCGTTTTTTCAATGGTTAGACTGTGTGCAGAACATGTCCTGACATGTAAATTATATGAAATTCCAATTTCAGTATCCGTAAGTGAAGGATTAGTTTTTAGATTTATTTAAGTATATGTAAATGAATGTATTGACTGAATGTATGCATATGCACCAGGTTCATGCCTGGTACTTGGAAACATCAGAAGAGGGCTTTGGGTCCTCTGAGATTACTTGTGGTTATGAGCTACTGTGTGTATGCTGGGAATAAAACCCAACTCTTTTAGGAAAGCAGTCAGTGCTCTTAATCGCTGAGCCATCTCTAGTCCATAAATGAGAGGTTTATTGTAATTGTGCCCCATTAATCATCCATGGATTGTTCATGGCTGTTTTGACAGTAGGAAAGTTAGGTTGCTGCTGCAGAAGCTGCTTATGATGTGCATGATCATACTCTGCTGGTAATAATTAGCATTTGGGGTGCCACATGTATTGAAACTATACCATTGTGTTTTTTCTAGTACCTGCCCATATATCAAAATAGGACATGTGCAATTTACATATGCTTTCAGGTGCTTGAGAGCATAACTATGGGGGGAGGGGAGGTTATGTATAATCCTGATAGGCTCTCAAGGCATCATCACTATTATCCTGGTATTTGCTTGGTTTTTACTTTACATATGTGTGTCTGTGCACCACATGTGCTTAATACCTTTGGAAGCCTGAACAGAATATATCTGATCCACTGGGCCTGGAGTTAAGAGTCGTGAGGCGTCATGTGGGTGTTGGTAATCAGACCCAGGTCCTCCAAAGAGCAGCCAGTGCTCTTAACTGCTGATCTTTAATGTTCAAGCAATTTCTGGGCCAACTCAGAGCGTACACTCCAGCCCTTGTGAGTGCTTGGATAATAGGGATTTAGCAAATGCTTCCTGTGGTGATCTTGTTCAAGCAGGGTACTCCAGAAAATCTCTGAAAGTCTTCCTAATTAATTTACACATAACCAGAAGTCAAGGGGAGTGCTATCTTCCTACCGGATTATCCAGTGTACACATTGGTTATTCTATGATACTAATTTGGCAAATACAGTGTGTTGACATTTCCAGAATAAACTCTTAACAGTGTTCCCCACGTAGGGGAAAGCAACAGAAGAATTAGAAACTTATGGGTTATCCTATCACAACATAATTTCTTGAAAATTAAAAATGAAAACAACCTGCAACCAAAGCACCTTTCCCAGTGGCCAGATCGTTGGCCAAAAGAACTCATTCCCCATGTCCCACTTGAATGTTCCAAGTAAAGTGTCCAGAGAAACACCAGACCTCTGGGGAATCGTTGCTTGAAGACTGAAGAAGACATTGGAAGCAACATCAAATGATTTGGAATACATTTCTTTCGCATTTAATGAGTCTGATGTTACAGGAACTATGGGCCTTAATTTTTAAGAAATCAATATTGAGTTTGAACAGAAAGAATTAAAATTGATTGAAAGACAGCGAGAGGGGCCTGGCGGCCGTGCGGGAGCCATGGCGGCCACGGAGGCGGCGGCGGCCGAGTCTGAGGGTCCGGCCCCGGGTGTCCCGGCCACGCCGGCGAGCACGCGGGGAGCCGCCGCCGCCTCTAGCCCGTGGAGGCCGCCCGAGTCGCGCAGCCGACCGAGACCGGCCAGGGCTCGGGCCGCGGCCCCGGTGCCACCAGCCCGGGAGCTGATCCAGCCGTCGGTGAGCGAGCTGTCCCGGGCTGTGCGCACCAATATCCTGTGCACCGTGCGCGGCTGCGGCAAGATCCTGCCCAACAGTCCCGCTCTCAACATGCACCTCGTCAAGAGCCACCGGCTGCAGGATGGCATAGTAAATCCAACAATAAGAAAAGATTTGAAAACTGTACCAAAATTCTACTGTTGTCCAATCAAAGGATGTCCTCGCGGCCCCGACCGACCATTTTCTCAGTTTTCTCTGGTTAAACAGCACTTTATGAAAATGCATGCAGAGAAGAAGCACAAATGCAGTAAGTGCAGTAATTCCTAGGGCACCGAGTGGGACCTGAAAAGACATGAAGAGGATTGCGGCAAGACCTTCCAGTGTATGTGCGGCTGTCCCTACGCCAGCAGAACTGCGCTGCAGTCTCACATCTACCGAACTGGCCACGAGATCCCTGCAGAGCACAGAGACCCACCTAGTAAAAAAAGGAAAATGGAAAGCTACCTGCAAAACCAAAAGTTGTCCAGTAAAACCACTGAACCACTGAGCGACCAACCAGCCCCTCGCCAAGATGCTCCTGAACCAGATGCCTCGGAAGTAAAGCTAGCAGCATCACTTGAAGACTCTTGTAGCTCCCACACCAAAAAGCAGAGCATCTCGACGCCTCCCAGGTGTCCCCAGAAGTTGCTGTTACCAAAGCCTAAGGTGGCTCTGGTTAAACTTCCGGTCGTGCAGTTTTCCCCTATGCCTGTCTTTGTGCCTACAGCAGACTCCTCGGCCCAGCCCGTGGTGTTAGGCATGGATCACAGTTCTGTGGCTGGTGCTGTGCACTTAGTACCCTTGTCGGTAGGAACCTTGATCTTCAGCCTGGATTCAGAGGCCTGCTCTCTGAAGGAGAGCCTACCTCTCTCAAAGATTACCAGTCCTGTTGTTGAGCCAACGAACACAGGTGTTCAAGTGAGCGTGGGTAAAAGTCTGTGTAGTCCTTTACAAGAGGTAGGGAGTGCGTGTCAGAAGACCAGCATTTCCTCAAGCAACGTGCAGACGGATCTGACCTATGCCTCAGCCAACTTGATACCCTCTGCTCAGTGGCTCGGCCCTGATTCCTCTGTGTCATCGTGTTCTCAGACTGACCTGTCGTTTGATTCTCAAGTGTCCCTTCCTGTTAGTGTCCACACCCAGACGTTGGTGCCCAGCTCTAAGGTCACTTCATCCATAGCTGCTCAGACAGATGCATTTATAGACGCCTGTTTCCAACCTGGTGGGGTCTCCAGGGAAACCCAGACCAGCAGGATGCAGAACTGCACAAACGACTCAGTGCCAGTGGGCCACACTGGCCTGTGTGGGGACATTTTTGAAAGCGTCCATGCGTCATACAGTGTGCCCACTGACACCATCATGAGTAGCAGCTTAGTTGCAGAGACAGTAACTCATGGTCTGCTACCTCAGAATGACCCTAAGATCTTAAGGCAAGTCATGGAAAAGTCTGCACCCGTGTTAAACTTCAGTGCCCAGAACAACGTGCTTCCTGCACAAACCATGACAGATAATCAGACCCAAACCATAGATCTACTGAGTGACTTGGAAAACATCTTGTCAAGTAACCTGCCAGGTCAAACACTGGATAACCAGAGTCTCTTGTCCCACACAAATCCTGGGCCTGATGCCCAGCTCCCAGCCGGCTCAGCGCAGAATTCTGGGATTGATTTTGATATTGAAGAGTTCCTCTCAGCCTCCAATATCCAGACTCAGACTGAGGAGAGTGAGCTTGGCTCCATGAGCACTGAGCCGGTCCTGGAGTCCCTGGACATCGAGACACAGACTGACGTCTTCCTCTCAGATCCCTCCGCACAGCCCTATGGGTTTAGGGCAGGGTCAGGCTTCTTGGGCCTTGAGATGTTTGATACACAGACACAAACAGACTTAAACTTCTTCTTAGACAGTAGTCCTCCCCTGCCCCTGGGCAGCATCCTGAAACACTACAGCTTCTCCATGAGTGCCGACTCCTCCGACACAGAGACCCAAACCGAAGGAGCCTCCACAGCTCCGCACGCACCTGCTCTGGAGAGCAAGGTCCAGTTGAGCAGCACAGAAACACAGACCATGAGTTCTGGCTTTGAGCCCTTGGGGAACTTGTTCCTCACCAGCAACGAAACTCAGACAGCAATGGATGACTTCCTTCTAGCCGATCTGGCCTGGAATACGATGGAGTCCCAGTTTAGCTCTGTGGAAACCCAGACGTGCGCAGAGCTGCACGCTGTCTCCAGCTTCTGAAGGTGCAGCCAGGCATCCCTGCTCCTTGTGGGTTTAGAACATGGGCTCAAGGACATCGGCACCAACTAGGGATGTAGTCAGTGGGGCAGCTGTTTAGATTCTCTTCAGTTCTTGGTGTTTTGTACTCGTGACCACAAGATTGGTGTGCAAATGTGAGTGTATTATAAAGTGTAAAGTGTTGATCTAAAATGTCGCCTATGTTTGCTCCTGTGTAGCTATTCTATCTTTAAAAAAAAAAAATGCATTTTACACTGTAAAACTTAGAACTGTTTAGCTAATCCAAGCTTAGCAGGTGGTAGGGGGCAAGCTTTGCAGCTGCTTTAACTGAGCATAGCACACTTTAATGGCATCTCCACGTAAAGGGCACCTCAAATGCTCAATGTTTGTGTGGCCGCTAACTCCTGAGATGCCACCACCTTGCCTTGTCATGTCCCTCTGACTTCTGACTTGGAAGCACCAAGGGAAGCCACAGCTGTCTTTAGCTTTTATGACANCAGCTTCTCCATGAGTGCCGACTCCTCCGACACAGAGACCCAAACCGAAGGAGCCTCCACAGCTCCGCACGCACCTGCTCTGGAGAGCAAGGTCCAGTTGAGCAGCACAGAAACACAGACCATGAGTTCTGGCTTTGAGCCCTTGGGGAACTTGTTCCTCACCAGCAACGAAACTCAGACAGCAATGGATGACTTCCTTCTAGCCGATCTGGCCTGGAATACGATGGAGTCCCAGTTTAGCTCTGTGGAAACCCAGACGTGCGCAGAGCTGCACGCTGTCTCCAGCTTCTGAAGGTGCAGCCAGGCATCCCTGCTCCTTGTGGGTTTAGAACATGGGCTCAAGGACATCGGCACCAACTAGGGATGTAGTCAGTGGGGCAGCTGTTTAGATTCTCTTCAGTTCTTGGTGTTTTGTACTCGTGACCACAAGATTGGTGTGCAAATGTGAGTGTATTATAAAGTGTAAAGTGTTGATCTAAAATGTTGCCTATGTTTGCTCCTGTGTAGCTATTCTATCTTTAAAAAAAAAAAAATGCATTTTACACTGTAAAACTTAGAACTGTTTAGCTAATCCAAGCTTAGCAGGTGGTAGGGGGCAAGCTTTGCAGCTGCTTTAACTGAGCATAGCACACTTTAATGGCATCTCCACGTAAAGGGCACCTCAAATGCTCAATGTTTGTGTGGCCGCTAACTCCTGAGATGCCACCACCTTGCCTTGTCATGTCCCTCTGACTTCTGACTTGGAAGCACCAAGGGAAGCCACAGCTGTCTTTAGCTTTTATGACANTTTTGAGTCTTAGCTGTCCCTTCCCTCCTGAGCTGTGACTGCTGCCAGCTTCGTGTGCCATCCTTCTCCCGCTTTGAGGTTACTGGCCAGTGTGAGAATAGCAAGCACTCGGTGGCAGTGACAGTCTCAGTACGAGGGAGGTATCCAGCCTGTGCACTGTGGACACCCGCCGTTCTGTTCATCTNGGGCTCATCCCCCTTCATGGGTGAGCTCTCTGCTCCCTCCAGAGTGTTGATGAAAAAGATCTCTGTGACCAAATCTGTGGGATTGCCACGTGCCAGACGGCAGCCAGAAGAGCACACAGTGGCTGGAGGGTAGTTCCTGGTCGACCCCAGAGCTTCTAGCTTTCTGTAAATTGGGGTTCCTGTGACTCCCCACTTTGTGCTCGGTGAATTTACTAGAACTCAGGGATACTGTTTCTGTGAAGGGTAGGCTGGGTGGAAAGGGGTAGAGGACTTCTATACCTCTTGGCACACCACCTACCAAGAAACTGCGTGTTAGTCTTGTAGGAACCTCCAAACTCAGTCTTGTGGGGTAAATGGCTGCTTCGTTGTGTGGGTAGAGAGTTGCTTAAACCATTAGTGATCAACTTAAACTTGAGTGTCGCCCTTCCCGGTGGGTTGGGAGGTAGGGATAAAGCTGAAAATACCCCAACCTTTCGATCATTAATTATTCCTTGGTCTCTCCTGTGACTTGTCCCCATCCTAATACTACCCAGATGCTGCCAGCTACCAATGACCTCACAGCAAACAAAAGCAAAACATTGTTTCTGAAGACTTTGGGTTCGGGGACGTTGTGAGCAAATACATACTTTACATCACCACCCCNACAAACATCCTTCCNGCTCCACAGTAGACCATGGGGCCTACCCGACTGCTTCCCATAATGGACTCCGAGACCCTCTAAGAATTAAAAAGGGAGACGTGGGGTGAGGGAAAGGCTTTCCTGCCCAGCCCCCTGTCAGTATGNTGCACTTGTTATCTTGATAGGAGAAGCAGGGCCCACAATGTCTTTCCTTCCACCCACCCCCATCTTTTCCCTGAAGGAAGCTCTTACGTCTGGCAAGCATAGTATGTATACCCTGAGACTAGCGATTGTAGAATAGACCCATCCTAAAGTATGCTGATCTAGATTCGGTTGTGATACATTCTTTAAAGAGGAAAAATCTGGAGACCAATCGCTTCAGTGGTTAAGAACATTCTCTTATTCTGAGGGAAGAGCGAGGTCAAGCATGCCTTGGCGGGGGCTCTCTGTGCTAAGTAGATCATGGATTCATAGCTGTTGCCTAACTCTGAGGCAATTCAGAATGAGCACAGCCTGGGGACCCTTCCAGTTAGCCTGGATGGAAAAGCCCTGTTCTTTTGGCGTATGTTTGTGCTGCCAAAGCTGAACCTCAAAATGAAACTTAAGGGGGCTGGTGATGACTCATTCGGTAAAATGGTACTGCTGCAGTCCTGTCCCATTTACCCGATGCAAAGGACTCGGTAACGGNTTAATGACACACCCGGCAGATGAATGCAACCCAGGAGCTAAACAGTGGCTGTGGCCGCAGCCGCCTGTGAATGTGAGTTTCAGAACAGACGTAAAGCCTTAACTTAGATTTTCTGTTGTTTTGGACTCATCACTGCCTTAACGCTCAGGCATCTATTTAAGCCCTCTGGCTGAAGGAGAAATGCATGTCTGCTCGGGGCTCTTTGTAAATATAAGTGCAGCGATCTATGGCTTTTTAAGTTTTTGTGTCTGTGGCAATGTGTCTTAGTAGTTACAGGCTAAAGAATGGAGCATGTAATTGTCCTTNATGTGCAAGAACTGTCCCCACAAAAATCTTAGTCACCTGAACTCCCCTAAGGTTGCTTGTTTGTGAACATAAATTCAGTGATTAAAGAGAAGCTAGAATTCTAAAAAAAAAAAAAATTGATTGAAAGATGCTCATAACCATTGTTAATATAAGAAAGCGCAATCTCCTGGGTGTACTACAATCGATGATAAAGGTAATTGGCCAGACTTATAAAACTTGTGAAACATTAGGCGTTTATAACATGCAAGTGTTTATTCACCAATGGGTCATTCACAGATAAGTATGCTGTGAAGGAACTGTTCATGTCAACAATTTACTTTCTTAACTCTCACGAGTTTACCCAGTGATTCTATGAAGTTTTGAGACAAGCAGAACATTCTGTTTTCATGTTTGCCTGGGGCCCACTCTTGCTATGTAGTCCTGACTAACCTTGAACACCTTATTTAGACAAGACCTTAAACTTGTAGTTATCCTTCCTCTTCTGAGTTACAGACAAGCTAAAAGTTCTAATTCAACTTTTACCGCGTTGAATTTAATACTAAATTTTATTCTTTTCTTTCTTTCTTTCTTTCTTTCTTTTTTTTTGAAGACAGGGACACAATCAGACTGTGCTGGCTCATGCCTTTAATCCCCAACACTTGGGAGGCGGAGGCAGGTGTATCTCTCTCTGAGTTTGAGGCTAGCCTGGTCTACAGAGCAAAATCCAGAAGAACCAAGGCTACACAGAGAAAATCTGTCTCAAAGAAAAACAACAACAAAAAAGCCCAAGGTTTGAATATGTAATTATGCTATGTACTCAAAGAGATCCCCCTCCCTCCTATCTTCTGAGTTCAGGGATGAAAGATATGCATGACCACATGGGGGGTTTTTGTTGTTACTTTTAAATTTAGGGTTAACAGCAATTTTTCTGAATGAGAACTGTCCTCAGTCAACTACTGGGGCAGCAGCTTTGGCTATCAGCTTTTATTATAAGTTTGACAGAGTTCCTTAACAAGTTTTCCCTAAAATTACAAAGCAAAACAATACCTTTACTGTGTTAGTTTTCAGCAAAGACTAACTTCTTTAAATCAGAAGCCTTCCAAGTTGTTCTGTACTCTAGGTGCTATTAAAGTTTAAAGGAGGGCTGGCAGAAATGACTCAGTGGGTAAAAGTATTAGGTATGTGGCTCTGATGACTGGAGTTTAACCCCTGGAGTCCATGTAAAGAGATGCCTCCAAAGCATGCGTTTGCAGTCCCATCACTGAACACCCAGAAGCTCAAGGGGTGAGTGCCTTGGAGTGTGTATGGAGCAGCAGCAGCAGCAGAAACAAAAGAGATCCTGCTTCAAGTTGAAAGGTAAGAACAGCTCTTTAAAGGGACCCTCTGACCTTCACAGATGGCATGGCGATTGTGCATGCACACACATGCACAAACACACATGCATGCCTGTGCCTAAAAAAAAAAAAAATTAAAAGATACGTGTAACTGTCCCAGGAGATCTGCTAACCTCTTCTGATCTCCACAGGGACCAGGCACATGTGGGCAAACAGACAGACACATAGCAAAAACCTTCATACAATAAAAAAAATCCAGGCAGAGGCAGGTGGACCTCTGTGAATTCAAACCGTGTCTTGAAGACAGATAGATAGATAGATAGATAGATAGATAGATAGATAGATAGATAGATAGAATTAAGTCATACAAATTAAATGTACATTGTTTACAAATTCTCATTGGAAATGTTTTTCCTCAGTTCTTTGTTTATTTTGCTGCAAAGTGCAGTGAAAACTGTATTTCAAAATCCATTTAATTTCAATTGAGCTTTTTATAGTTCTTATATTTTTAGAGCTGTTATTAAATTTGTTCTTTGACTGGGGCTGGAGAAATGGCTCACTCCTTAAGAGCACTTGTTGCTCTTGCAGAAGACCTGGGTTTATTTCCGAGCATCTACATGGTGGTTAACCATCATCTGCAACTCCAGTTCTAGGAGGATGAACAGAAGCTCACACTTCTAATGTCTGCAGACACCAAGCACACATGTGGTGAACATAGACAAGCAGGAAAAAATACTTAAAATGTAAAATAAATGTTTCTAAAATGTCCTTTGACAATTTAATAACTTGCTGCCTTCTGATTATCCTCACCTCCTGCCCTTCCTCCTCTCATCTTCACATCCTGCTCCTTCCTCCCAAGCAGTCTTTTTTGCTCATTTCTGTTGTTTTGTTTTGTGGCCAGTGTAATCAAGGCTGTTTGTGTGATCATGGGTTGGGAACTATCCGTGAGCCTGATAGGATGCCCAGGGAGTACAGCCAAAGACATTCTAGCCCATCTTGCTAGAATCCGTCCGTTGTAATAGTTCTGTAAAGAGCCCTTTACTGATCCTTGATTAGCTGCTGACACACCCAGTCTTGGGTAAGTCCAAGGTGCAGTCTTCCCTTCACAGAGGGCACACATGGTGTTCACAAGCATGTGCACACACACACATGAGCACACACACACACACACACACCTAAAAATTAAAAGATATTAAAGGCTCTTTATAGCTGCTGTAAGGTCATGATTGGAATGACTGTATCATGTCCAAAAGATACAGTATTTCGCAGCCCTTCATCCTATATTCCAGCTTGCGTTCTTCCCATCTCCTTTTCTGTGGTATTCACTGAGTTTTGGAAGTGATCTATATGTCTTGTGTACGGCTGAGCACTTAACCATTAAAGAGCTTCTTCTTAGTCTATTGTAAAATGATAAATAAAAAAAATGAGGTGGCGTGTTTAAAAAAAAAGGAACCAAATTTCTTTGGTTTATGGAATCTCATAAATGACTTTTAAAAATGATTAATATGACATAAGTAAAATCATGCTTGAAGCAGACATGTTTGGTAGTAATTTATGTATCTGTGGGGAGGAAAAAATTTCAGAAATAAGTAAAATCTCATTCTAGAGTAATATTTTGAATTAACTTTGATGATAGGGAACACAACCAAGCCCAAGTTGACCAAACTGCAGTCACTCTCAAATTCTATAATGTTCTGAATGTGTTAAAATGTTCATTTTTATTTAATTTTAGAGATGTATATACATACATCTGCATGTGAGCACTTGTACACATCTGTTTAGGTGTCACCAACACCAGGAGAAAGTATCAGACACTTTGGAGCTCCAGTTACAGGCATTGAGCCAGCATCCTGGGTGTTGGGATGGCATTCTGATTCTTACCACTGAGCAGCACATGCTTTTAGCTGCTGAACTACCTCATGAACCTTTTTTTTTTTTAAATATTCTTTAAAAATCTTTTTTATCCTGTGTTAGTACCAGAGTAATGTCCTTGTTTTTTGTCTTTTAGCTCATATATAACCTCAAATATTTATTATCTAACCTTTTACAAAACAGAAAAAAATCATGCATCTTAACAAAAGCCATCTACAGATTCAATGCAATCCTCATCAAAATTCCCAACATAATTTTTTACAGACCTTGAAAGAACAATTTTCAACATCATATGGAAAAAACAAAAATCCCAAGATAGTTAAGACAATCCTGTACCAACTTCTGGAGGTCTCATCATTCCTGATTTCAAGTTGCACCACAGAGCAATAGTAATAAAAACTGCTTGGTATTGGTATAGAAACAGACAGGCTGATCAATAGGATCAAATCAAATTCCCAGAAATAAACTCAGACACATATGGACACTTGATTTTTAACAAAGAAACCAAAACCATACAACGGAAAAAAAGAAAGCATCATCAACAAATGGTGCTGGTCTAACTGGATGTCTGCATGGAGAAGAATGCAGCGACCCACGTTTACTACCTTGCATAAAATTCAAGTCCAAGTGGATCAAACACCTCACCATAAAACCAGATACACTGAATCTAATGGAAGAGAATGTGTGGAGTAGCCTTGAATGCATGGGTACAGAATGTACCAATGTATTGGTACAATTTCCTGAACAGAGCACCCATGGCTCAGGCAGTAAAATCAGCAATTGATAACTGGAACTTCATGAAACTGAAAAGCTACTGTAAGGCAAAGGACACGGTCAGTAGGGAAAAAAATGGCCGCCTACATATTGAAAACAGATCTTCACCAACCCTACATCTGCCAGAGCTAATATCCAAAATATATAAATAATAAGGTTGACACCAACAAACAAAAAACCTAATAAAAAATGGTACAGAGTTAAACAGAGAATTTGAGGAGGAGGAATCTTGAATAGCCAAGAACACAAAGAAATGTTCAACATCCCTAGTCATCAGGGAAATGAAAATCAAAACAGTTCTGAGATTCCACCTTACACACATCAGAATGGCTAAGATCAAGAACTCAAGTGACAGCAGATGCTGGTGATGCTGTGGAGAAAGAGGAACACTCCTCCATTGCTAGTCAGAGTGCAAACTTGTACAACCACTCTGGAAATCAATCTGGAAATTTCTCAGAAAATCGGGAATAGTTCTACCTCAAGACCCCACTATACCAGGTATAGTCATATCCTCAAAAGATGCTCCGCCATACCACAAGGACACATGCTCCACTATGTTCATAGCAGTTTTATTCATAATAGCCAGAAAATGGAAACAACCTAGATGCCCCTCAACCGAAGAATAGATAAGGAAATTGTGGTTCATTTACACAATGGAATACTCCTGAGCTATTAAAAACAAGGACATAATGAAATTTGCAAGCAAATGGATTGAACTAGAAAATATCCTGAGTGAGGTAACCCAGACTCCAAAGAACATACATGGTATTACTGGGGATGGGGATGGGGGGGGCGGACATCTCTGGGATATGCCAGAGACCTGGGATGGGGGAGGCTCTCAGGAATCTATGGTGGTGACTTTAGCTGAGACTTGAGCTGAAGTGGTCACTTCCTGTAGCTAAGCACCCCCAAGGTAAGGATAGCAATCCACCCACAACATTTTTGACCCAAAATTTGCCCTGCCTACAAGAAGTACAGGGACAAAGATGGAGCAGAGTGTGAAGGAATGGCAACTAGTGACTGGCCCAACCTGAGACCCATCCAATGGGCAAGCACCAATCCCTGACGCTATTAATGATATTCTGTTATGCTTGCAGAGTCGAGCCTAACATATCTGTCCTCTGAGAGGCTGCTCCACCCAGTAGCTGACTGAAACAGATATAGAGACACACAGCTAAACATTAGACAGAACTCGGGGAATCTTATGGAATAGTCTGGGGAAGGACTGAGGGACCTGGAGGTGATATAAACGCCACAGGAAGACCAACAGAGTCAATTCACCGGGACCCTTGTGGCTCTCAGAGACTGAATTGCCAAATAAAGACCATACATGGACCAAACCTATGCTTCCCACACATATGTAGCAGATGTGCAGCTTGGTCTTCATACTGGCCCCCTAATAACAGGAGTCCGATCTGTCCCTCAATCTGTTGCCTGCCTGTGGATTCCACTGCCCTAAATGAGTTGCCTTGTCTGGCCTCAGTGGGAAAGAATGTACTGCAGTGACTTGATGTGCCAGAGTGGGGTCATACCCAGGAGTGGCCTCCCTCTTCTCAGAGGAGAAGAAGAGGGGCTGTGGTGTGTGTGGGGGGCATGACCAGGAGAGGGGGTATGCCATCAGGATGTAAAATGAATAAATAATGGGGTTGGGACTTTTTTCTCCTGTGTCAGTACCAGAGTAATGTCCTTATTTTAATTCTTTACCTCACAAAGCCTTATATATTGTCTAGCCTTTTACAAAATAAAAATAAAGTTTGTAGACTCCCTGGTATAGAAAACTCTGGGGCTCCTCTGTGTTCTGTTGGCTATTTTATCTGCAATACCAAACGCAGTTGTCCCTTGAGGTAAACAACCTGAAGCAGAATTAAATTATAAATAGAAGCAAAAAGCACCTCACTTTTATAAGTTGATTATGTAAGTTTCTAACTTATGAAGTTGGAAAAGAATGGGCTATTTCCTCTGTATGGAGGTACTTTGTGCTATGCCTTTTATATGCTCCTGGGTATCATTTATGTGAGATGTTTGCATATAACAGACTGTAGCAATACAGGAGTTTATGCAAATCATCCATCCTTTCGGGCTTTAAATGTCTTTCAAGTTAGGAGATAATCATAGGATTTTCCTATACATTCATCCTGAGTTTTCATTTGTTTTGATTTGTGTGAAATAATTGTCTATGGTGTTAGCTATTCTGTAATATTGTTTTATGTAAGATGTAGCGTAAAGGCAAATAAGTTGTCCTACAGTAAGTTGTAAAAATAGGTTTTTTTTTCATTTTCTACCTTTCTGGCTGAATGAACCACATACCTTTTTCTGCAGTTACTCCTTCCTTGCTTTGTGAAGGTCCCCAGTCAATACTGTCCTCGGCACACAGTAATTTGATAAATATAGTCTCCAGCTATGTTGTAGCAGAAGAGAACGTTTGAGCCTGCTGTGGCTCCTCTTTCAAAAGACAAGGACCCTTTTCCAATTACCACAGCATGAAATGGGGCTCCCTTTAATTTCAGCCTTAAGATGTTTCCATTGGAAGAACCCCAGGGCACAGGATTTTACACCACACTTGACCTCAGTCCTAAGTTCTTGAATGGGGATCTATCTCATTAGCAGCTTTTTGTTGTTGTTGCTAGTTTTGCTTTCAAAACAAGACATTCACATTAACTGTCAGCTGCTGTCTTACATCACCATCACCTGCATAACTACATATAAAACCAGTAAACATTTCCCTGCTCTCTGCCCGAGCCTTAGTTAACTTTACAGCCACTGGGGGCTCATCCCTGACTTCTCCACTTGCCTAAGGGTGTTCACTTCAAGCCTTTTAACCTGCATAGAGTTATATTTGACCCTCTAGAGCTCTGTAGACCAGGCTGGCATCAAACTCTCAGAGATCCACTGCCTCTGCTGCCCAAGTGCTGGGATTAAAGGCATGCACCACCACTGTCCCATTTGCAAAAGTTTCATTAAGCTAGTTAAGATTCTTTAAGATTGCGCTCTAAGGGGCCATAAATAGTGGTAGAAAATATAGAAAAAGAACCCCCCCCCAAATAACAACAACAACAAAAAACCACATTTAATCAAAACTTGTGAAAGCATCACTTTAAAAACTGAAAAATGTCAACAGGAACTGCAGCTTTCCAGGGTTGATAACGTTCTTTAATTTAGTCTTTAATTTGAGCATTTATTCCTCCTCAATTTAAATAAATGTCTTTATATGTCAAATAAATTACTAAGTATTAATGAACTTCTGTTGTATAAGACTCTTCCTGGTAGGACAGACCCATACATCTACTCATCCTAGAATGGGAACCCAGCACAGACCAAAAAAAAAAAAAAAAAAAAAAAGACTTTATCCAAGTCCAACTTGTTGAATAATGAGTATTTATTGGGGTTACTAATGGAAGTATGGGGCAATAACTCAGAAGCAGGTGCATTGATAAAAAGAAAAAAAAACAAGCAAAAACCCAAACATAACAATAACAAGACGAACAAACAAATAAACAATCACCCCTACAAGAGTAAAGACTCAGGAAGCTCTGTATAACTGGCAGGCAGCTCAACCAATCAGTCTACCTTCCTGCCCCACCCCTGCAGTGGTTTACTGTGGAGGGAATCCTCAAGAATTTTGCAAATGTTGGCTTAGAGACCGAGCTGGTACTGTGTGAGCTCTGGGATGGTCAAGCATCCTCTACTCACATCTCAGATTCCAGGGGGACAAATACCCAGATAATTTCAGAACCTCCTGCTATACTGTGTAGTGCTTGAGAGGTGCTTCTCAACTGTGTCTCCAGCCACAGGAATGGCTTTGAAAAGCATGTGTTCATCATGTCAGTGATGCCTACCGTTTACAAACCAGGACTCTACTACAAGATAACACAACCACCCCTGGGAGGAAAGGGTTCAAGGTTTGAACTACTTAAGAAGTCTGAGTTTCCACAAAGGGATCTTATGTACAGACACAGTATTTGTGTGTGTGTGTGTGTGTGTGTGTGTGTGTGTGTGTGTGTGTGTGTGTAAGATCACTGTTTAGTTTTGTCACTTTGTCCAAAGTATTGTCCTATCAGAATACAATCTGGGTGGGGAGATAGAAAGGCTCCCTTGGGAAACCTGCCATTCCTTACAGTGTAAGCTGCCTTATTGATTTGTGTATATGCTTCTGTGCTTAAAAAACAAAACAAAACAAAAACAAAAAACTCACTGAGGAGTCAAAACCACTACTTTCATCAGTAAGTATTTACACAGAATACAAATACAGAGAACAGATTCAGCCAACTAACTTTACCCATATTTAAGAATGGGAAAAATGACATTTGTAATATAATGGCACAACATCCTTTCCATATTTTCTTAAAACGTAGATTGCATGTTAGGCTACTTTCTATAAACTTGGTTAGAAAACTCTTTGCATCTGATTTCCTTGGCAGAGGTAGTTTGTTGTTAAACAGTTGACATACTTTTCAATAGACGTCTAGATGTTGCAATGTACTTAAGTTTTACAGTCTATTTCCAGTTGTCCTCCGAGCTGCCTACTAACAGGTGATGCTTCATCTTCCTGTCGCCTCCAGGGAGACATGCTAGGACTAGATTGTTGGCATGAATTCTGCCAATAGTAGCTCCAGTAGACTATTATCAAAAGCCTCTCTTGAACGGTATTGACAGTGCCAAGGCAATTTTACCTAGGCAGCTAATGAAGACAAATAGATTCTTCATTAGAGAACATCAGAAAGAAAACCAAGAATGCTGGCAGACAGCATCATTGGGTTCAGAGGCAAGTGCTACTGTTGAACAAGCCAGTTCTCTACTATGAGATGGCAGTAGATGTAATATAAATAAATGAAACCTTTGTTCAGTATTTAAATGAACAATTTCTTAAATCCTGTTGCCTATATGGAAAAAGCTCTTAAAACGAGAAAAAATGGAAATTACCATTTTAAACATAAATCAGGACATTTGGCATACATGTGTGTCTGCACAAATCTTATTGAAGCCATCACATCGTTTAAAGGGAAATGTTTAAGATGCTGTACAGAAAGCAGACGTATTTATTCGATGATGCTTTTCCACTCAGGCAAGGTGGCAGTGTACTTCTGATGAGATATGCAGTCATCCCAATCATTCATCCCAAGAGTTAGAACAAAATGACCAACAAACTTCAAAGGTTAAATAACTGGATGGAAACAGAAGTAACCATTACAACATACTGAAAAAAATTTATTTCTTAATCTCTTTTTTTTTTCCATTTTGACTCTAAGGTGTATGGATTTAGGTGTTTAAAATAAGTACATAAACGACCTAAAGAGAGCAGAAATAACAGCATTCTAGTAGGGTAAAATGTAAATCCTCCCCCATCCCCACCAGCTACCACTTTGATAAAAGGACATGTCTAATAGACTCCTGTCCCAGAAAATGGATAAGAGAGCACTGTGCTATTAGAAAATCTGCTACATAGATCTTCAAATACACCACATGCTGCTGCCCAAAAGACTTCTAGCAGGAGCTATGAGCTCCAGTCTGGCACTTCCGGTAATGACAAATGACCAAAACATGCTTAAAGACAAAGGGAAGAGCAACCTTCATCCTCTGAGTCTTCTGAAGTAGATTGTCAGATCAAACCCTCAAGCTTGAGATGCGAGGAAGCAACCATCGCCCTCATCCACAGAACCGCACCCACCTGAATCCCACAATGAACTGTGCTGATGTCCATCCTCCCTGACCACTCTCAAAACTCAAAAACGCTTTAGCGAAGATGAGTGATTGCAAGGATCTTTCATTATTCTATTCTCTCCAGGTCTTTCAGTTTGTAGTGAATTTTTGCTTACGTCAATTATTTAGCCATTTTTTGTTTTTTTTTTTAAAGCTAATCTACTTGAAATTCTCAAAATTAGTACCAAAGGAACCAACCACACAGCTTACCATTCTAATGATTAATTTAAAAAACTTACTTTCCAGATTTTTTTTAAAAATGAGATGTTTTTTCCTTTTTGTAAATAGTGCATACAAGGCACAAGAGCTTCTGTGAGTATACTTACCGAGGCCAAACATTTTGGCATCAACAATCACATTATTTTAGTTTACCCTAAACTACATTTCTAAACAGCACACTGTTTAGTTCACGGTAAACTAAACTTCCTCATTTTTAAATGATTTGCATAATTTAATCTAGATAGGCCTTTGAGGAAAAATATCTATTGACAATTATAGTTTTGATGAAAAGACACAGAGATGATACAGGTGTGCACAGAGGAATAATCCTTTGATCTATCAGAAATGGCTAGAAACTCAGTCTTTTCACAATAACACTGAGCAAGTAGTGAAAAAAAAAAAAAAAAAAAAAAAAAAAAAACAGATTTGATAACATCCAAACCAGCAAAAGAGTGTTGCCAGGCAATCTTCAAAAGAATTAGCATGCGTTCCCTCTGATTTCAAATGAGAAGACATGAAAGTACATTTCTGATGTAAGTTCTTTGTCAAAACATCATATTAAGTCTGACAAAAGTTTTTATCCAATTGCTTTGAACAGTCATCTCGAGCTTCAGCATTTGTACTTGAATCTCCCAACGGGAGACAAAGTCTAGAACTGGAATTCAAGCCTTGCACAAAGGGATAAATGACCTTCAGCTGTAGACTACATGGCCTCCGTAACCAATTCATAGTTAATGCAGCTCTCTCATCTGAAGCTAATTTCACATCAGAAAAAAAAAAAAAAAAAAATCAAGGGTGATTTCTTACCTGCTCCCAAATACAGCTTTGCATGATAACATGACTTGAAAATTTTTAAATCTTAAGATTAACCTAAATTTTCTAAAACAGAATATCAAATGAATAATTGGATTATGAGATAAGTTGTACAACCCAATTATGCGAATGAACATTGGCTCATAAACTTATTCTCAGTTTTTGGCAGAAAATGGTTCCCTTTTAATGACTTTTAAAGGTTAATAGTAATTTGTATTAGTTACAGAAGTTTATATATTGGATTAAACAGTGTTCTTTTTTAAGCATCAGTTTGTTGATTACTTGAAATTCTTCATACTGCTGTGTTTGATCCCCATCACTGAAGACAAAATTTGCATATCTAGTCAAAGGGATATAAGGACAATTGTGCCTTCCAATTAGAAGCTTGTTCCATTCCTCCACAGCACTGGTACCTTAAAAGCAAACAAAACCAATGAGACTATGTTGAACACAAAAACCAGCAATGTATTCACTATTTGTTGCATTATTACACACCCCCTGTTCCAAATGGATTCCCATGATGCAAGGCTTGGTGGATGCCTTCTTGAATACAGACCCCCAAATCTAATGTACACACATCAGAAATGCTCTTACTAAATGCACTGTCAACGTAGATTTGATAGGCCTATGGTAATGAAAGCTTCTGTATGACTATCTAGTTCCAGGAGATAAGTTCTTTGTTCATCCCTCTGAGGCCAGTTGGAGATTAGGAATGTCTGAAGAGTTGAGGGGAATTTAAGGAAACGTATACGCATAACATCGCAGTACTTTTATGTGTCTTGTTCCACAACAAGGAAGGTTGGGTGTACAATGTTTTTAGCATCACAGTACATTTCAGGAAAAATATAACTATTTGTAAATTATGATGAAATGAGAAAGAAGTCTGTATAAAGGCCACAGATTAGGCTTGGGACTATGGTATGGTATGGTATGGCACGGTATGGTACTGGACACAATGGTATGGTGCTTATTTATAATTACAAGGCCCTGGCAATCCATCCTCAGCATCTCTCCCAAGGCTTCAGAACATTTACTAATGCAATTCAAAAAGACAAGAACAGGAGATAGCATTTGACAATCTGTATTAGGTCCATCAACATTGGACACAGTTTCATAATTTTTTTATATTTTATTTTATGTGTACTGGTGTTTTGCCTGCATGCATGTCTGTACGAGTATGAGGGTGTCAGATCTCCCAGAATTGGAGTTACAAACAGTTGTGAGCTGCCATATGGGTACTGGGAATTGAACCCAGGTCCCATGGAAGGGCAGCCAGTGTTCTAAACCACTGAGCTATCTCTCTAGCCCCCACTAGACACAGATCCATAAATGTGTGTGTTATGTGACTTGAAAATGTGAGACATGATGCAAGAAGAATTATTTTCTTAAAGTGTGGTATCACTAGGCATGGTACTGAATGCCTTTAATCCCACCACAGCTAAGGCAGTGGCAGGTAGAGTCAGGCAGATCTCCATAAGTTTGAGACTATCCTGGTCTGCACAATGAGTTCTGAGACTGCCAAATGAGACCTTGCGCAACACAAACAAGCAGTCCCTTGTCAGGAGCCATCTAGGAGAGGCTAAAGGCATTCAAGTAAGTTTCCTGGAGATGGCACATCACGTTGCATGGCTGCGATGGGTAAGCTCTGAATTGCAGGACCTTCAGAGATTTTTGTCCCAGGATTGCCTCTTGCTGCTAGTATGCCTTTCCTGTCACTGTTACATAGCCTAGTAATTCCTGGGCATGAGCCCACTCTATTGGGCAGATATTCTGCAGATCAACAAAGACATAATATGTAGCAATGCTGTGTAGACGTATTGATGAGTTCACAATTGCTGATAATGATTTTATCGAATTCCTAAATTATACAAGTAATTCCCAGACCTCTGAAAAGCTGCAAATAGGACTCTATAAACCTTCATGTGTCATGGGTGAATGTGCTAGGTTAAGAAAGCAGGCTTAGAACAAATTTACGATCAGGGAAAACATTCCTTTTAGGTTAGTTGTGAGACTACTATCTGGTAACTAAAGGTCATGAACTGGGAAGGGACAATTTATTGTAGGTGCAAGGACAAAAAAAAATAAAATATTGTTTACCTATAGAAAACTTCAAAATTAATGAGACACAAGGCAGATGATTTTTTTTTCTTGGTAAAATCATGCTTACATCAGAATTAATGTTTTAAACTTTTAATGAACTTACAGAGCTAGTAACAGATAATGTTTATTCAGGTGCTAGTCTTAATGGACACACATAAAAAGATTTCTGCTGTGACTCCTTCTCAACTTATGACTTGAGTTGGTGTCTTAAAACTTGCTATGAACTTATGGAATATGAGGATGCTTGGAAGACCATGTAATCAATGCTCCTGAGAAAGCCTAAGAACTAAGAATGACCATAAGGGAAGGGCTTTTTTTGCTGCCATTTGGCTACAAATACCAACTTGTATATGTTCAAAGGTAATAGAATCAAGCTTCTGTGGGTTTTTAACTTTAATTGCTCAGTTACTTCTCTATCAAATATTGAGATCCTACAAATGCTGTCTTTGTGAAATGTGTTTGGCTTAGTCATTAACAAACACAACACTGGTCAGTGTCAGAATATCAGAATGCAAAGAAGACTTAGACATAGTGTCATTTAAACAAGTGAACTATTAATACAGAGAAAATTCTGTACTAAAAATGGCCTCTTAAATGATGGTGATTATAACCAATGGTTTGAAATACTGAAAACAAATCCGGAGGACTCTTTGTCTTACACAACTATGTTCTCTAAATTATTATTATTATTTTTATATTTATTTATTTTATGTATCTGAGTACACTGTAGCTGTCTTCAGACACACCAGAAGAGGGCTACAGATCCCATTACAGATGGTTATGAGTCACCACGTGCTTGCTGGGAATTGAACTCAGGACCTCTGGAAGAGCAGTCAGTATGCTCTTCCCCGCTGAGCCATCTCTCCAGCCCTATAAAACATTTTATTTGCAGTATTAACTAGTACTTCATATTTTTGAACTCACAGGTCCACTCTTAGGATCTTTTCTTGAAAGTTAGTAATACCTACTTAGAACTTAGTACAGTTCAGAATATTCCATTTTTTACCTTCCTAACCATAGCTATAATTAGTGTGATCTATTGTACTATCATATATTCAGAGGAGATCATGGCTTCCAAAAGCCAAAACACTATTCAACTAGCAGCTTATAATTTAATTTGTATCTACCCCCCACTCTCAAGACAGAGTCTCATTACGAAGCTCTGAATGACTTGGAGCTCACTACTCAGCACAGGCTGGCCTTGACTTCACAAAGCTCTACCTGGCTCTGCACCTGAGATTTTGGGATTAAATGAACGTGCCTCTACACCCTTCTATATTTCACCCTTACTTACATAGTTATTCATCAAAACCAAGCAAAGAAAATTTTTAAAAAATTCAATATTCATGTTGATACAAATTTTTTTTTATTTTGGACAGCAATCCCATATCCCTCTAAATATAGAGGATTTTAGAATGCAGTTTTTAAAATATAAAGTTGTATCTATAATGTTTAATGTGTAACTTGGCTATAATGTACTTATTCTTTGTTTACTTGCTTTGGAGATAGGATCATTCCATGTAGCCTTGGCTGGCCTGGAACTCCTTATACAGACTAGATTGGCCATGACCTTGTAGCAATCTTCTTTCTTTTGCTTACTGAGTGCCAGGATTACAGGCATGCATACCATATATGGATACATTGTTATCTATTCTAATGTTGCACATATAGGGAGAGAGCTGGCTTTTCTAGTAGGTGCAGGGGTGTTTATTTCAAAGGCACTCTTTATTATAACTTTGTGCTAACTACAGGTTAAACACGATAGGATTTAAGGAAACTTATTGGAAAGCACAAGTTTACTTGTTACTATAATTTGAAGAAAATGAACAGGAACAACGATTAAAGAAGACCTATAATGAGTTCCGACAGTGAGTGACCCAAAATGGGGATGACGAAGCTTGTGCTAACAAGTCTTAGTCATCTAACACTTAGACCAAGTAAGAATCTGCTAATAGATGATCAAAGATATGATGACAATACCCTCAATGAGAGAAAAAGTTAATTCTATAATCCTGTAACATGTAAGACAGTGCTTGTTTTAGGATCCATCCCTGTCACTTTTCCATGAACTTATTTTTATAGCTTGCCAAATTAGCATAAATGCTGGCTAATACTGAAGCTAGGTCCATAATCCATGTCCAGCATGACTCGGGGAATCCCATAGGTCACGTAAGATACCTTCCAAGTCACTCAAAGTAAATGCTGCTCGTGGAAACTATTAACTCTTTGAAACTAGGAAGCTGTCAAAAATAAAGTATAATAAAATCAACACATCTTACTTTACAAGAGTGGCTTTATTTTGATTGTAGAGTTAAGTCTCGTTCTCCATAGTTAATGCAGGGTTGCTCATACCTTAAAAAACATAAATTAAGATTTTTTTGGGGGGGTCTGCTTTGAACAAATGGCAGGAAATTTCTATCTCTTAAAGGCCCTCTATAATAATAAAAAGTTTTTTATATTGTTTAAAATATAAAAATATGATTTACAGAAACACATTAGACATTCACACTACACAGTATTAGTTAAATCAGTTCTCTCTCTCTCTCTCTCTCTCTCTCACACACACACACACACACACACACACACACACACACACACACACCACATACCTAGAGCAGGGGCAGTGAGGGAAGACAGAGCTAAGGAAGTAGAGGACCACAGGAAAGAAAGATGTGTGGGGAGCAAGCACCGCATCCTCTTGATTTCCCAGCCTCTCCCCTCTCTCCTGGATGAAAGCAGCAGTTGCCCTCCCTCCTTTCTCAAGTCCTTCTCACCTTCCTTACCTCACCCTTTAGCTTCTCGACTTAGCAGTCGTAAAACCATAAAAATCAACCAAAACTGCCAAGTAATTAATAGCACATTTAAAAACAAGAAATCAGCAATACGTTAATGTGTACTGTAAGATGAAGTATAAATCCTTCCTGGAAGAAGGACTTGTGAGCCTCCCTGACAACTGCTCCTGCATCATTCTTTCGTTTCTATGGAAACTAGAGTTCAGAAGCCAAATAAGTACCATCAATTATTGCATAGGTAGTGCCTCATCCTTCCCACAGCCTGGAAAGTGAACTGCTATGTCTGAAAGTGAGAGAGACCAAACCATGAGGCAAATGTATTTTGAAAACAACTCTTAAGATTTGCTAAGGAAATCTTCCACTTTGGGATACCGTGACTGATCAGATGTTAAACACTCACTAGAATTTTTTACTCAGGACTATCGGTTTTGTTCAGACTATCACTAAATACCAAAGAGATCACAAATAAGTCACTCAGTGCTTTAAAGTATAATGAGCTAGCGTGTGAATTTTGAAAATGAAAGGAAGTAAAGTAAAAACAAGCAAAGGTTTAAATATGAATGATTAAAATTGATCTCGAACTCTTCTAGATAACAGGACTTGTGGTTTTGTACGCAACACACTACACACACACACACACACACACACACACACACCTGCATTATAACCACACTACTGCATTTACCCCTTACAAACACTGATACTGCAAAGGGAAAGAAACAAAATCTAAAGGTCATGAAAAGACCAAGATCAATAATCATTTCTGAGTTCAAAACCTCGCTTGCTTGTTCTTTGTTAATAGATTACAGTGTCTGAAGTAATTAAAAAAAAAAGTAAAATCACCAGCAAGGAGGGGGATGGGGAGTGAGAGGTGAAGAAGTCGAAAGCAGCTGAAGTTAAGGTGATTACATAATCACACAAGACCATCCAAAACTAGATGGAATTCTTAAGGTACAAGACAAAAGTGCAGAATTTAAGGTCCTCTCCTGGAGACATCACATTTCTGACTTGATTGTGTTCTTTCACTTTGAATACTTTGTATTGTGAATCACTTACCATTTTTTTTTAATATTTATTTAATGTAAGTACACTGTAGCTGTCTTCAGACACTCCAGAAGAGAGCATCAGATTTCGTTACGGATGGTTGTGAGCCACCATGTGGTTGCTGGGATTTGAACTCAGGACCTTTGGAAGAGCAGTCAGCGCTCTTAACCGCTGAGTCATCTCACCAGCCCCACTTACCATTTTTAACATGCCACAGTAAAGATGAATTCTGTTTGACGGGAGTCTCGCTCAACAATAAGGTATGAAACTGCGAAACAGACTTTTTCTCCTCCTTTACCTTTGAAAAACAGAGGTTACCAAAAGAAAAGCAAAGGCACCCTCACCGGCTTTGCCTTTCCCAGGGTTTGCTTGGCTCTCTGTCCAAGTCTGAGAATCCGTAAGGAGGTGGCTCTGGGACTCTCTCAGCGGCTTTGCAGGAAACTGATGGTTTTCAGGACTGACAAAAAATAATCAGGAGCCCAAGTTAACTCTTATGCTGAATATTTCTCAAAAAGCATGAAATCCAGACCTCTTGCAATGCAAGATGGTCTCAGGAAGGACCCACGATAACCAAGGACTACAAGAAAAACGCATAAAACTGGGTTCTCCATGAGAGAACCACTCTGTTTTGTCTTCTTGCATTCCAGGTTATGCTAAAGTGACAGTCCCCAACTCTGAGAAATGTTTATTTTGAATACAGAAAATGAGGGTCCAATAACACTAAATTCTCTTTAGCATGCAAGGTAATTTAGTTCGTATGCAATAGCAATTATTTGATGATAGTTTATTAAGTTTTATTTATGCTAAGTGATACTAGCTTCTCACGATGATGGTTTTGAAATAAGATTGAGGGCCATGGATTTGGGCTCAGTGTGTATAGCATTTGTCTTACAAGCATGAGATCCAGAGTTCACATCTCAGACCTCCGTAAATGCAGGATGGGCGTGGCAGCCGGACTGAAATGGGATTGCTTGGAACACTTGAGAAAGGGTTTCTCTGGAGCAAACAGGCTAGCTAGGCTAGTCAAAATGAAGAGCTATAGAGTCCCTTGAGAGATCCTTTGAAGAGTTATAGAGCCCGTTGAGAGATCCTTATCTTGATAAATAAGGTGGCAGAAGATCAAAGAAGACTCCAGATGTCACCTAGAGCCTCCATATTCATGGACATGCATACACACACATATATGTGCACCTGTACCCATATATGCACCCACATACATGTGGAAGTGCATATACATATGCAAGCACACAACACAAACACATATAATACCAAATAATCGACTTAAGAAAATACATATTTATTTTGTCAAGTGATATGTCTATGGAGGAAATATGAAGATGTCGGTGAGAAGAAAAGTCAAAGAAAAAAATTAGATTTATGTTTGGAAAGTGACCTTGTTCAGCTTGAACAAAGAACGACTGTCCTTTTGTAAGTTAAAGTTGAGCCATTATCTTGCAGGAGGTTTTTTAAACATCTGATATTATCAGGTCTCAGAAACCTAATATACAATTTAGGAAGTAAAAGAATCATGAAAAAAATAAGAATTTTCTTAAAAAAAATTAAACATACTACACAATAACGTATTTGATGACACAGAAAATAAACATAAAATACTATGTAACTAGGGACATGTATTAGCCCAGAAACTCTTTTAGAATACCACCATAAAATTGTAGCAATGTTTTTAAAGAAAAGAACTGTCTTAAAATATTAAGAATTAAAGAAGAGATATTGTGATTATTTAGATATATGATATATAGGTACAAGCCTGTGTGGGGATACTTTGTAAAAATTGACTTCTTTTTTATTGATTTAATTTTATCAAATTATTAAATTTAAAAAATTAATAACTATGTTGAAGTAACAAAAAAAGAAGTGAAAGTATTTATAAATTTTAGATATATAGCATTTAACACAGTATGAAAGCTTAACCTTATAGCCTTAAAAATGTAATCATTATAATCGGCTGAAGCATGTGAAAATTATATCAAAGAATGAAGCCTTCACACTCATGAAAATTTTATCATCAAAGAAGAAACAATAATACTGGGCAGAATAAATCAATAACATCCTGTGCCTCCCTTAAACAGTGATATTTTGTTGTCTAAATGTTACTGAACATGGCCTCTCAGGTACAGGGAGTGGTAGCAGATACCTAGAATTCTAGATCCCAAGTTTAAAGTCATCCCCAGCTTCACAGTATCAGGAGAGCCTGACTGCCTCCCTACCTGCCCCCCATGATGGACAGTTGCTCAGGAACAGAGGGGAATTGGCAAGTACAAAGTCATAAAATGCAGTCTTGGGAGAATTTAGAAACAGAACAAGGACTTTGTGTCTCTGGATTGGAAATCATGAGAAAATGAAGAGGAATGACTTTAAAGATATGTCAAGGGCAGATCTGAAACTGTCTAGTAGGTCAGGTGTACTGGCTGGTTTGGGGTGTCAACTTGACACAAGCTGGAGTTATCACAAGAAAGGAGCCTCCCTTGAGGAAATGCCTCCAGGAGACCCAGTTGTAAGGCATTTTCTCAGTGATGGAGCGGGGAGGGCCCAGCCCATTGTGGGTGGGGCTATCTCTGAGCAGGTAGTCCTGGGTTCTATAAGAAAGCAAGCTGAGCAAGCCTGGGGAAGCAAGCCAATAAGCAGCATCCCTCTATAGCCTCTGCATAGCTCCTGCCCCCAGGTTCCTTCCCTGTGTGAGTTCCTGTCCCAACTTCCTTTGGTGATGAACAGCAGTGTGGAAGTGTAAGCTGGATAAACCCTTTCCTCCCCAACTTGCTTCTTGGTCATGATGTTTTGTGCAGGAATAGAAACCTGACTAAGACACCAGGTAAGCACATTTGTTAGTTTTGGTATCTCTCTGTCTCTGTCTCTGTCTCTGTCTCTCTCTCTCTCTCTCTCATCTGTCTATCTATCTCCATTGAAGAACTAAAAACAAGAGAAGACACAATCCAAAGGTACAAGAAAGAACAGTTAGAAACTTGATGAAATTACTTATGGAGAAGTTGAGAGGTCCACTAAGAAATAAAAACCATGGGAATAACTTCCCCCCTCTCACCCCACCAGAAGCAAACTGGGCTCCTCAGAAGAAGCCACTGACAATGGATCACCGATCAAAGTGATGATGGCCTAGCTTAGGAAGGCAAGCATGAAGGTGGTAAACAATGATGTGTGTGGGTGTGGGGTGTGTGTGTGTGCATGTGATGCACACACATATAACTGCATGTAGTAAGAAAAGATTTATGCATATATAGAAAAAATTTAAATATATAAGTAGTATATATATATATATATATATATATATTTATATATTTATATAATTCTGCAGTGTTAAAGTGTTAAGGAATAAGTCCTAGGACCTTGTGATCTTGTACATATACAACAGACTCAACTTCTACCACTGAACTATACCTCTGGTCTTTGATTTTCAAGTAGTCTCTTGGTGTAGGTCAGTCTAGTCTTGAGTTTGCTCAACATCCCTGTCCAGCCTTACATTCTCCCTTACTTGTTCAAATTCAGCCTCAACATTTAAATGAAAGACAAGAAACTCCTGTTGAGTACAAATCACTTCAAGTTCACTTAGCAGGGAAATGCTGTCAGAAGTAAGATTTTCCCCAATCCTCTCAATCTGTGAGTCACGACCCCTTTGGGGGTTGCATATCAGACATCCTGCATATCAGATATTTATGTTATGATTCATAACAGTAGCAAAATTACAGTTATGAAGTAGCAACAAAATAATTTTATGGTTGGAGTCACCACAAGATGAGGAACTGTATTAAAGGGTCACAGCATTAGGAAGGTTGACAGCCACTGCTATAGTACTTTAAAGACTGAGACCACGCTGCTTCTAAAACCTATACATTCTTAACATTCAAAAACCACTTAACAGGGGGTCAATAATATTAATGTAATCTACTATTAAATTTTGCAAAACTTTGAAAACCTATCCTAAATAATTTATTAGAGCTCAGTTTTTTTTTTCATCGATGTATAGGAAAATCCATTAACATTTAACTGTGTACAGTTTTCAAGCCAAAGCACATAAAGTTTGACCCAGGAAGTGACTGATGCCTTTGAATGTGAAACACATCAGAAGAACTTTTTCACTAATGGGCAGAATTTGACCTGTACATATCTCATACTAAAGATAGGGTAACAAATATGCTTTGAGTCTTTCTTTAAAGATATATTTATTTTGTGTATATGAGTAATCCGTTTTCATGCACACGAGAAGAGGGAATCAGATTTCATTACAGACGGTGGTGAGCTACCATGTGCTTGCTGGGAACTGAACTCAGAACCTCTGGAAGAGCAGATAATGCTCTTAACCACTGAGCCATCTCTCCAGCCCTCATGTTTTAAGTCTTTTAAAACCTTAATGTGATTTGGAAATGTTTGCCAAAATCATAGCCTTGCAAATAATTCTGGGAACACTCCAGAAGCCATAGGAAAGAGCACTGTAATCAACATGAAATATTCACAGGGTAAGTGGCCCAGCACAACTAAATTATAGAAATGAAGACTAACCCTAAAATTTTATAAAGACTTCTCAAGTTTTATAAATGACATCATGCTTATGCTTTTGTTACTGACTTTCATTTAAAAAATCAGAGTATGTTGTTACTCATAAATATATAAAAATTACTATTTCAAACTGCTAAACATTCCTATATAAGGATGGGAGAGATGGCTCAGCAGTTAAGAGCACTCTCTGCTTTTGTAGAGGACCTGTGTTCAGTTTAAAGTGTGTACGTGAGGGCTCACACAATTGTCTGTAACTCCAAACCTGGGAACTCTGACTCACTTTCGTGACTTTTTGGTACCAGGCAAGTATGTGGTGCACATGTATACGTGCAGGAAAACCCACTTAACACACAAATAATATAAACAAATCTCTTAGAACTTTCACGGTAGATGTCCTAACATATTTTGGGCTGGAAAGATGGCTCAGCCATTAAATGCTAGGCTCACAGCCAAATATCATAATATATTTTATTCAACTAAAATGTTTAGAGATTTAACAACTGTTTTCTTACTCCACTAGGAACAGAATTCTATGAATGTAATTGAAACTATGTATCCTGTCTATTCTGCCACTGTCTCCCTCCATCATTACAAGTGGAATCCATTATAGTACATTTTCCTTTACCTTTAATGTAGTTTTTTTTTTTTTAAAGGAACACAGAACCAAAAGATATAGATCAGTTGAAAATAAAACAGAAAAAAAAAGTAGCATTACTTTTTCACTGTTGAATTTAGTCCCGCAGGAGTGGAAGGTTGTTCAGGATCCTGGTTAACAAGGCAAGTTGGAAAGGAACAGCCATCGCCTTGGCTGTAATTAAAAAAAGAGAGAGAGAAAGAAAAACGTTCAACCTTCCTAATGCTGTGACCCTTTAATACAATTCCTCATATTGCAGTGACCCCCCCAATCATATAATAACATTGCCACTTCTTAACTGTAATTGTGCTACTGTTACGAATCCTAATATAAACATCTAACATGCAGGATCTCTGGGAGGTGACCCCTGTGAAAAGGTCATTCCATCTGCTCCAGCCACTCAGGTGAAGAAAAACAACAGATTTAACTGTCTTTTGTTTGCTTAGTTTTATTAATTTAAATTAAAAGAAAACTTTCAGAACAAAGTACCTCGAAAATATTGGTAACAGCCAATACTTCTTCTCATCACCAAAAACTTGTCTCATGTTTTTACTGAAACCCAAGCTGAATCCATTCTTATCTGTCCCATGTCTAAATACTGGATTTCTGAATGCCTCTAAAAGGAACAGAGAAGCAAAACTTTAAATTCAGAATTTATATACTAGCAAGGCTTAATACTGAAACAAGTGTGTATGTATGTGTGTGTGGGGGGGGGAACTCCAACAATTGGTGGGTAGTCTCCCGGAAGTTGTCATGTACTGTACATAGCCTTGAAGCAGAGGTTGTCTACTCTGGCTTAAAATATTAAGAAATGAGTAGGTCTGCTTTAATTTTTCACTACTATAAGAGTACAAGCACACAAAAGAAAATTAGAAAAAAAATGAACAAATAAACTAAAATTTACACTATCTAGATTTTTATTTTACTATTCGTGTGTGTGTGTGTGTGTGTGTGTGTGTGTGTGCATGTAGCGGTCAGAAGACAATTCTGTGGAGAGAGCTCCTCATTCCACCTCTATATGGAATATAGGGTTTGAATTCAGATTATCAGCCTTTGTGACAAGTGATTTTTACCATGGACCTACCCTTCCAGCCCATCTTATAGGTCTTCTGACTATAAACGGGTGGACAGACTAAATAATATTGAAATATTTAAATCTATATTTTAAACAAAATGTAAATGTATTTCAAGTATACTCAATAACCTCTTAAAGTAAAAAAAAAAGTTTTTTAACTTCATTGAAACTTTTGTCTCATCATAATTTTTCCAGTTGACCCAAAAATGTACTTTATAGCCAGCTTGTCCAAACAAAAATCCAATTTCAAAACAGATATATCTGGTTATGTGCACTTTGTGTATCTGTGTTCCAAAAAGACATTAGAATTGTCCACCGGCACATAACAAATGAAGATATGGAACATCTGTGAGGCTATTAATGTTCTTGTCACAACACCACACTCTCCTCTTGAGTAACCCTGAAAAGCAGATTCTGAAATCTTAACTTTAGGATATGAATACATTTAGAAGTATAAAGATTTTGCTCATCATTTTGGAGACAGAATCTAACATGTGAAGTCAGATACTAAGAAACATGCTGCTTACTATGAGACCATAAGTCTTTGTTAATCTTGGATGTTCATGTTTGAACATCCAGAACGAACATGTGTCTATGTGACATTACAAAACACATGGCAAATAGGAAAGATTTTTTTTTTTTACTATTTCAAGACAGGTTGAAGACTAATGAGTATATGACAACTTTTTGTGAATGACTGCATGTGTATTTAAAGCTTTGTTCTTTATAATAATTGGATACTCACCTAACGTAGATTTATTTTTGCTGACTAGCCAGCAATGATAACCAAACAGAGAAGACAAGCTGACAGAAAACATAGCTGCAGCAAAGAATAAAAACATAATATGGAACTTGGCTTGCGTATCAGGCAGACCATTCTATAAGGAAAGGCAGAAAACAAAATGCTTATCAGCGGGATGAATACTCCCCTACAATTATTAGTTAATATGATTGTTTGAACAATTTAGAAATAGAAAATGACACATAGCTTCATGCTAAATTTTAAGGAGAAAAGTAAATATTAATTTTGTATTAAATTAAAGGCTTACTGGTACATGAATATCTATCCAGAAAAGATTAAAGTGGGAATATTTATTTTGCTTTGCATAATCAAATCAAATTCTGGGAAAAAAAACATGGCAGCATAAACCATACCAGTAGGAAACAAGAGAAAAGAAACAGACATATTATTAGCATGCTTCATATTAATTAATGTTTAAATAATTTTTATTATAATGCCAGATAAATGAGGGCTAATTGGCAAAATTTAGTTCCTATTCTCATTGGTACTTCAGATTATTATAAATAACAGCATCATCAACTAAAAGAATGTAGGAGATGCCCCCTACAATAATGCTTCAAGCTCTGGCAATAACATCACAGAAAAGATCAACATTAAGAAGACCAGTCTGAAATACTTTTAATACCCAAGGGTTGAAGCCAGCCAGCCCTGCAAAACCAAGAGAGATGAACTGGCTCTAGAATGAAAATCTGGGGACTTGACTTTCACTAAAGCACCAGATATGCCAGGAACCTCCCATTCTGACATGTCCACAATGTTTCATTTCCCTCTTGTACCCGCCACTGATATAGATGACTAGACCTCAACTGGCAGCTTTTGACAGTAAGCTCTGAACAACAGAGACTTTGGTGTTTTCTGTTCACATGTGTTCCTGGTTTGAAAAGAAAACCGCCCATAGGAATAGAGGGCAGTGAGATTATAATAGATAAACATTAGGGATCAACCGGAGACTAGAAGTATCCTTGAATGCTAGAGACACACCAACCCGCTTGTGCCTTTCTGTTTCTTAGCAATGGGACCAACACAAAGTAGGTATTCAATAACTCTTTAGTATTAAATTTGGTTTAAACCTCATGTAAACTACCTAGCAATTCAGAAATTCTTGCCATAATGAAAGATAGCTTACTGAAAATAAAAGAAAATTCAGTGAGAAAGCTACCCTGGCAAGGAGTGGCAGGCTTTCTTACCAACATATCATACACAGCAGGGATGTTTCTGCATCGTTTCATAATTTTGTTTTGCCTTGTTTTAGAATATATGGTGCAAAAATAAAAAAAAAATCAGCTGAATTACCAGGATATAATAGTTTAAAAGGCTGCACAAGATTGCCCTGAACACTAAACCCATGGGTAAGGATCCTGAGGAAACAGGATCCTGAGGAAACACGGGTTGGTTCTCTCTTCTCCTGGTGCCTTAGGCATCTACTGACCAACTCACAATCTTGTTTGATGTAGGATTTTGCCTGAATGCCCCTTATTTAATATAGTGTGTTGACTTATTGATATGAAAATTCTGAACAGCAGCACTATAATTAATGTCTGGATAAAGCATGTATTTTCTCCATAAGACCTATCAGTCTCACTTAGAAATAATAGATAGCACTTCATCAGTATGTATAAAGATCATTTTATACTTGCAAAATCAACAACAGGTTAAAAAAACAAACAAACAAAAAACAACCAACCAAAGAAACAAAAACCCAACAACAAACCGTGGAAGCAAACAGACCATGGGAGAGGAAACTTGTTTAAAGGATTCTGGGATGCAGATGGTGTAACAATACCTTGTTTACCTCAACTAGGGATATGCATGTGCACTGCACAAATATGTACATGCCTCGAAACTGTTGAAAAAGCTCAGAGTACATTGGTTGGGAGTTCTAAGTAAATTTTGAGATGGTGAGTACACAAATACAGACTGCGAATGCAGAGGCCTGACTGTACACAGAGTGACCCTAGAAAGTCAGGGTCTGAAATGACTCGCTCCTGAATGTTCATACATAGAAAAGTCACTAAAGTGATGACTTACTGTCCAAAATCTGATAAAATACTGTAAATCGGTAGCAGCAATGAAAAGGCAGTACAGCAGGGAGTAAGCCAAGAAAAGGAGGAAGAATTTATAATTTGAAAATCCAACACAATTGTTCACCCTGCCAAGAAAACAAAAATAGTCTTAATGAGTTACGTCTCCAGTCTAGGGATAAATATGTTTAAGTATAGCATTGTTTTTTGACTTATCTTCATTTAAAACTCATTAGCATTTCATTCATAAAGAACAGAAACATTTTTTAACACAATGAAAAGGAACTTTTGCACTTAGATATTCGATATATGATTTTTTTAAAAGATTTATTTATTATGTATACAGCATTCTGCCTGCCTGAATGCCTGCAGGCCAGAAGAAGGCACCAGATCTCACTATAGATGATTGTGAGCCAACATGTGGTTGCTGGGAATTGAACTCGGGACCTCTAGAAGAGCAGGAAGTGCTCTTAACCACGGAGCCCTCATATAGATGACTCTTTATCAATCACACCTCATATACAATGAGTTACATAAATAAACACACACCTACCTTAAGGAAGAGAGCTTGTGACAGGGCCAATAGAGTCAAACAGATGAGGGAAATTCACTAGGTTATCTTTAGATTCTATTTGTACTATGATAAACTAAGTTAAAGTCTCTTAAGTTTCCCCAAATTTGGTTGAAGTCACTTCTATGACCTCATTGCATGCCATCATGGTGGTAAACAAATGATCAATCAATGTGTACTAAATTAAGAAACAGAAGTGTGGGAGCCAGCTAGATAAAGTATAATTGCCCTTTGATATTAGACAGTTATGTCCTATGGGGACATGATTCCAAATATGAAAACTGAGACACCCCAAGTTCCTATTCTAAAGTCATTATATGATGGGTGGGGAGGAGGGTGGAATCACAACTATAAATATCAATAACCCAAAAAATAGGTACATTTCATTGTGTAGCCATTCTCTCTGCTTTCCATAAAACATGGGCATGGCTCCATAATCATGGCTACAAATGTTAACAACCTCCGTAGCTAACCTGGCTGATACAAATGACGGAGTTAACTCTTAGGTAGCTGGGATGGCAATTCTACTGCATAGCGTTTGCCTACTGCTTCCTCTCCTTCCTGTCCTTGTTTCCTCTTGAGTCCCTCCTCCTCCTCCCTCTCTCCCCTCCCCCCCTCCCTCTCCCTTCCCTCTTCCTCTGTTGAAGCTGGCAATGAAACAAAACATTTTTTTTTCATTTCTTGTTTTTGTTTGTTTGTTTAAAAACAATCTATGTTCTCATACAACTTATGTTCTCATAGACTTTGTTTATGCCTCAAAAAGCATAAGGAACAGTTGGAGTTTAGTAAGTTTGAACTTAAAGGTCTTGTCCATGGAGAAGCAATTCACAAATAAGCTAAATTGCAGACACATATTACTCATTAATGGTTATGTTTGCAGCTTTGGAGGGGCCCAGTGGGAATGCAGACTTCTCTGAGATTATTTTTTTAATGGCACCAGAGTGGAATAATGGCAAGAAAGAGTATTAGAAATAGGTCCTGTACAGGCTTCCTCTAATGTGATCTCTCTCCAAAGAATGCAGGACATTGCCTTAGCTTATTTGTGTTGCTTTCAAGAAGTAGAGAGGATAAACAGAGGTCGAATGAGGGGTGGGTGGGTATAAGCAAGGGTACTTGTGAACCGAGTTACACCTATTGCCGCCTGATGTGCCTCTTTCTGAAGGAATGCAAACAAAAGATTTTTTTATTAAATGATGAAGAACACTTTTATAGAAAGGAAATGATTTTGATCAGGTTTTTATAATACCTGATTCAGCTTACTGTAACCCATATTTAAGATCACTGGGTTAATTGACCACGCAAGAACCTACAATCAAAACCAAGTTTGATATATGTACATAGATGATTCTGGAAGGCGTATTTCAAGAAGAAACAAAGAAGAGGGCTTTTTTTTTTTTTTTTTCAGAGCTGAGGACCGAACCCAGGGCTTTGAGCTTGCTACCACTGAGCTGAATCCCAACCCCCAAAGAAGAATATTTATCTTGAACAATAACAATATACTTTTTTCAGACAGCTCTTGGTTAGACATTGTAACTGCCTATTGTAGACTCAGTTTGACCCAAGGACCCAGCTGTACACAGCACCCTCCAGGAGGGACAACTTGATGTTTATGCAGAAACAACACACTTTGGGTTAGATCATTTTAATTTGATGTAAATCTAGTGGTGGAATGTTTCACAGAAACTGCTTCCTGAATATAACTAAAAAGAGACTAAAGTATGTTGGAAAGAAAGTAGCTTTTCAGGCTCCCAAACAAAACTAGCTGTGTGTGTGACTTTGAGTCCATTTTTCAACTCTGCTGAGCCTCAGGGCAAATTATATTACCTTTTTTCTGTTATCAGTATATAAAGATAACTTTAAAAACGTGTATAGTCTTTAATATACAGTGGGCATTCAAGATACTGAAACTAAAATTATTTACTTCCTTTTGAGGAGTTATTCGGTAACCACATCTAAGTATTTTAAATATAATTAATTAAAATTGTATGCTAAAGGAAAAATCATTCCTCCAGTAGAAAAATCCAAGAAGATCAACACTACAGAAGCTCTCATTTAGTTAAAAAGACACGCGTGAGACTGATTTCCTAAATCCTAATGAGTAATTTTCCGTGCCCAAGCATACAACTGTGCAAATCCTTGAATACAAAACCGACAGGCACTGTTTATCTAATGTTTCAAATGCTCAGAGTTGACATGTACTCTAAAGTGCAAAACCACATGCAAGACCTATGTAAAGAGGCAGCTGTATAACCGGGCAATGTCCTAAAAGCCCTTAGACAAGTCATATTCAGATAACAGCTGTAAAACAATTTTCATATACTGGTGTGGAAACAGTTCCAGAATATAGTGAATAAAAAGATGAGTCATATCCAGTCCATCAATTCTGTAAGCCATTTGTTGTTTGGGGTTTTGTTGTTGTTGTTATTGTTGTTGTTGTTAAGAGAAAGACCACACACATGTATGTATGTATGCGTATACAAACATATACATGGAAAATCTAGACCTAAACGGTCGCCATGACAATACCAAAAGTGGTTCTCTGTGATTAGGGACCAAGTGTAAAAACAGATGTTAGAAATCTTATTTCCTGCTTTTACTTTTGAATCCAAGAACCACATTATGCTTCATGTGTACTTTGGGGGATGGGGAGTGCACTTAGATCTCATCGCTTACTATTCGTGTACTCTACCACTGGGATACATCCCTAGCTCTATCTTTAAAATTCAATTCCTAATTATTTTTTGTGCTCCATATTAAACATAAGTCCTCATACATACTGGCTGAGCACCCAGTTTATCCCATCTAAGAATTAAAAAAAAAAAAAAAAAAGGATGCTGCATTGAATCAACACCTGCTGTATATAAGACACCTGGCCTCCTGTGGTCCCATACTGACAAGGTTGGTGATTCCTGCAGGGGGTGCAGGAAGATGCTGTGGGAACAGACATAGCAGTTTGGGAAATGTCAGTGCAGGAAAGAGTTCATTAAACTTGTCGAGATTAAAGAAGTTATGCTCTGGAAGCTTATCTCTTTTTGTTTTTCAATTTTTTTATTAGATATTTTTTTCATTTACATTTCAAATGCTATCCCAAAGCTTATCTCTTAATAGTTGCAGTCACCTAGCTATTTTTTTAAGCTATTTAATAAGATCTGTCGAAGTTTGAAAGATGGTGATATTATCCTTAAGTTTCTTACTCTGTCATATTAATTGTTGGCTTAGAAAGACTGCTCTCATTTTGAGTCATTATTTTCTAGCTTTGTAACTTTGTGCATCTAGCACTGGATGGTAGGAGCTGACCCAGCACAAATCTGATTATCCTGTCTCCCCATTCTTTACTATCTCTCATTTAAGTGGAAAGATTGGCGCCACTGTCTGGCCTGATTATTTTAGATAATGTTTAGACAGCATAGAAAACTAGACAGAATTCTCAGTGTGAGCTCTCCTCAAAGAAGACCCTGGGACAACAGCTTTGGTACAAGTAGGTGGGCTTGTGTGTTTGCTTTTAGATAAAGATGGTAAGAAAAGCTGGAGATGTAGCTTAGGGCAGGGTGCTTCCTCAGCTTGTTTGACGTCCTGGGTTTTATCCCCATCACCATAAAAAAGGACAGGAAAAAGCGTCAATAGAGTTGGGTTATTGGTTAGTCTCTGACTGGCTGAAGGGATCGTCCTGGAGGTAGGGGTGTCCTGGCACTTTTGGACTGACCATGGGAGATAAGCAATCTTGCTCAGGTAAAAGAAAACCGTGATCGGAGATGGGTTTCTGAGACTGGGGGATGCCATCAAACAGAGGAACTGCTCCCTACAGCACGCCTTTAATCCCAGCACTCAGGAGGCAGAGGCAGGCGGATTTCTGAGTTCGAGGCCAGCCTGGTCTACAAAGTGA
>NC_034608.1:57010529-57112651 GCF_900095145.1 Mus pahari | reverse complement strand
AAATCTTTAAAAAAAAAAAAAAAGAAAGAAAGAAAATCACTACCTATCCGTACCACGCACCGCCTAGTGTGGACTTGTGAGCATTCCTATCTTTCCAGTGTGTCACCCCTGGAAGACTTAAAATTCGTGTGATAATTGTAATAAATGCTTGAGTTCAGCCATGGTGACTTGAGCATGGTTAACATGGATGCAGAATGAAAAAAAAAACAAAACCAAAAACCGGTAACAAGGATAGGAGAGTCAGCCTTCCCTAGCAGATCTTAAAGATAGCCCTCCACAAAGTCACTTAACTTAATGGCTTAGAAGCAGGCAAAAATAAATAAATAAATAAATAAATAAATAAAATCCAAACAAACAAACATCCCAAAAATGCAAGAATGAATTTTAAGTAGAAAATGTTGTTTAACCATATTTGTGTATTTGTTTACTATTCTACCCACCAGTGCACTTTCCTTGAAAGTTTAAAGTTTAAATTGTTAAAGTTTATTATAAACTTCTACTGAGGTATCGTGGTATGTAATTAATGTGTGAGCACTTATATTTCTGGAAAGTATTTTAGTGCATCTGTGTTTATAAATGTGTGTAAAAAGAATACCCTTTGTGCATGTAAAACATGTACAATTAACTTTAATCTTATTAACACACTAATTTTAAAATTATTTGATGGAAATTCTCCCAAATGGAGGCTCTTTGAAGTTAATTAAGTACTTGAAACTAAACCTCGTAGGACAAGCAAGGGAACCAATTAATAAAAAGATTTGTAAAAAAGTGGCTCAATTTATATTGAGTTAGTAACTGATTCAAACTCATTTTAATTATGGGCTCATACTTACCACGGGCAATGATGATCCATCTTCAAAATACATCTAAAAATAGCCCAAAAAAACAAAACACGATGCCTTATAAAATATTTCCAACAGGTTTGGCACATAAAATACTACAGAATTACTTATTTAAAAATAGAGTACAGTAAGAACAGATATTCTCATCTCAAAGAGACATTATAGCTTACTCTAGTCATAATAGAGAACAGTAAAACTTCAAACTATCTACTCCTTAAGATACGAATCAGTTTCTTTTTAAAGGACTATTATATTAACACAAGAATGGTTTGCACTAAAAAGTGCAAAACCTCAGTAAATTTACACAAAGCCTATGTAAAGTTTTCTCTTTACTATCAATCTTTAGGACAAGATTTACTGTTTCTGTCACATATTAAATATACAATAGTATCTAAGTATGTGAAGCGGATCAAGGGGAAACAGCGTTCATTGCATCTACACTGCTGCTAAATAAAACAAAGAACAGTGCCACTCATGTCTCTAAACAGAAGCCTAGAAGGCATGCGTGTGGACTGTGGTGATGATGTGAAAAGCAAGTAGCATGGTCCTGAACAACATGCCCACGATCGTGTAAATGCTTGAGATGCAAAGGTTTTCTTACTTATCACAGACGGAACAGTGATGGCAGCGGTCTGGTTTTATAAGTTGGCATCTGTCACAATATCGGATTGCTAGGAACAAAGAGTTCACTTAGTCTTAAGCTTAACAAGTCACTGACAAATACAATGAAATGGCTTCTTATCATCATTCCAAATGTAAACTCTTAAAAAAGCATACTGGATTTAAGTTTGATTCAAAGGGGAGAGAGAAAAAAAAAAAAAAAAAGATAGGTCAACCAATTTTAAGCACAGAACATGAGCTTGCCTAGAGTCAGACTTCTCTGGAGAGATTTTTCCAAGAGCAGGAGACCTCCTGGGGACATTTGTCCCAGGAGTTCTCCATCCTCAGTAGCTAGAGCTCAAGGGAAAGATGTGTTCATTCCTACCGGCCAACAGAAACGCTCCCTCACCTAAGTCAGTGTATTCCTGTGACTGACTGGGTGAGCATATACCCCAGAGACATTGTGTAGAATACATGCTATTGGTTGCAACAATTGGAAACAATCTCACATCTCTGTTAATTAGGATACAAGAGTAGAAGCAGGTCCTGGAAGAGGTATTTCCAGCCAAGGATTTGAGTTCCTTTAGGTAACGCTGGCATCTTTTCTTCAATAGCACAGGGAGCACAGTCTACCTGGATGACTGATCCTGAGATGAGATTTCTCTGGCACAAACCTCACAGGGTGCACCAGATGACAGTGGGAATTGTGTTACAAGTAGACTCGGTGTGGTTCTAATGTGAGCTAAAAGCAAATGCGATTTACATAGTATTAATGAGGCATTTTACATTTTTATACTAAATCTTTTAAGACATTGTGTATCTTATGTTTAAGAATTCTCACCTTGGTCTAGCCATATTTTAAGTATTCAATAGAAAAATGGGCTAATGGGTCGTAAGACGCACGCAGAAGTTTAAAGCCACAAAACATGTCTGGGTAAGTCTTTGTAGTAATTATCTGTAGTTCCTGTGTGTTGGGTTTTTTTTAATTAATACTATTTATTTATTTTTTGGTTTTTTCGAGACAGGGTTTCTCTGTACAGCCCTGGTTGTCCTAGAACTCACTTTGTAGACCAGGCTGGCCTCGAACTCAGAAATCCGCCTGCCTCTGCCTCCCAAGTGCTAGGATTAAAGGTGTGCGCCACCACCACCTGGCCAGGTTTTTTTTTTTTTTTTTTTTAATGACAATGACTTAGTTAAATGTTAAATTACCTTAAAATATAAGTTAAGCAGGCTAAAGTTATTTGTATAATAGTTCCCATTTTAAAGACAGAGAGTAATACCTAAATTATGTTTTATATAATTCATACAATTACTGCTTTAATCTTATTAAAAATATTTGCAAAACTATTAGTTTTACCTCACCTAGAGATATTGCTTCCTTAGATCCAAATAGGAAGGTTTACAGTTAAAAGCACATTTCCTATGACGGACACAGACTTCAGCAGCCCTCTGTCGTCACCAAGTCACGACCGAGTAGGAGGGACAGAATTAGAGTCGTTTCTGGGATCTCTGTGTGTGTGACTCATGTTTCCATTCTGTTTTATGGAACTGTGCAGGGAAGATTTTAATGGCAACCTAAGCAATAGCAACAGCATTGTCAGATGAGTGTTTGGCAATTCATGCATAGGAAGATGCTTTCTTTCTAAGTGTCATCACGCCTCCTTTGGGTGCCGTTCCAGGGCCCTCATTCTCAGGGCTTACCGCCGGACATGGTCCTGGTGTAGATGGGAAGATCTTTGGCAGCTCGCCTCAGAACTTCCTGATGGGCTTCTCCTCTTGGCTCTCTCTCCAGCAATTCTTTCTCTGCATAAGAGAGATGGAACTGAGGAATAAATTTAAATTTTAATCAGTATTTTCAAAGGAATGACAACACATTTGTCTGCTCTATTATACCCAAAGGTACTTATAAAATGTAAAATATGAATGGAATATAGTATATTCAGGCAGATTAAAAAGGTTTCAAATCTGGACATGTCTCTTAACCTCACAGACAACAAACTACATTATGAATCTTGAAAAAGAATGTGATGATGATAAAATAATAATAATAATAATAATGATAACATAGACATGCTAATTATTATACTTATTTCCCAAGTGTTTTTAATGTGATAGGGAATGGAATGTAGAAAATTGTTTATAAAATGAATAATTCTGTCAAAATATTAATTACACAATAGATAAGTTGGCCCACTTAAAAAATACATGCCTCAACAGATAAATTTTTCATTTGGATACTATTAGAAACAAAAGAAGAAAACAAATCATTCGAACATATTTGCATTTGAGACCGTTTGAACTTAGGCACAGTTGTTATTCAGGATCTCTTCTGGCACTCAAATAGCTAATTAATCATTTTACTGCTCATATTGACACTTTGGTTTAACTAACCGTACTTATTTGAGAAAAACAAAAAAATTGTTTTGGCTTCTACCAAATAACCACATGCACATACAAAAGTCTCGGAGTTGGCACTGCATGAATCCCTATAAACAGGTCCAGAAGTTATGTCCAAGATCAACCACAGTGATCTTCTTAGGAATGGGGAAAATATGAACTGCAGTTGAATGTCTATAAAAGGGTAGTGGGTAAATTAATTAGGGTAGGGTACATCTAAATATGCTACTGGTGCTTACCCATGAACTACAGTGATCCAACAATGAAGGACCACATCTCAGCATCTTGCTGAAAATAGCAATAACTAATTATCTTATAGAACACATTCTCTATAAAGCTTCAAAGCCAGGAAACTAAGCAGCCTCTACATTATCAATAAGGGCACACTCATATGTGATAAAATTATAAAGAACAAGGAAATACTTAAAATGCAGAGGAGTTGTTTCCTTTTGGAGAGAACAGGGAAATACAAGTGTGACCTTTATATCAGCCAGAAAAGATAAGAATGTTCTATATGCTGGGTCAACTTCAAGAAGTCAAATATAGGCTGGTGAAATTCTTACTTACATAATACAGAGGTCAAAAATAGATTTCTACCTTGGAATAGGATAGAGCTATATGGTTCTCCCTCCTCCAGAACATTATGATATGCAAAGTCCTATCAGTTCACAGATTAGAAGATGTTAGCTGTACAGATCTGAAGGTCTGAAGATCTTGGAAAGTAGATATGGGAACTCCTGATGCAGTCTCTAATCGCCAGATGCCACAGTTCTTCCTACAACCTGGTTTTGTTTCTGTAACACTAACTTTATATTATTTTTAAGAAGTACATTAGGTTTACTAAAAAATTTTTTTTTGAGAAAATAGTGTACATTTCTAAAATTTCTATGTGGCTCATCTCTAAGTTCCCTCTGTGAATATCTCACAGTAGCACGGTACATTTAGTACTTTGACGAAGAAATATTGGTACATTATTACCTAGTGTACATCACATAAAGTTCAGATTCTGTTTTCGAATATCTTTTTCTACTCCAGTATTTATACTTTCTCTATATCTACATAATAACATATTACAAAAATATCATAGTATTTTCAGTTGCAACATGACCTCAGGTTTATTTTAGCCTCAGCAATTTCTCAGATTTTTCCCTGATTGTTTATGTTTCCCTTTTCTGGTTTCTTCTTATCACCATAGTATTCCTCAGTAGTACTGGTATTGTGTAGAGGCCCACTCAATTGCAATTTTTCTGATGTTTATGAATCTTTAGGAGAAAGACTGACATTGCCAACAGATCATAGTAACTGGCCTGGCCATATGATGCTGGCCTTGATCATACAATTAAGGGGAGTTAAAATGTTTTAAGATTTATTTTATGCATGTAATGTTTCTCCTGCATGTATGCATATGTAGCATGTACATGTCTGGCCCTCTCAGAGGTCAGAGAATGGCATCATATCCCCTGGAACTGGAGTTATCAGTGGCTATAAGCTTCCATATGGGTGCTGGAAACCAAACCCAGGTCCGCTTGAAGAGCAAGTGTTCCTAACCACTGAGCCACCTCGGCAGCATGAGGGAGCCTTTTGTCAGGGGTTTCTACTGTAACCTTCCTCCTTCTCTGTCCTGTACTCTTTGGAGGAAACTTGCTCATTAATAAGGAGTGGGGAATTTATACCTCCACTCCTAAAAGATGAGTTATTTACAGAAATTATTTAGAAGTCTTCTACAGAGCAGAGGTTTCTGGTCTATTACTTCTTTATCAATTTAGTCAACTATTGATTTAATTAAGGAGTCTCATAGATGTTTAGTGCACACTCAGTTGCTTTTGCTACTCAAAGTGTCTGACGTTTCCACTGGGACTTCTGTCATTGGTCCATGTGTTCCTCTGACACATCCTCTTATATCTAGTTTTCCTGAGTACTTATTTTTTGGGACTTCTGTCATTGGTCCATGTGTTCCTCTGGCATATCCTCTTATACCTGTTTTTCCAGAGTACTTACTTATTTTCTGGCACTAAAAGTACCGCTGACTCACCCTCATTATCCCTGCATAATCCTAAAAGTAATCATTTCTCCAGAACGCCTACCTTCTTCTTACTGGTAAATGCAATAGGAACCAAGATCTGAGTTCATCTATAATTCCTAGATTAAAGTAGCTTTCAATTTTAGCCATATACACAAAAATAAAATCATGGTTTATAAAAGGAACCAGAAAACCAGAAATATATATATATCCCCTCACTAGAATCAAAAATGTACAAGTTAAAACATAGAACACTTTGTCTACTAAGTTGCTAACATAGTTGCTAACAGAGTTTTCATAATAGCAAGCAATGCCAAGAGTCTAATATAACTGGTAGTATTGAAAAATCACTGCAATTCTTTTGGGTAACAGTTTCGCAAGCAGTTGAAATTTCCTTGATCTAGCAATTCTACAACCAAGAATTTTTAATAAGGAAATAATTTAAGATGTGGGTAAAGTTCTACATACAAACATGCTAATATCAGCACTATATATAATTAGGTTAGGGTTAGTCAAAACATTTTCAAATGGGGCATGACTACATCAGTTATTACCTATTTCAATGAGAATATTATATCACTATGAAAATTAGCAATACGGGCTGGAGGGCTGGTTAAGTGGTTACATACCCCTCGATGTTCTTGCAGAGGACCCATGTTCAGCTCTTAGCATTCATGGCAAAGTGGCTTGAAAGCACCTGTAACTCCAGTTCCTGACACCCTTTTCTGCCCTTTGAAGATGCCTGCACACTCATGAACACTCATACACACATGTAAAATGATATCAAATAATATCTATCTCACACAGTTGTCTGAAAACACACACACACACACACACACATGGTTTTATGTAAAATAATCACCTAGCAAAGTCTGTTCAAGTCATAAATTCATTGTGATTAATTTCTATGTGTGCACTAGGAGGCTTGCCATTGTATCTGGTGTGGTTACAGAAATCCTGAACACGATGCATCAGATATATAAGTAAGAGATGATGATGTGGCTCAGAGTGGAAGCATGAGTTTACACTGTAGGCACCGGCTAAATTCATAGCCTGAAGCTAAGATGCTAATTGGATACAGGACAAGGGAGGAAGAATAGTCAAGGATGACCTTAATGGTTTTGGGCCTGAAGAGTAGAGCTGTAACCACCATTTATTACTGAGATGGGACCACTTTGAGAAAATGATCAGAAAACTGAGTAGGAGATCCAAATGTTTTCAGTTACATTGAATTTGAATTTTTTTTGTCAGATGTGAGAGTTAGTTATTGATGAGTCTGGAGTTCAGGACAGAGGTCTGGGCTCATGTATTCATTTAAGAGCTTTACCAATGAGATACTATATAAAGTTATGAAACTAAATGGGATCCCCAATTCAGATATTAAAAAAAGAGGTCTAGAAATTGAACTCTGGAATAATTAATCCCATGCTTGAGAACTTCAGGAGGTAATTGCTCCTGGTATGGATGCAAAGTCCAAAGAGAGAGCATATTTGAGAAAGAAAACTACTGGGGCAGCACATTCAGGAAGCTACACGAGTTGAGAGTTACAAGAACATAAAGCAGGAAGTCAGACTGAGACAAGCATAATTGCTGCCAGGCAAGGGAGACAGACTTTTCCCTGTGGGAGTATGTGCAGTCACAGAACAAACACACTGCAGATGAAGATGCTAAATTTCCCTTTAGATGAAACTCTCTACTTCAAGGTGGAGGATGGGCTTCTGCAGGGTTTGGGGAAGGGGTTATGAGTAAGACTTAAATACTGTGATGATGTAGTATGTCAGACAATGGGAAGAGAGAAGGACAAATGGTGTGTGTGTGTGTGTGTGTGTGTGTGTGTGTGTGTGAGAGAGAGAGAGAGAGAGAGAGAGAGAGAGAGAGAGAGAGAGAGAGAGAGAGAGAGAGAGAGAGAGAGAGAGAGAGACAGGGAAGCAGAAACAGAAATGCACAGAGTGACAGAAAAATAGACAAAGAATCAGAGGGACAGAGTGAGGAGGGTCAGATAGATTGAAGCAAACTGACATCAGGATGCTGACCCACACAACTGGTGGATGGCAGAGATATTTGCTAATGTAAGAAGTAGGCAGGCTATGGTTTAGGGAAGGACAAAATGGCGATCTCTGTTTTACAGTTTGTGTCTAAAGTATTAGGATACTAACGAAAGTGGAATGTTTAACAGAGAGACACACACATTAGGCTCTCCGAAGTGATCAGAGCTGGGGATAGATGGAAAAGTTATCAATGTCGAGGTTATTGGTAAGCCACCCAAGTGGATGTGGTCGCTCAACCAATTGATCGAAGTCAGCATTTTCTTTAAAACCTACACAAAGACACCTTGCAAGAGATTAGGAGGAAGAAATAAATACTGTATGAAGAAGGAAAAAACACAGAAAAGGGGAAAGGGTGGGAGAGACAAAAGATGGTCTGTGAAACACTATAGTCTACACACACCGTTATTTCTGTGCAAAAATATGTGGTTTGGGTTTTAACAACTTTTTTTTTTTCCAGGCCAAAAGCATAGTTTTGGGCCAGTATGATCACAGATTCATTTTAAACTGATTGCTTTAGGGGACACTCTACCATGGTGCCTCTTCTTTTTAGCTTGAACTACTAAAAATATGCTATGACCTGCACAGCAAGGGTTTTTTTTTTTTCAATTCAACAAACATGATATTAAAGCAAATGCCAAGAATACAAAAGTATGTAAGATATTGTCTCTGGCTCTAAAATCGTTTAACCAAGTGAGAGACCCAGAGATGAAAAGAACAATATATTTAAAAATGAGAATCTAATTTAGTCATACTCTGCTATGTAAAACCTTCTGTAGCAGCTATTGCTAGGTGCCCCCAGTACCCATTCCTGCCTTTAGTGGCTGGAACGACCATTGAGAATTACAATTACATTCCCAGGCTTCCATGAGAGATGTGGTCACATAATGAAGTCATCTAAATGCAAGTGGAAATGGAATCAGTTCCTTGAAATGTCACTGAAGGGAAAGGGCACCTCTTTCCTACTGTCTATGGCCTCCTGGCTGTAATACATTCATGATGTCTGGAATGAGGGCTGCATCTTCAGCCAAGAAGTGGCTCACAGAATCAAAATGTCATGTGACAGAGCGATAGGATAGAAGAAGTCTGGGTATCTAAAAGCTGTGGACGAGCTATGAATAACTTGAATCCCGAGATAATGAACTATATTACTTATTGTTGTTTCTGGTGATCGACAGACAACTAATATGTGTTTACTATAATAATTAGCGTATAATTTCACCAAATTGTTTTTCTGTCTGTCTGTCCCTCTCTCTCTCTCTCTCTCTCTCTCTCTCTCTCTCTCTCTCTCTCTCTCTTTTATGTATGTATTATCCATGTACCTATCTACGTATCTATATATCTAGGTACCTATGTATCTATGTGTCTATGTATGTATCTATCTATGTGTCTATTATGTATATATATTATCTATGTATCTCTCTAGGTATCTATATATCTATGTATCTATGTATGTATCTATCTATCACCTATCTCTTATATATCTATCTGGATGCTTGACAGTAAATTAGAAAGAAAGCATTGGAGACTTGATGGAATAATTCTATCAGATATGAAAGTAAGGACCTAGTGAAAATTCCATGTTTATTAACATACACAGATTTTTTAGATCCCCAAACATCACTGTATTCAATACATTTGACACCCTAATGAAAAGGAAGAAATTCATTTTCCAAAATTAATATTACAGATTGCTATCTTTAGGATAACTTTGCTATTGTCTTAACTTACTTCTTTTGAAGGATTCATGGGCAATGTAAAAATGGTTTTCCAGTATGACCAGACAAACATTGCAAAAAGTAGATGATAAGCCATGAGGCACACAACTAAAACAAGAGAAACAAAATCATCACTGTAATATGCAAAATTTTACTCAAATCATGGTATTCACAAAATATTCAAATTTACAATGATGATAAACCATAAAATATTATTTATGTTATATTCAAATAACACAACTCTTTGAATAAAAACCTGAAGTTAGGAAGATTTGATTTTTTAATATCTCTAAATATATCATTACATTTATATCCATAAATAAAACCCCCTCATTTGTACTTAGGCCCATCTCTAATTGGTTAGTTAGAGCTTTCCTAAGTTGTTAAAATAGGGCTGTTACAGAAGAGTAAACACAGTGTTGACCACATTTAATTAACCAGACTTTCAGGCTCCATGAACTTTGCTTGAGAGAGGCAGAGAAAGCAAAGCCGTTCCCATCTGAAACGCTGTTTGCCTGTTTCCTTAGCTCTAGTTGACACTGGTGGCTCTCCTTGTTAGAATGACAACATGTGAACAGGGACCATCTGGATGAAGTGATTTCTGTCCACGGGGGTTCTGTTGCCTAATTTATCACACAGGGCAACTGTGAAGACAAGTGTCCCAAGTTCTTCTTTAAAGAACACGAACACACTTAGTATGTTCTTTTAAAGGCTCAGAGTACTTCATGAATTTACAATAGTAATTTCATACTAATGATAATAATCCTGTCTGAATAACATACTAATATAGTTCTTAAGTAAACAATTGCAGAAAATGTGCCAATTCAGAATATCAGCATGTTGAGGGCTAGAGATGCAGAACAGCAGTGGATTCCTTTTCTAGCAAGTGCCAGGCCCCTACTCCTAACAAAAACAAAATAAGTAAGCAGAATATGACAAGTAAGCAGAATATTTTAAAATTGAATGAGCAATTGTTTATTGTTCCTGAAGAATCATGGGATTTGAACCTGTGGAATCATTTAGAATTTGGGTTATCAAATATGGAACTTAAATCAACATAACGTGACTACAGGCAGAATTCCATAAACTCTGCAGATAGATAACTAGTTACAAGGTAGTAATCGAAGCTAGGACAGGAGATTGTCCATATCCTTGTGTCTTAGAACTACAAGGATCTTTGAAACACGTATGGTCATTACAGGGTTCTTTGCCAAATGTGTGACACACCTTAGTTTGGGAACTTAGAAAAATGAGATGTCATTAACTCTATCATATCATCATATTGTCAAGGAATAATTTCTTAATCTCAACCAAATACATGTTTCATTGAACTGATCTTAAGATATCACATCTGCAGTCATAACAATATTTTACCTTGTTCACCAATGTTTTCCATGGACACTAGAAACATGAAAGAAAGAGAGAGGTCATAGGTTATATGAAGTTTGAATAAGCAGAAAGCCCTGAAGACAAAGAACATTAAAGTGGATTAATAACTTGATTTTTTTCTTCAAACCAACATTCTTTAAATATTTGATCAGCATTATGTAGAGGAGAGGCAAGTATTGTGGACTGAGGGTCAAGGGGTAGGCTGGCAGCTTCAGTCAGAAATGCTTCAGAGGAAGTCTCTGAGAGCAGACTCCTTTGTCCTTAGACACCTTGTAAGAAGCTCATGTTCACCTTCAATATATTAAAGATCAAAACTGGCATTGCCTTTCGGCCCCTGTAATGCCAGACCTGAGAGACCCCGCTATTCCTATGAAGGTTTCCAGTTTAGTTCCAACCATAGCTTCCTCCTCCTCCTCCTCCTCCATTAAAGTTTGTTTTCCTATGACATATCTACTTCCATTTTGATTTTTTTATTAGAATTAACTTTGGGTCCATGCACTCAATTACTATGTTATCTTCAATCCTGCTCGCCTTTTTTTTTTTGGGGGGGGGGATGATCCTCATATGCCATGGAGATTTTAGGAATCATTCCAGAGCCCAGCTTCCTCTCTTCCCTTAGATCCTATTACGTCCTGCTGGTACACAATGCTTCCACCTCTCTAGATGTTCTGACCCACACTGCCCACTCCTCAAAAGCTCCTTGACTGGCCCTTTAACAACTCACAGGAAACCTGGACTCCAACCCGTCCATCCATACATGCTACCGTGATCATCATATCATACACAGCAAAGCTGAGTTAGAATTTTGTTGTTTAAGCAAAACAAAAAAAAAAAAATTGCACTTTATTTGAAAGAGTCCTTCTCCTCAAAAATTAAACTATTATCTTTTAATGTTTTCTGAGGTGGAAAAAACTGACTTAAGAACCTTGGTCAAAAGCGATTCTAAAAATAAATTTGCCACTGGATTCAGATAATAAACAGATCTGTGAAGGACAGACTAGAAACAAAGGGAACGGAGGAGGATTCAATAGTGTAGAACTTAAGCTCCAGATACATGGCTTGCCCCTGGGTTACCATGGAAACCAGTCCTTACTACATACAGCCTTGACACTCTATGTCCCACAATGGAGCCCCACATAGCTCTAAAATACATTTTCACCTTTCATTTAAAAAAAAAAAAAAGCACATTTTCTACTAACACGTAAACGAATGATGAAATCATCTTCCTAAAAGCCAGTCCAAGATGTGTGCTGCATTTAAAATAAAACCACGGTATCCTTACATCCCCCTTAAGGTCACAGGTAACCAGGCTCTTGCCAACCTCTCCTTCAAAATCACATCTTTGCACTGTCTTGTTCCCGAGGCCACTGTGTTTGCTTGTAGAACACAGGCTTATTGAACCTGAAAAGCTCCTCTGGCACCAAGCTCTGTGTCCCTCACCACCCCTCAGGTGCAACTTGAGTGTCAGTAACCACACACTTCTGTCTCTTCATTCTTTATTTTTCTTTCTTGGTCTTCTTCCAGTTGTTCCCTGAAATTTGCGATTTGCATCTTGGCTTTATAGCTTCATTGACATTTTATCTAGGCTAGGCTTTTTTTTTTTTTTTTTTTTTTTTTTCCTTTTCTAAACTCTCAGTTCATCTCTCAGGACTGTTCTGAGAATTAAATTAGAAGAAAGGAGAGCACTTGGCACAGAGCCTGACATGTATCAGGGACTCATAGTATCAGGGACTCATAGTCGAAATGTGGATAATGATGTGGTCGGAGAGACGAGGAGAGGAGAGGCGTTCCCTGGTGCTCATTGCTAGCTGTTTTACACACAAAACAGGCCAGAAGCACAGGGAACTTGGAGTTTGGTGTGGTGGTCTCAAAGGGGCATTCGAGTTGCTAGGGCTGGATTGGGACAAGATCTTTTAAGGTGAAAATGATAAGAAAATGTAACAAATCAAGCGCCAACTTGAGCAACCATACCCAACAAGCTAAATCAGGGGGAAGGGCAGGCTCTTCTGAGCATCTCATTATGCTGCCCTACTGGGTCCACCCTCTCAGGGCATTCCCCCGAGGAGCTGAGATTACTGGAGTGTGCCCACATGCCCAGCTTGGTGAACTTATTTCTTTAGCCTGCCCCTCCTTTCCTCCTGACTTGGTTACTTTATCTTCAGCTTGGTTACTTTATCAGGGACACTGTGACAAAGTAGCAAGCATGGGGTTCTTAAAGGCTTCGGAAAAAGTCAAGGGCAAGATGTGAACAAGGTTGGTGGCCTGAAGCCTTTCTCCTTGGCCACCTCCTCTCTGGGTCTTCAGCTCCTCTTCCCTCTGTTATACCCTGCTTTCAAATGTCCTCTTCTTTTGCAGACAGCACACATGATGGATTAGACCCTACTCAGTGACCTGGTTTTAGTTTAATTTAATCTCTTTAAAGACTTTATCTCCGAATGCAGTCCCGGTCTGACGCCCTCAGATTTGAAACTCTAACCTAAGACTTTTGAATGGAAACATTGTAGCTTACAACGTCCTCCAAAATCAGAGGTTAGTTTTAATAGGGCAGAGGTTGTACAGAGATGAGAGGGAATCTGGGGTTAGTGAGGGTCAGACAATAATGGTGGTACTAAACTGACTTTTACAAAGCAATCATTTGATAAATGCTATATGCAGAAATAGTGTGTGAGGTGAGCCATATTATAGTTTTAAAATATGAGACACTTCCAGGGATAAACTTTTTTCTTTTCCTTTTTTTTTTTTTTTTTTTTTTGGTTTTTTTTTTTCTTTTGAGACAGGGTTTCTCTGTGTAGCCCTGGCTGTCCTGGAACTCACTCTGTAGACCAGGCTGGCCTCGAACTCAGAAATCTGCCTGCCTCTGCCTCCCGAGTGCTGGGATTAAAGGCGTGCGCCACCACCGCCCGGCGGTTTCCTTTTTTTTTTAATTGGATATTTTCTCTTTTTAAATTTATTTATTAGAATTTTCTTTACACTTCAAATGTTATCCCCTTGGCTGGTTTCCCTTCTGAAAATCCCCTATCCCCTCCCCCTGATGATAACTTTTTAATGGCAGGCAAATTATAAGATATGGAATTGAGAGCTAACTATGGGCCTATCTAACCCAAAATTCTCTCAAGGACCTGTAACATCTGCTGCCTCCAAACCATGCATTCTGCTAGGCTTCTGACCCTGGGTAGATTCCACCTTTGATGACTTCCAACTTCAATAACCTTTATTCAACTAGTCTGCCAATAGTTGATACCCATCCTACTTAGTTTCTTCTCAAGAAGGCTTCCGAAATCAGGGTAAAGAGGTAAAAGACTCCCCACCAGCCCTCCTCCAACAGCCTACTTAAAACATCTAGGAACAGATATACTGTAACACTTCAGCCACCATTAAAATATCCCAATAACCGTATTTATGGGCACAGCCTGAGTTTACACTTTACTGAGTGTTGCACTTCAAAACTGAATAAGAGCTATGTTGCTAGGGCAAGACTGGGTTGGTGGTGACAGAACAGCAGGGGCATCCTAACGTTTGGCCTCGCCAATGCAGAGGGAGAGGAATTTAACCTGACACACTTGGAAGGTTCATCCCTGCTTGGATAAGGAATCCAGAAGACTGGGCTGCCCCGACTTAGGATCCCCATCCTTACACTTGTGAAATTATTAAATCTAGAACTGTTTCTTTCCTGCCTCAATAGTAAGAAAATGTCTCTCTCTTTTTTTTTTTTTTAATCACAGCAATGGCCCAGCTTGAGATCTGCCTCCTCTAAACATTTTAACTGCACAATGCAGTAGTGTTAAATCTAATCACAATAGACAACGGGATCCCAGAGCACAGTCATCTAATATGCCTGAAGACCTCTCACCTGGTGAATGCAGTCCATTATTCCGCTCTTCTTCCAGGTTCTGGAAACCACTAAACATTCTAATTCATTATTTCTCTAAGTTGGCTGTTTCCCATCCTGTGGTGTAAGTATTCATCCTTGTGCTGGTTGGTTGCTCTCAGTATAATGTTCCCCAGGTTCATCCACACTACTGGATATAGTAGACTTAACATCGCTACTTCAGGAAATTTCTATGTCATTGGATTGCTCTAAATACCTATGTAGCTCCATTCTAGATGGTAGTTGACACTAGCTACACCCTTAACACTAAAAATACATTCTAAACATTCTGACTGTACTTAAATCATTAAGAATGGGCACATCTTTTGGTTTATCTGTTCTGAGAGGGAAGCAAAGATGACTTTGTAACTCACTGCCACTTCCAAATTCACAAACTAAAAAGTGATTCCCATTTACGGGGAAATCCGCTCTCTAGGCCAGTCCCTTGATGTTAGTATTCTGCTTTCACTCAATGACTCCAATAACCTCCATCTCAAAACAGATGAGATTGGGGGCCAGCAAAATGCCTCAGTGTGTAAAAAGCACTTGCCTTAGACTCTGAGGACTTGATGAAAGAACAAGGTCAAAAGACCTCCACTGTGACAAACACACACATGCATGCACACACATACATGCAAACATATACATACTAAAGTAATATATAAAAAAAAACAAGATTCCCAATGCTAGCAAACTGTGCTGACTTCAGTGTGAGTGTGACTTATTTATCCTGCATACACTTCTAGGGCCCTCCATTTTCTACATGTGGCTACACCTCAACTCCAAGTTCAAACCATCACGGAACCTTTGGGATTCCAACCTTCTTTCTTCCCAATCTCAAATATTTGCCCTTAAGGAAAAAAACAAAGAGGCCATGAGAAATTTCTATGAACCGAGGACCGTATGGCGGATGCCGGGCTCTCACCGATTCTAGCTGGTTCTCACATCATAAGCTGGAAGGTTAGAAGGAATCTATACCCTGAGACATTTCTTTATTCGAACCAAATTGTTCTAGGTGGAAGGATCATGGTTCTCACATTGCCCACTGTAACTGCTCATCTTTGTCTTACCCGTGTTTACATGTACATACTGTCTTGGTTACTTTTATTGCTGTCATAGAATACCGTATCCAAGGCAACTTATAGAAGAAAGGGTTTATTAGGGGCTTAGAGTTTCAGAGGGTGAGTCTGTGACCATCTTGGCAGGAAGCAAGGTCAAGCATGGGGCTGAGAAATAGCTGAGAGCTTAGATCCTGATATACAAGCACAAGAATAGACAGACTAACCAGAAACGACTTTTGAAACCTCAAAGCCCGAGTCCAGCATCACACCTCCTCCAATAGTTACACCTCCAAATGCTCCTTATGCTGTTCCACCAACTGGGGACCAAGTGGTCAAACACAGGAGCTGATGGGATGGATCCATTAAACCACCACTTGTACATATTGTTTACAAGCAAAATTCCTACCTGAGTTTTAATTATTTTATCTCTTTTGAAAAATATACAAACAGTTAAGTAACAATTTTGTCATATTTTTGAATGTCATTACATCAGTTTTTCATTATCTGGTATGGTAACAATTATCACAGAGGACTAAATATGTTATTATTTTTTTTCTTTCTCACAATCAAACATTAGGTCTTTTATGCATTGAGAGAAAGAAACCGTGCTTCTCCAAGGAAACACACGATTTCCTTAAGCTACCCTCACCTCAGGATAGCAGCCATCATGCAGAGCATTTACAACCAAAGAACACACACACAACGTAGTTTAAAATTAAGCCAATATTCCTAGGTTCATAAAAGTTATTTGACACTTTGGTACCACTCCACAGCTCTCCAGAGAAAAGAGCTCCACAAGGCTGTAATTCTAACTGCTGTGTTCACGGTCCTCACTGGAACAGAATTTACAAGGCTGCACTTGAGGAGATAAAGTATGATGTGAAATGCTAGTACCCTCAGTAACTGCTGCGGTTATAGCACTGGGTCCCGGCTTCTGCTAAACTTCAAGGGACTCAGGCTATGCACTGGCTTACTCTTCAGTGCTGGACCACTGGGAACTGGGATTGCTCTTGGGAACCTCCCTGTCATATGCTTTACAGAGTCCTTCCATATCTCTTCTTTTTGGGGGCATTCTATGACCATTCTTTGGTTCTAGCTGGCACTAGGCAATGTCTGTCCCTCCCCAATTATAGCAGATTGTACCCCTTACGCTATGAATCATCGCCCTACAGGGTTAGCACAGTCCACCTAGAAGCTACTACTGTAAACAAGAAACATTCACTTGAAGTCAGAGCAGGTTTTCTATCATCAGTGCAGCTCACAGATGAAGGGCTGGGGTGAATACAGCAGAACTGTGCAAAAGCACCCGGTTTTGCACTGGTTATATTCTTTAATATATGTCGGAAGTTATAAAATTGTTTTTAAGAGGGCAGTCATCAATATTTGAACTGAATTTCATCTTTTGCTTAATCTGTCCCCAGCTGGAATAGATCTTCCCTTTGTTTCTAGAATCTACAGCCTGCAAGCGCTATAGAAAGCTTGTTATTCATTCATTCATTCATTCATTCATTCATTCATGCATGCATGAATTATGTTCAGTCCTTGGGTTTTGGATCAAGTTCTACAACCATAGTGTTAATTCACTTTGTGCCCATGGTTTTAATTTAAGTGCACTGATCCCATGCTTTTCCCCACTAACTCTTCCTTACCCACTATCCTGGTGAAGCAACAGCAATTATGTTTTCTGCCTCGAGCAGGCCCAATGGCCAGCATTCTTGTGAGGGCACACAACCCAGTAACGAAGTCTTCCCCATTGGTGAGGTGGGACTGTTCACAACTTGCTGTTCAATAATTTGCTGCTAAGCCATGAAAGGACAAGATAGGGAGCCCTGACACATTTCCTGGATGTCCCTGGAGACGTTCACTCTTGGACACCTATTATAAGCACCTCTGGAATAATTTTCCACCCAAATTACCTTCCTTGGAAAACTTGTACAGTGATCCTTAGAAAGGCACAGAGAATGATGACTATATTATTTGGGAATTCCATTCCTAGATAACCCTAAAGGATTTAAACCAAGGATGCAAATAGGAGTTTGTGCACATTGTTAATGCAGCATTAGTCACAATAGCCAAAGTAAAAATTTAACTCAAATACCCATGGACAAACAGAATGTGGTATATACATGCACACAGATAATTGCCTGGCATATTATCCAGTCTTCAAAAGCAAAACTGAGCCGTATGCTACAATATGGATGAGTTTTGAAGACATTCCACTAATGAAGCAAACCAGCAACAGAATCCTCTCACAGAAGGGAGATCCTTAAAATGGTCAGACTCTCAGTCGGAAAGTTGAATGGTGATTGCCAGGAGCTATTATTATTTAATGGGTACAGAAATTTAACTTGGGCATTTATCTTAGAGAGAGATACTGGTTATTGGTACAGTAATTCAAATGCACAGACTACCACTGAACTTTAGGATTGAAATGATGGATTCTATGTTATCCTTTACCACAGTAAAAACAAAACCCACCTATTCCAGAGTCTATTCACAACCACAAATATGTTAATATTGAACAGTAGCTGAAGTGTTCTCTCGTACCCTGGGAAGTAATCCCAGAGTGATAAGCAGAGAAAGACAGCCAGGCATCTCTGCTTGTGAAGCAGCTCATTCATGCGTCTGCCCGAGCTCAGTGCCTGGGAATCAAAAGAATGTCCGGGCAAAGCAGCAAACCCCACTTCCCTGTGACCTTTCCCAGTCAATTGGAAATAAGTTACGTTCAGCACATTCTTAAGAAGGTTGGAGCAAGGAAAGGAAGGAAATGAGACATATTTTAGACAGTTATTTTTTAAAACCTAAAGAAAGTAACAATTTTAGTATTTTTAAAGGAAGATTTAGTTATCTGAAGACCACAAAAATAAGGGGTGGGTGTCCGGACAACGCTGACTCAGTCTGTGTGCTTCATGCAAGAACATCTTATTTTATAGGTATAGTGGTTCATATAATTTACCCAGTCTGAAGAGTAATTATTATACATACATTTTATTATTATACTGTACCATCCTAGCAATTCTCAAATAACATCTAATTCACCTAACTCCTTACTACACATATTCACACTCAAAAGTCCAGGTGGGAAAAATTACTTATTTGCAACCCTAAAAATATGTGCATAAGTATGTGTAAATAAACACTAATACAAGCCTGTTGATGACCGTGAATGGTTAAATAATAAAAGTAGATCTTTTCCTGGAGAACTCCATATTATTTGCTTTGAATGTCAACTGATTCCCATTAGGCTCAATTAAACAAACTCAGATCCTAATCCCCACATGTTCATCCATTTCTAAAACACGGATAGACTGTAGTTTTTCTATAGTTTTTCTCATAGGAAAGAGTACCTCCGCTACACACACGCCAGCCATGGTTACTGCCATGAAGTTCTTTCTGTATTTCCTTTCCAATGTATTAATTGTTGAACTATCCCGCTTTGGAGCACTGTACAGATCTTTCCCTCTGCCCGACATACATCTCTTCTGGTGTTAGCCCCTGTACACCCTTCCATCTTATTTGAAAAGGAGGCCTTCTCCTGCATTCTCAACTTTCTTAGTTTATTGTTCCTGTTCGTTTCTGCTGCTGTTGTTGTTTAGGTATTTGGAGGTGGGGATTGTTGCTGCTGTCTTGAGTCAGGGTCTTGCCAAGTTGCCTAGCCTGGCCTTGAATGTTCACTCTGCCTGCCTGCAATCCCAAGTGCTGGTACTACAGGCCAATGCTATATACCCAGCACCCAATCCCTCTTGCCCTTTTATTCTTTGTCATGACACTGTGATCCTCTAACAGATTACATAATCATTTACCTGTCATCTCTTCCCCATGTTCAGTGTGAGCTCCAAGACTGTACTGTTTGGCTTTTGTCAACTTATCACGATCCTAGACACAATCTGGGAAGAGGAATCTTAATTGAGAATATGCCTTCATTAGATTGGCCTAAATACAAGTATGTGGGGGGGGGGTATGGTCTTGATTAATGATTGATTAGTGATGGCCCATGTAGATGTGGGTAATCCCATGCCTGCATGGGAGGTCCTGGGTTGTATAAGAAAGCAGGCTGAGAAAGCCATGAGGAGCAAGTCAGAAGGTAGCACCCCTCCATGGCCTCTGCTTCACTTCCTGCCTCTAGTTTCACGCCCCTCAGTGATGGACTATTACCTGGAAGTGTAAACTTGGAATAAACCTTTTCTTCTCCAACTTTTTTTTGGTCATCATGTTTTATGACAGCTATAAAAACCCTAACTAAGCAAAGACCAGTCAATAGATGTTTGTGAATGAATAAATTAAAACTGTTCAAAATTGATGGATGCTTGAAACGCATTCGATCCCTTGGATTTTGAAGTTACTTATTACAGGGTAAGCGTGTGAGAATCTGTAGTGAATCGATACCATCTCCTCCGCTCTGGCTAACATATAGCTCTCAGTCCTGTATATGTTAGTTTTTAAAATGTACCTATTTCTGAAACTAACTGTATTTCATGAAAAAGGTGTCAAAATGAAAGACTTGATTAAGACAAACTGGTCTCTGCCCTTCCCCCTCTCCCGTTCCTTGGCCTCCCTGGAGAAGCCTTGGTAATCAGTAGTCAGGGTTAAGTACATAAATCCCTGACAGCTGTATTTTGCTAATGCATGTCACATGGGGTTGCCTCTTAGTGATAAACTGGATCACACGTTAGTCCTGCAATTCAGAGCAACCTCGTGACCATCAGTTGGAGACTCTGATTTTGTTTCTTGCCTCCTCTATAGCTGATGGATATCAAGCGTCTCTCACTACAGCTCAGCCAACTGTTATTCAGCAGGCGGCCTCTCCCACTCAAGTACCGCTGATGTGAATTGCATGTACTTTACAGACAGAATTTGAATCGTGCCATCTCTACAAATCCAGGGAAAAGCCACTCTGCAGATTCAGCTACGCCTCTCTTGGAGGCTGAGATAACCCATGGACCCCCAAAGGGATCGAGGACATAAGCCAGGGGAGCATGGACATAAGCCAGTCTGGATTTTTTTCATTTGTTTTAGTGTTGGGGAAAACTCCATGTCTCAGACATGCTAAGCAAATGCTGTTCCACAAAGACCCTAGTCTGGGTTTAAAGTCACTTCATTCCCAAAACACACTTCGAATGCAGTGAAAACGTATTTTTTCCCCTTATACAAAATGCACAAGAACCAAAAATGTAATTTTAACTGCACGCTAGAAAACAAAAGTGAATGATTTCACTGAAACACCAGAGATATGAGGTCCTCAAAGCTACATGAAGCCTTCCTACAGATTTTATATCTATTATAAGATGATCCCAGAGACTTAAAACTGATTCAAAGCCATTTTATGCTTTCCGGATAGCATACATTTTGTTTTAAAAGGCACATAGCAAGGGGTTTTGCCTGTTGGTTAAGGTTATTTGATTGACACACTCCTTGAGGGTATCTTGCTCCTCCGTCACAACAGTAGTGATGAAAGCCATAGGGGCCATTAACAAGTAATTAATTGTACAGTGCACGAGGGAAAAAAAAAATTCTCCAGACACCAGGGAGAGGCATTAGCAAAGAATTTACCCAGCGGTGTATGCAGGTGCCTCATTTACATTCTTAAATGTAGTCACCAGTGTGTCAGAAATGAACAGAAGTGTTCAGAGAAATGATAAGATGACACACGCAGCAGGCATTGATTTTGGCTCAAGAGTGTCTCTCAGACAAAAATGGACGTTGGAGGAAGGATGCTGGGAAGGGAAGGATGAGAGATGGGGTGGTGGCATATGGGATCAAGATACATTGCACGTGTGTATGAGACATTAAGTAGTAAATTAAAATCAAATATGGATTTTGTAGCACTTCCAAGCACTGGCATTATAAATTCAATTTAAGAGTCTCCGTCAGATGAAATATCAAATTAAGAAAAGGCCACGTACCCGTGGCAAAAATGTGGTTATAATTTTGAAAGGGGAATTGTCAAGAATCATTGCTGAATTACTGATCTCATATGTTTTTTTTTTAATTTCTGAACCAAATTAGTTAATCTACTACCTTTCTTTCTTTCTTTTTTATTAGATATTTTCTTTATTTACATTTCAAATGTTATCCCCTTTCCTAGTTTCCCCTCCGAAAATCCCCTATCCCCTCTCCTCCCCCTGCTCCCCAACCCACTCACTCCCATTCCTGGTCTTGGCATTCCCCTACACTGGGGCATAGAGCCTTCACAAGACTTAGGGCCTCTCCTCCCATTGATGACCAACTAGGCCATCCTCTGCTACTTATACAGCTAGAGCCGTAAGTTCCACCATGTGTTTTCTTTGATTAGTGGTTTAGTTCCAAGGAGCTCTGGGGGTACTGGTTAGTTCATATTGATATTCCTCCTATGGGGTTTCAGACCCCTTCAGCTCCTTGGGTACTTTCTCTAGGTCCTTCACTGGGGACCTTGTCCTCCGTCCAATGGATGACTGTGAGCATCCACTTCTGTATTTGCCAGGCACTGGCAGAGCCCCTAAAGCAGTGGGGTCAGATAACATACACTTTTAATCCCAGGATTTCAGAGGCTGAGGAAGGAGCAAAGGCCTTTAGGCCAGGCTCACTTACATGGCTGAGTCTATTTCAAAGGGAAGGGAAGGAGGGAGGGAGAGCGGGAGAAAGGAAGAAAAGGATAAAGGGCAGAACCATCCAAGCAAGAACCTACTTTACACTAACCCTGCCTACTGCCTGCTGTGATAACGTGTACCTTTCCATTGTTAGCATCCGACTGTAAAAAAAAATCAAAAAATATAAAGTCCCCTTAAAGAAATCAAAAGCACATTTTCCATCTCGTTTTCAAGTGGAGCATCAAAAACCCCAGTCCATGACATTAGGTTTTTGGTGACAAACTCTCGTTAATATTTCTAAATAGTAATAATGGAACTTCACAAATAAAGAGTATCTTTCTAACCACCTTGGGAATATTGCTTCAACCAGCAGACAGCATGAGGAATTTCTGTCACATTCTAATTTATCACATTCAAGCTAGAGACGACAGTTATTTCTACAGTCATTAGAGACAGAGTGCTACAATCTCAGGCGAGCCCAGATCTCACCACTTTCTAAGGACAGGAAGGCTGGGAGAAGTGATCCAACTGTCAAAACACATGGAATCCACAGGATAAATTATACCATTTAGTGCTCCATGTGTGTCCCTGTGTCTATTTCTCTTCCTCTGTGTGTTCTCTTTATGTGTGAGTCTCTCTCTTTGCCTCTCTATCTCTTTCTCGTGTATGTCTATGTATATGCGCGCGTGCATGTGTGTGTGGTGTGGTATGATATGTGTGCGTCTGTGTGTAGTGTGTGTGATGTGTGTGGTATGATGTCTGTGTGTATGGTGTCGTGTATGATGTGTGGTGTGGTATGTGTGTGTGATGTGTAGTATGATGTCTGGGTGTGTGGTGTTGTGTGTGTGATGTGTGTGGTATGATGTCTGTGTGTATGGTGTTGTGTATGATGTGTGGTGTGGTATGTGTGTGTGATGTGTAGTATGATGTCTGGGTGTGTGGTGTTGTGTGTGTGTGTGATGTGTGGTGTGGTATGTGTGTGTGTATGTGTGTGGTGTGGTGCTGTGAGATGTGTGCTATGATGTCTGTGTATGTGGTGTGTGGCCTGATGTCTGTGTGTGTGTGCACCCGCGCATGTGTGTTGATGGAGACTGAACTCAATATTCCACATAAGCAAGGCAAATATTCTACCACTAATCACGTAAGCACACCTCCCTGGGGCCCACATTCCATCTTTCTGAGAAGGAAAAAAAAAAATCACAAGATTTCCAAAAGATAAAAAATAAAACAAATAAAAGCCAATAAAGAATATTTCATTGCAAACTCATCCTAACACATACCATATATATTTATCTCTGAGTAATTTGTCTGCTTTTTTAGTTTTGTGTCTTAGTGGTGTCATTTCTCAGCACAAAAGTCAAAAAAAAAAAAAAAAAGAAAGAAAGAAAGAAAGAAAGAAAAAAAGAAAAGAAAAGAAAAAGAAAAAAAATCAAATGCCCATGTTTCTTGAACCACCTTTGCTTTCTCCTCCTCATGGAAAAACAACAACAACAACAACAACAAAACACAGCTCAGCTTGCTGTTTGCGTTCAAGCCTTTAACCTTGGGACCATTTTTACTGTGGGCACAACAGCATCTCCATCCATACACCTCCAGTGTATGATAGCTGAGCTCCAAGGGCAAGTGGCTCCTTTAGACGCCCATTCCCAGCATATTGTTAGGTCTGCTTCATCCATCTTCTCTTGGCTTCTCTGAATTTTCTAAGCTATATTCTTCTTCAGTCTTCCCATGGGGTCAGTGAATTAAATTCATGAGATTCTATCTAGCTTCACAGACTAAATGGGGGTGGAGGGAAAGTGGGTCTGTGCCTCATGTAAGCCACTCGGAGGTCGAACCACCACGCAGGTTTCACAGCAGGAGCAGAAGCACCTGGTCGTGATCAGATGGTAAGACATGCATGCGGATGTAGTCCGCATCGTAATTGGACGGCGTTACTGTGGATGCACTTTCTATGCGGCTCTCCACCTTCTTCATTGATTATCCTTTCCTGTAGCTCCAGTGATCAATTTACGACTTCCTGGCAGGTCCACAGTCCATTTCTGTCACCCTAACACCTGTCTGTGGAGCTGGCAAGAGAAAGAAAGTACCCTATCCTCGTGTGCAGGCTGAAGGAGGCTGGTCTGGCTGACCTGGTCCATAATTTGTCTTGGTTTTTATGAATTCTGCAAATAAACTCTGCAGAAGAAAAACTTCCCAGGTGACCAGGATTCAATGGTTGAACCTTCCTCAGCTTTGGACAATGATGTCACACACACACAAACACCACACACACACACACACACACACACACACACAAACACACTCCTCCTCCCCCAGAGAAGTTTACCTTGATTTAGAGAACTTGCCTTTCAGCTTCTGGTAATGGGAAAGCCTTGGGGGAATGTTTTGATATGGATGACAATCCCAGGAAGAGTCTAGAAGCAAACTTCTCTATGGCTTAATTAAAACTGAATCCTGATGGCTAGTTCTTCTTGTCACCTTTATTTGCATTTTTGGTTGGATGCCTTCGTATTAAAAAATTGAAGGTCAATTAAAAGATCACAGATAAATTAGTTCACTTAGAACTTGGCAATTCTCTCTAAGAATTATCTAAGAATTATCTAAGAATGTCAACTGTCTTACTTGTGGTATTTCCAGGCTTTTTTTTTTTTTTTTTAAGCCTAACCATGTTATCCTTCAAATCAAAAGACAAAGAGTGCTCTGACACATCAGTAGAGCTGTTTTCTTTCTCCTTCTTACTCTGCCTTGAATCATTACATCAATCAAAGCTAGATGTTAGCATGGTACAGAATTTGAAACACCTGTCTCCAGTTTCCCAGAATTGAGATCACCAGTGTGCTACCATGACCAGCTTTTTACATGTGTGTGGGGGGGATCAAACTCATGTCTTCATGCATGCCTAGCAAGCACTCACTAATTGAGCTACCTCCTCAGCCCCAGAACGCCTGACCAACGTGGTGAGATCCACAGGGGACACCTCTGGGATACTTCAGGAAGGACACAGAACTTTTAACGAATGCAGCATTCCACTGTCCTTCTGGGATGAGGTTGGCCTGAACTACCTCCGAGCTTTGGAAATTGCCATGACGGAGTGCAAAGACTTAAGTAAAACCACAAGGAAGCTTAGAACTGTGAGTGTATAATTAGTATTAACTGCCGGGTAGACAGCCAGGAAATCGTTTAGAAACCTTGGGACCCCAGTTGTCTTGCGGCCACATGAACGAATCTCTCTTGCCAGTGTGAGACTCTCGAGCTGTGCACAAACGCCCTTCTCTGAACGAGGATGCACTTAGCCACCTGCTAGCGACAACAAGCTACATGCACCCGGAACCCTCCAAAGTGGAATAAGGTTTTTCTTCCTCAAAAGCCTGTTCAGCCTGAGCTGGTTTGGGGTTGCATAATAACTAAATAAAATAAAATGCCTTAAAAACAAAACAAAACAAAACGAGAGCAAGACTAGGTTCTCTTTAGAGAATAGCTCCTGTTTACCACGTCTTGCCTGTGCATGAAAGGGCAAACATACAACTTAAAGCAGATGCATGGTGGGGTGGGACACGTGCAATAGAACAAATGATTACTTAATCAACCAATCAAAGGTGGAGAACCATGCAAACCACGCCCCTTCTGAATCAGCTCCTCCTTCCTTTACGTGTCCTGAAAGAGCCCAGGGAACAACCACGACCCTTGGGTATCTCCGGTCATGCAACCTGCTTGCTCTCCTATGGCCTGTTCTCATCTGTTCCAGCGCTCTGCTCTGAATAAACTTTCCTGGCTCCTTCGCGCTCCCCGTGGGCTTTCGTTTCATTAAAACAGGCCCCAGACCCAAGAAAGTCCTGGCAGAGATCCTGACCTCTAGGAACAGCAACAGCACGTGCCCTAGGGGAAATCATGGCTGTGACACACGTTAGGCAAAGAAGACACCAAAAAGGTTCAGCAAGCGTACGCGTTCATCTCTTATAATAATCTCAGGAGCGTTTAGTAAATTTGGACTTATAACAAGACAAAGGGTATTAAAAAAACAAACAAACAAACATGTAAATCCATTTTAAATGTTAGCACCTAAGAGGAACCAGTTTAACTGCCTTCTTCATCATGTGTGTTTCTATACTAATTATCATGGTGGCTCTGTAAAGCTCACCCATTGGGTCCAGCATAGACAATGAACCACACCCAAGGCTGCAGACACTCTTACTCCTCTAATTTTGCAGCGTAATACACACTCCCTTATACTTTTTTAACCCTTGGAATATATGACCATATAGAAAATGCTATAGTTAGTATCTGAATAGACTAAAGATGGCTATGGCCTAAAATAAGCCAGGGATGGGGAGAAAGGCAAGAGGAAGAGGGACATAGGTAGGTGAGAGAGAGGAAAGTCATTGAGCGGGGGTATGATAAAAGAGTTTTATTAACTAGCAAAGCATATAAAAATATTCTACATGATTAGCCGTATAGTAGCCCTATTTAGTCTGTTATTGTCAGAATTGGATGTGTTTTATCTGAAATACTTGACTCTCCCATTACCTCTACAGCCCATATATTTCAGATCCACACACATTCCCAAAGAGATGGGTTATTTTTGTAAAATACAAACACCAAGCAAAAATTATGCTCACCGAGAACGTGCCTAGAGAGCCACATACATGCACATCGTTAAATATAGAAACTAACTGTAATGAGAGCATCATTATCTCCGGTTTCCAAGGATACCAGGATAAGCACTACTCCTAAATTGCAGTTCATTCAGCAAAGGGCATAGAGTAATTTATATTCAGGGTCATCACTGGCTGACAGCAGATGTGGAAGGAAGATCAGGGTAAATCACCCTGCTTTGCTGAATTCTGTATGTCACCCACTTCACTTCTCAGTCCTTGACCCCCATCCTTTGGTTCCAACCCTGGCCAATATTTCACAGGAGGAAGTTGAAGAGTATGATTGTAAATAACAACTTCCAAGAGGACAGAAAAATCCCCAAAGGGCAGGGCAGAAAGAAATGGATTAATGTGAGGGTGGGGGTGGGGGCTGGCACTCTCATTTTCTTTGTTTGTGAAAAGCAGCAGAGGCTGGCTGTGTGCATCAGTCACTCTGGTCGCCATCTTTCCCTGTGTCTAGAGAACAACTGTACCTTTAACCTCAACGTCTCAGCCAACCAAGCTCAGGCAGTGAGTGCAAGGCTTTTGGAGAACACCACTGAAAATCAAACTCACCTTCTTGAACTTTGCCTTCTCGTCTTTAGGATCTAGATGTTTTGTAAAACCCATGGTCCTGTGTTTCCACGACAATGAAAATACTTAAAACTACTTTCTAACAGCTTGGTGTGGGCGTAGCTCTGCACCCATGGGTTTGCTTGTGGTGGTCTGTTTTCTGATTGTTTTTTACTATGGCACTTTTGGTCACCAGAGATGGGTGGTGACAAGGCGTGGCAGGATGCTTTATCAGTTAAATATCAGTAAGAGCCCATGACCCCTAGGAACTTCTAAGTCCAATGGTCACTTATGAAAAGGGCGACTCGGATGTCACAGATACCTTAATTTAAAAAAATGATGAAAATACACATAAAGTGTGGCTCAGGGGCTGGGGAGATGGCTTAGCAGCAGGCCAAGCGCTTGCTGTGCAAGCTCGAGGTACTGAGTTCAGACTCTCTCAGACCCACCTAAAAGCTGGATGAGTGTAGGCCCCGTGAGCCCAGTTCTGGTCAGTGGAGACAGGTCCACCCTGGGGCTTGCTGGCCTGCCAGGCTAGTGGAAAAAGGTGAGCTCCAGTTTCAGTAAGAGAATGTGTCTCAAAACGGAAATTGGAGAATTATTGAGGAAGATACCCAATACTGACTTTTGGCTTCTCGGCTCACCAGCATGGGATAGTGAATCTGTATACACATGCACATAAGCAAAGACTACACACACACACACACACACACACACACACACACAAGCACAATATGGTTCAGATATAATAGCCATTCTCTATGCAGTTCCTTGACCATCTGTCTACTTAGTAAAATAAAACCCGCTATGGAGCATCTGCTACCTGTGATGGAGGGAACCTTCTGTACCTTCAAATGCTTCCTCTTGATGGACATGAGCTGTTATGCCAGGCTAAGCTTCTTATCTTAATGTGATAATAAGGAACAAGCTGGCTATTTTGACAGTGAAGGCCTTCTAGGGCATTCCTCTTTTTCAACAAATGATACTGTTCATTATTTCCCAGAGGTGAAAGAATCAAACACTACAAAGTTTCCCAATAGTTACATAACATATACAGTATATATCAGTAAGCAACCTATTTACAGATTAACTGTTAATACAGAAACTTTAATTTTTTTTCTTTAACGTTCTTCCTATACATTGTACATGACTACTTATTACATATTCATGTGCATTGTCAGGAAGATGTCAGTATAGACCACTTTTAAAATCTTTAAATAAAAAATTAGGTGAATTTCCACCTAATATGGCATTAAAATGGTGTGTGTGTGTGTGTGTGTGTGTGTGTGAATCTAGTCGACAAGGTAATACTAGCAAATTTAAAAACTATATGAAATGGGAAGATAGGTTCAATTATCTTGAAAATGATGTCAAGATTATTTTGGTGTTATCATCTTGACATCATTTCTCACAGGACCAACGTTTGGAGATGAGATGGCTTCAGAGAAGGTTTTTGCACTTCATGCACGAAACTCTGGAACAATTCAAGTTGCAAAGCTTTAAGGAAACGGACCCCATTTCCTCCTTGTCCCACCCTAGGCTTAGTACTTGGTTAGGGCGAAGGGTAGTAAGTTCAGTGGGTAAACGTCAGGCGAAATATTCACAAGTCCCTGGCGTCCCCTGTGTGAACATTTCTTCCTGATAACACACGTCAGCTTTCACAAAACCTCCTAAGGCAGAAAGTTTACATGAGGCGTCATAACTGTATTCCCTGCTTATGAATAATCAACCTCAAAAACCAAATCTTCGGTGCTGAAAGTGCTCCACCCACCAATTCAGAAGCTTTCTCTTGGACTGGGGCCACGTGGCTCTCTGGACCTCAGAGAGCACCTCAGATGATGGGTTTCCTGCCCCGCTTTCTATTTTCCCAGCATCTAAACTATAGTCCTCTCTTTCTCACAGGTCTTCGAAAGATACTTTCTAGTGGCTTGCCCTTCCTGCCTCGTTTTGAATTAGAAAGTGGCTAATTATCACCCTCAAACCACACAGGCGGTTACAACGCTCGTGAGTACTGTCACCATTTTTTAAAAAGTGGGTCTATGGCCATCAGAAGAGAAGCTGGCTCTGCCATCCGAGGTTAAGGCCAGCGTTTCCCCCTCGCAGATCTGGCACAGCTCTGATTCTTGGCCCAGCCTCCAGGGCAGCTTCTCCGGCCTCCAGGGCAGCTTTCCAGCCTCAGTGACCACAGTGGTCCCCTGTTCTGTCCTGCCCAGCGAGAGGGTGTGGCTGGGGTGGCAGTGGTGAGTAAAAGGCAGCGGGGGGTACTCCTGGCCGTGCGTCCTGGGGTGGAGGTGACCCAGTAACCCAAAAGCTGCAAGGGGAGGCCAAGGGAGTGACAGAGTGCAGGGAAGTCTCCAGGAGGCTGGCTGACCTCCGCTTGGGGAGATGGGGGGTAGGAGGGGGACAGAGGGTTGAGGCGGCAGGCAAGCAGGTATTGGGAAGCGCCCAGGGCGCACGACAGGGTGGGGAGAGCCCAGCGGCTGCTCAGAGTAGAAGCAATCGCGGAGCGGGGCAGAAGTCCCGGGACGGCGAGGGGACAGCGTGTGGGGTTCGGGACGCGGGCACGCACTCACCTATGCACAGCTGGATAGCGTAGGCGTAGTAGGACCAGCCCAGCAGCAAGCTGATGAACACCACGGGGATCCAGTAGAGCACCCGCCGGCACCGCCGCCTCACACCGCCCGAGCCCGAGGGCGCCATCTTCCAGCCGCAGACACCTGCCCAGCTCCGCCGCCGCCGCCGCCCGCGGGCCTGGCTCGGGGCCGGGCTCGGGGCTCCCGGAGCACCCGGCGGGACAGGCCCGGGGGCGGCGGCTGGCTGTGCTGCGGCCACCGCGGCCGCCGTGGCGCTAGCTCCCCATCCCGCGGCGGCGAGCGGGCGCCGCGGACTCCCGCTGCTCTGCCGGGCTGAGGCGGCGGCTCAGAAGGGGGAGGACGAAGGCGACGAGGCGGCGGGAAGCTCCGCTCCGCCCCCGCCTGGTCCCCGCCCGGTCCCCGCCTCGCCGCCTCCCACTGCGCGGCGGTCTGCGCCCTCGGGCGGGTGCAGGGATCCGGGCTCGGACTCCCACAGCGCCCTCGGACTCTCGGCTACCCGTGCGCCCTTGCCGCGGACCACCGCAGGGGCGCTGGAGGTGGCGACCTGGTGCCCACCTTGGCCCTCTCGCCCCTGCACTTGGCCCTGGATCGCAGGACTGTAATGAGAATTGACACTCGCTTTGGGTCACCCTCCCAGTCGCAAGCCACTCCCAGGGCGCGGGTCGGAGGAGACGAGCTGCACTGTGTCGCGCGTCTGAGGACGAGCGCCGCCCACTCCGCCCTCGGGACCAACCAGCAGCTATCCCACTCCTCACTCGCCAGGCCCAGGGAGGATTGCGCCACCAAGTCCTTAGGTGCCCAGGCCCGCACCCCTGCATCCTGCCAGGAAAATTCTCTCTTTAACTTGTGGGTGCCAGTAAACTGGCTGAGAGTAGCCAAAGGGCAGTCAATTTCCAGAACAGACCAGCGAAATGATGGTGTTTGGGCATGAGAACACGCCTACCTAGGTGCCCAGATCGCCACCGAAGAGGGTTGCCAGAGGCCCTGGTCAGAGGGAACAAGTTGCATTTTACCTTGTGAATCCATTGACAGTAACTAGAGTTAGGTCTGGCAGATCTTTGCTGGGAGGATTCTCTCTTTTTGTGTTAAATTGTCTCGTGATTCTAAGAGTAAAGTTTACCGCGCCCATCTCCCAAGAGCCAAGCGACGCCTTCTCTGCCTCCTTTCCCATCCTATCCAGACGGACAGTGATTTTGGTTGTGATAGAGATTCTAAATTTAGCATATAGTAGAGTTTAAAGCGGTTGCCAAAACCACTGGAACGTGATTCTAATGGTAGTTAGAACAAACATCCCACAGTTAATTGTTGGTGAATGGGAAATATGTGTTTCTGAGATTACCCCTCCCATTATATAAACAATTAGTATGTATAACAACAGGTTCCAGATATCATTAATGAATACTATATTTACTCCGTACAACCAGATTGGGTAGAATTACTTGATAAACGTGATAAGAATACTGTATAGAAACCCAGTTCCAATTTATGTCCCCTTGGCTTTTCAATTATCTTCCCAAGACTGGATTAAATACCAAGCCAGTGTCCCTGAAACAGCCACCACATCAATGCAGAAACAACCTCGCTCATCGGCACACCCAGAGCTCCCTGTGACTAAGCCACCAACCAAAGAAAACACATGGTGGGACTCATGGCTCCAGCTGCATAGGTAGCAGAGAATGGCCTATTCGGTCATCAATGGGAGGAGAGGCCCTTGGTCCTGTGAAGGTTCTATGCCCCAGTATAGGGGGATTCGAGGGCCAGGAAGCAGGAGTGGGTGGGTTGGGAAGCAGGGGTAGGGGGATAGGGTATTTTTGGAGGTGAAACTAAGAAAGGGGATAACATTTGAAATGTAAAAGAAGAAAATATCTAATAAAAATAGAAAAGAAATTGAAAAAAAAAGTACATAGGAAATTGTAGTCAGGCTCATGAGGGACTTTAAGTCACTGAAATGTTCTTAGCCTGTGAGTCACTTCATTTTGCTGCGATGTTTTATTCTGTGTGGCTACTCTCGAAGGCAGATTAGAATGAAAACATAATTTCCCCGCTATCCTTCACGCCTCCCATAGAAATCAGCTTCACATCTCAACCAGATCAGAATAAGGAGTCGAGGGGGTAGCTCCCCTGTCCGGTGTGTGCTTAGCATGTTTGAGACCGTGGGGTCAACATCCTCTATCAACTCCCAATTCATAAAATAATGAGACCAACGGGCGCGGGGGGCGGGGGCGGGGGCGGGGGCGGGGGAATTGTGATTCCCATATCAGAACTAAGATACCTCATAAAGATGAACTAGCTGCTGGTGAAGATGAATGGACATTACAGAAGACTGAAAAGAGGTCGACCCCACCCCCGATCCTGGGAGTGTCACTGTGCCCTTCAGATACCCAATGACACTTGTGCCATCCTCCACAGTGTCCCTCAGGGCTTGAGGTCAGGCCAAGAGGACCAATCAATATAAGCTGTATGTAGGCTTAACATCTTTATAGGCCAGCTTTTTATTACTTTACCATCATGCTTTATTACTAGAACACCCATTGTTCACATTTATGATGTTTGTGAAGGATTTTCAACTCGTTGCTGCGCTAACGGTACTGTTAACGGAGTCGCTGACTGCTCACTGTCATCTCAGAAACTGTCTAGCACAGGAAGGCAGGAAGAATCGTGTCTGAAGCCACACAATGACAGGGTTTATCTCCGCCTGGCCTCTAATTGGACAGGCACAAACCCGCATAGCGGAATGCATGCAAGCTTTTCGGTCAGTGAGCCCAGACACCACGCTTTCGTGAGCCTGGAAGAATGACTTTCATACTCAAGAACAGACAACCTTTGATCCCCCTTTCAACAGGAAAATGAATTGAAGGCTGTACCCAATTTACAAGAAACTTACTCTCCACAGAGCTACCTAAGTTTCAACTCTAAGTTGTAGTTACCTTTTAAAAGATTACAGGGAACTCTGGGTCAGGCAGAAGAAGGTGAGAGGAAATTGTTCACTTTTGAGGAGAACCTGTGTGTATCCTGGTTCAAATGGCTGTAGGACCATCCTAGCGTAGCCTCTGCTGGAGTCTCTGCTCACTCAAAACTTTATGAAATTACACACACATCTCAAAGACATTCTCTTTTAAAACTACAAGATTCCCATGGTCAGATCTTGGTTCTGTGAAAGATTCTTGATCAGCCTCCCTTTGGATCCCAGTGCCCCTGGTTCTCCAGTCCCCAGACCTCAACTCCAGCTTGGGTTTGCCTTTAAAACTCCACATCTTGTTTCTGCTCCCAGATCCAGGCTGAAATCTTCAACCGGTCTCTTGAAAAGTAAGTATGAAGAATCCACCATGGGGCTGGTGAGATGGCTCAGTGGGTAAAAGCACCCGACTGCTCTTCCAAAGGTCCGGAGTTCAAATCCCAGCAACCACATGGTGGCTCACAACCATCCGTAACAAGATCTGACTCCCTCTTCTGGAGTGTCTGAAGACAGCTACAGTGTACTTACATATAACAAATTAATAAATCTTAATTAAAAAAAAAAACCACAGAATCTCAATTCTCAGCCAGTGCACTCACTTTTATTGGCTTTACCCAGCCACTGCTCCACAGTTAATACTTCCTCTTGAAAGTATTCTTGGTGATTAACATTATAGTAAGAGGATGTCTTTGAAGTAGATTATAAATTTTATTATTCTCAATTGTCTGAGGTATGACACAATGAATGCCATCTCCTGTTGTGACAATAGGAAGTAATGCAGCTGGGGGTGGAATCTATTTTCATTTATTGATGACTTTATTGTTGTGGAAAGACTATCTTTTATTGTTTCCTTAAATGAAGATGATCAGTTTGGGGAGTGGGGGGCTGAACCAGCAATCTGTGGTGTTGATGACTCCTAGGTTATGCGGCTGTTGATCAGTAGCTGTGGTGGCTGGTTTGAGGTCTAACACAAACTAGAGTCATCTGATAGAAGAGAACCTCCATCAAGAATTTCATCCATAAGACAAGGCTGTAGGCAAGCCTACAGAGCATTTTCTTAGTGATTGATGGGAGAGAACCCAGCCAACTGTAGGTGGAGCCATCCCTGGGCTGTTGGTCCTAAGTCCTGCAATGAAGAGGCTGAGAAAGCTTTGAGGAGTGTGCAGGTAAGCAGCACTTCTCCATGGCCTCTGCATCAACTCCAACATCTGTCTCCTGACCTGATTTGAGTTTTTGTCCTGACTATAGAGAAAATATCTTGGTCTACATGGAGCTGGTACCTGTCAATAATAAAATTGATGTCTATAGCTTAGGCAGGAAAGAGGAGGCACAGTATCCAGGAGGCAGAAAGAATTCTGGGATAGAGCCAGGTGGGTAGTTTCCTCTGGAAGATGTGACAAGATGGGCTCGTGGTACTCAGCACAGGTAACCAGCCCTTTGGCAGAGTGTAGATTTGATTAATGGGTTATTTTAAGTTATGATCTAGTCAGAGAAGAGCCTAGGTATATGGCCAAGGTATTTATCTGTAAATATATTTTGAATCTGAGTCTTATCTCTGGGAGCATAGGGCTGGGAGGAAGAACCAGGCCTAACTTCTACACCTGAAGTCCTTCAGTGAAGATGGACTGTGATGTATGTGAAAGTGTAAGCAAAAATCAATAAGCCCTTTCCTCCGGACTTGCTGTTGGTCATGGTGTTCTATCAAAGCAATAGAAACCCAAATTAGGGCGGTGGCAGAGATATTCACTGTGAGAGAAGAACATGCACACATCAAACATGATGTTTCTGGACACATACAAGGAAGGCAGTCTTAGAGAAGGATCTCGTTTTAAGAAGCACAGGTGTGAGACAGTGCATAGATGTTGATGTAGAAAAAGCACCCTGGCTCTCAAAAGTTGTTTTCGGTTGTTCTGGAATTGATTGCATAGACTTTAAGATCATTTACACGATCTAAAGATGATTTTGCTATGTGGTCTATTGGGTGAAAATACTGACAAATTTAAAAATGGGGTCAAACTGGTCAATTCCCCCCATCAAGCCCGCTAGAATTTCTGTGGACTCATGAACGTGTGTGGCCACTAGGGGGCAGGAGCGCACTAAGCAGTGTTGGGGTCTTGGCATTTTCTTCACAGTTTAAATAGCATGAAACATTAACCAAACCAATTAAAAATTATGATTTAATGATCAATTACACATTATTGTAACCACTTATAATTATAGAATTTCACATTATAATTTAGCAGCTAATGAATAAAAATATTAACCTTACATAGAAATTTTAAAAGGCAAAAATAATCTTTCAGTAGAGGAAATCACCTGGACTCTGCTTCCAAGTCGTGCAATGTGAATAGTAATATCTGAAAATAAGAATTATCTTTCATTAAATAATTGCTCTTGTTTAATACTGATACCCCCTCTTACCTGTAAATGGGAAAGGGCAGAGCCTACTTAGCCCAAAGGTGGGCAAGTGTCCCGGTTCACGTCAGCATCGCTCGCATGGAGAGTTTAAAAATAATTTTTCAAATGAATTTGTTAGTTGGAATACAAGGTAATGGGTCTCACTACGACATTTTCCTAACACACTGTTGTGATTTGTTCATTCCCCTTTGCTTGCCCTATCCGACTTTCTATCCAGCCTTCTCATCTCCTTAAGAATTTTCTTCGCTTCCGATAGTCCCCTCTACAGCATGCATATCCACATCCATGTGTACGGAAGTCTAGACTCCAAATATGAGAGAGGATATAACATACATTTATTCTTTTTTTATTTTAAAGATTTATTTATTTATTTTATATGAGTACACCATTGCTCTCTTCAGACACACCAGAAGAGGGCATCAGACCTCACTGCAGATGGTTGTGAGCCACCATGTGGTTGCTGGGAACTGAACTCAGGACCTCTGGAAGAGCAGTCAGTGCTCTTAACCGCTGAGTCATCTCTCCAGCCCCATACATTTACTCTTAAGGGGCAAAACGCTGGCATAGTTCGATGGGAGAATTTGCTGTCTTTGAGTGACCACTGAGAGACCCATAGACTGACTGACCAAAGGCAACAAAACTCGGTGGTATGGCTGTAAGGATCCCGGAAACGCCTGCAAGGATCCCGGAAACGCCAAGGATGGCAGTGGTACTCTAGGGAGAGCTTTTTTTCGTGCCAGTATCTTGGCCGTGTACCAGTTTCCTCTGTTCCAGCTCAAGCTGGACCATCCAGTCTTCCTGCTGATTCGGCAGAGTCCCTATATTCCTAGAGAAACATATTGTGTGTGTGTGTGTGTGTGTGTGTGTGTGTGTGTGTGTGTGTGTGTAATCAATTAGATTTTATTTATGTTTACAGCTCCATCAGAGTTTTAATTTCATTCTGCATCCCATTCATCAAAGGGTGCATCACCAGAATTGAGGTCTGAGCTGGGGGTTTCTAGGTTCGTGGCCTTTTATCCGAAGAACTGAAAAACAAGGACTCACACTATTTTGGAAAAGTAGCCAGATAACTTTAGTGCAGATTAAAGTGGTACCCAGGGTTGGTAAGATGCCTCAGTGGGTAGCAACACCTACCTACAAGCCTGAAAACCTGGGTTTGGTTCTCAGAGCTCAGGTGGCAGAGATAAAGCACTGGCTTCCTTAATTGTCCTCTGCCCTATACTCACATTGCAGAATATGCATGTGTGAGAACATACACATACATAATACATATGTTTATATGTATATGTACATACACATATATATCATATGCATATACATCATATACATCATGTACATATACATTATATTCAGATACATATATATACATATGCACCATATGCACCATATACATCATATACACATACATATACATATATATATGTATACATATAAATGTTATCGGGGGCCACAGAAGTGAAGGTATTCAAGGACTCTGGGCTAGTCCTTTTATATAATGTAAACGAAGAAAGGGATGGTTACTAGTTTGGGCAGTTCCTCACTTTAATTGATAAATTAGGTAGATTGAGTAGATATATAATCTTTTCCTACTGTACATGTCCCTTCCCACAATACATTTGATTTTTAATCTTATGCATGTTCAATTATGCATAGGCATAAGGTGGTAAAGACTGCAATCTTGCAAAAGGCTCATTTGAAGGACACAGATTTCCTTAATGAAAATGAATGCCAAACCAGTTCAGGCCAGACTGGCCTTGCCACTCTTCTTACTTTGATACACTGGAAATAGATCTGTCTAAGTTTGATTGTTGTTAGGAGAAGAGAAGCTTGTACTGTTTTTCAGAGAGGGGTGTATGTGGATCTCAATGCAGATCGGTGTTGGAGGTGGGTTCTGAGGTTGCTAAGCAACCTCATTGCTTGGAGGTGTGTGTGTGTGTGTGTGTGTGTGTGTGTGTGTGTTAGTACACGCCGGTAAAATTTATTTTTACCAAGTATATTACTATAAGATGAGGGTATGCACAGCATATACTATGGTCTCAGGTTCCTTTAGATCGATCCAACTGAGAGACTGAGGTACTCTGAGAAATAAGAATACAAAAACACACGAACCAATCCCACCAAGGTATAGTCTCCAGACCTGCAATATCCACTAAGCAGTCACCAATCATGCACACTTACCCAAAGTCAATTTAAAAAAATACTAAGTGTAAGTAAGATAAGGTTCTCAGTTCCTGGGTTGAGGAAGCCACCCTACTCAGAAGCGTCACAGGGCCAGAAGTTCCACTGGATACTACAGATGTAGAACAGTTCCATCACCGACAATAGTGTTGGACAGAACTTGACATTTTACCTTTCCTGAATATTCATGAGGCCAGCTTTATGTCTGTACAGGTACAGAAAAGGACTCCCATCGAATCTGAACTCTATTGTTATGCAGAAAGGAAGAAAAGTAAAGTAAGGAGAGCTGACATTTTTAGGCTTATATTAGAAACTTTTTTTTTTTAAACCTGAAGATGAGCTTAAAGACAGAAGACCAGTTTGATGACAATAGCGATCTGTAGTCTTGGAGCATAGACTTGTGTACAAATGATAACTTTGAAAGTGTGCGTGTGAGAAACTTATGAGGACCGAGGAGCCAACATAAACTTTTGAAGATGAACGCTGGGTTTAAATGCTAAACCAACAGTGACGGTAGACACGGTGTCACTTCTGGGCAGCATGAGCTTTGGGGCACAGAATGGTTGGTCTGTCTTCTTTCACGGTCATCAGAACACTTCCTGTGAGGCTGCCTGACGAGTTCCCCATTGAAGCATCTGAAAAATAACAGAATAATACAAATGACGCAACTCCCGTGACTCTGTGGAGTGGCAGGCTAGCTTGGAGGCGCTGAGTTTTCTTCATGGCAGATGTGGGAGGGTTGGGACTACTAAATCATGCCCAGTGATTTGTGTAAGCTCACTTGACTCTCTTTCAAGACACCTTACCCAGGGGGAGGGGGACAAAAGAAAGGAAAGCAAAAGAGAAGAAAGAAAAGGAAAGGAACTTTGAAAAAATGTATCCTTTGAGTGTATTTCCAACCTTTATCAAAGATTTAGACTGAATTTGAAGGAAAAGCTCCTAATACAACTTAAAACGGTGGAATTGGAGAAAATCTAAGCAGAGGTCTCTCCCCCTTTCCTCACCCCAGCATGTGTAAAGGGCAGGTAAAATAAACAATAAATATTTAATGATAACATTTAACCAAAAAGCATGTTGACTTTGGACTAGTGGTAAAAATAAAATGGCTATCGGGGCTTCTCCCCTCAGCTAGAATTTATGCTGTGTAAATGACACCCACAGCTGGGAGTTCTTGGGTCTATAATTGTTTTCAACTGTTACTTAGATAACGTATTCTAAATATCTATGGATTATTTCACTGGCCGATGAAGCCTTTCTGTTTTGTTTTTTTTTTTTTATAATTCCATCCGGTATTTGATAATAGGTCATGCTATAAAATTCTACATCGGCAGCGGACAATCAAAATATGAAATATAAGACACAGGTTTGAGGTTTGCTCACACATGCTGTACAGTTGTTGAAGGTTCAGGACCCAAATGTTTAGAGATTGGGATTTTGTGCACTGAACAAAATAATAACACATTTTCATTCTCTTTGGTTTCCCCCTTGAATTCAATCAAATAGTAAAAGTTCAAGGAGAGACCCTGCCTCAAAAAATAAGATGTGGTGGTGGAGGAAGACATCCAGCTGTGACCTTTTGGCCTCCACAGCATTCACACAGGGGCTTATGTAGGCACACACATACAAAAGGAAGGAAGGGAGAGAGGGAGGGAGGAAGGAAGGAAGGAAGTAGGGAAAGAAAGAAAGGAAAGGAAGGGAAAGAAAAGGGAGAGGGAGGAAGGAAAGAAGGGAGGAAAGAGAAGAATGATTGATAGATGAAGAATAAGAGAGAGGCTGCGGCATTTTCAGGAAGACAATTGCTCATTGATTACTCATTGTCTAGGACCCAGCTGAGCACTACCGGCCATTCGCCACTCCTGGTATCTTTGCTCATCAATTAGTTGGCCCTTTCTTAGTTCTTATGACAAACAAAAGTACCCTCTTACTCTTCAGGGGTTGGGGTGGGGATGGTCAGAGTTTTAGGAAGATAACTACGGTCAGACTACAGAATGTTACAGAAGGTCCATCTTAAATAGACAGGGGTGGGTGACATTATTTTTTACCATAATGTTCCTTCATATAGAAAAAATTATGCCAATTATATAATTTTGGAAGGACATTAAATCTGTGTCCAGGGTATTGAAGAGAAGGCAGAGTATTGTCTCTCTCTTTTTGCCCTGTGACATCATATTTCCAGCTGGATATTTAGAATAAACCAAAGTACCAGCGTTGGAGTTTGGTTCTCCATCAAGAATTGGGCTGAGTAAATCTTAGTTCGACTAAGGAGGGAGCCGTAATGAAGGATACACATAGTGAAGACATAGCAAAGAGAATATCCCAGCTTATGTCTCTTATGAATAAAGGGATGTTTATAGGGGTAGTCCCTTATGTGTATATCATTAAAAATTTATATTTCTAAAGTTAGATAAAACTTGATGTAAAATACACATATAAAAGATTCAGAATCAACTTTGAATTGCTATGACCTAAAAACAGAGACATTTTGTGTCTAAAAGTAAAATTGTTCATAACTCGTGTGAAATCTGGAGATATTTCCATGAACATTTCGATGCCAACACATATTTCTCAGAACTTGCTGATGTCCATTTTGAGGATAAAGGTGTAAATTATATGCAACATCTCTGGAATCTTCTCATCAAAGTAGAGCATCTCCAGCTCTTTTGAATAATCCTCTGGGTTGGCTATTTCCATTTGCTCTTCTTACAGATCTACTCTGTACCCTGATTTGTATTATAGGCGGCTCATCTCCAATTCATCTCAATGGGCTTCTTTGCATTCTGGATTCTAGTTGGCTCACTCACTAGGAGGAAGACTAGAGGGAAAGAACATAACCTAGGAGTGTCTGTTCCATCTTCTTGAACCTGACACAAAGGATCATAGCTTATGGGCGACAATGTCCACTCACTTAAGCATAGAAAAATAATCACTGTATTACTTTTCATTTGCCTGCTTGTATGTATATTTACCATATGTGTGTCTGGTCCCTATGGAGATCAGAAGAGAACATAAATTGCCTGGAACAGGAAATACAGACAAGTTATAAGCCATCATGTGGGTGCTGGGAATTGAACCTGGGTCCTTTGCAAGAGCAGCCAGTGATCTTAACCACTGAGTCATCTCTTTGGCCCCCTGTATTCGTTTTCTCGAGGCTGTGACAAAATATCTGGGCAAAGCAGGGGAGGGAGGACTTATTTTGGTTCCTGATTATGAGGCACAGTCTACCACGGTGGGGAAAGCTTGGTAGCTGGTTACAGCGCACCCACTGTTAGGAAGCAAAGAATAATAGTGGTCGAGCTTAGATCATGGCCTTTTTACTCTGCTGACAACCCATGGGATGGCGTTACATTTAGTGTGCAATTTTCCTCCTCAAGGCAACCCCCTCATAGACATACATACATGTTGCTCTCCCACGTAGTTCTTGATCCTGCCAATGTGACAATCAATATTAAATATCAACACCACCAAACTATTCCAGGTGTTTGTTCTCCATTTGCTTTAATTAAATTCTTCTGTGATTCTCAGTTCTAATTGTGTCATCTCTTTTCCACTTCTTACATTATTAATATAACACAACCAACCCATGTGAAAATTGCAGATATTTTTGCTATGCAAAAATATGTAAATTTCTACTGAACTCTTATTTAGAAAGTTTGTATTATTTTTAATTATTTCTATGACAATAAAAAAAACCCAGAAGAGGATTATATGTTGTGGAATTATCCACAATAACTGTATAACAGAAAACTTGGGACAATTTAAAGAGGTAAAAACTTCTTGTCATTTCAGGAAGTTGCAGGACATGGGTTGTTTAACTTTGCTTCCACTTGGTCTCTTTTGATTATTTAGTTAAGAGTTGAAATGATAGCATACATACACAAATTCAGTGACAGTCTTCAGGAAATGGAGGCTCAGTAGACATGGTGGCATATACCTCTAACTATGCAGAAAGCCAAGGAAGGAAGGCTCAGAATTGGAAGTCACCCTGAGTCATGTAGTAAGACCCTGTCTCAAAAATAAACACCCGGGCAGTAGTGGCACATGCCTTTAATTCCAGCACTCAGGAGGCAGAGGCAGGCAGATTTCTGAGTTCGAGGCCAGCCTGGTCTACAAAGTGAGTTCCAGGACAGCCGGGGCTATACAGAGAAACCCTGTCTCGGAAAAACCAAAACAAACAAACAAACAAAAAACCAAAAAACCAAAAAACCAAAAAACAAAACAAAACAACAAAAATAAAGAAATAAAAACCCAAACAAAACAACAAAAACATCTAAATAAAACCCAAGGCATTGGTGTAGTGATGTCTAGTGCTGGCTCCTTTTTGATTCTAGAACACATCTTTTGGCCATACTCTCCAATGGCGGAAGGGACAAACAAGATTTCTTTGGCTTCCTTCAAAAAGGTCATGACCCTTTTAGAGCTCCAGGACTACAACCTAATCCTGTCTTGGCTCTATGTCCCAAAGCATCACTTTGGATGCTAGGATTTCAGCACAGGCATTTGACACAGTCAGACCACAGAAGTCAGTGTCTCACCCTTGTTTATCAGAATGAACGGGAATTGATGTAATTTAGAACTAGGAAAAGCCACTGTGACTTTCTTCTCTGTTTCTCACTCATGGATCCCTGAGAGCCTGGAAGAAGCCAGGTCATGAGCCTACAGCCTGCCGAATAAGCAGTTCTGCAATTAGTCTTTCAGACGTCACCAGTTTCATCTGGCAGTGAGTGTAAGCTCATGAGCTAAGCTAAACTGCTCCTGAATGAGACATTCTAGCAGAGACTCTGTTTCCAGAGCATCCTGGGGTAATTTTTTAAAGCTTTAATAGATGTCGCTGCAGCAGAGGACCTGGTGCTTTATAGGCACTGGTTTCAAGTATGAGGCACTGGAGCAAGCACCCCAACTCAAAAGTAGGTAGCAAATGATTGCTACTTAGAAAACAGCCAGCCAGGGAAATGAATGAAAGAAAAGATGGGAGGAAAAAATAAATATTAGCAAGAGAGGAACACAGGAAAGTGGCTATCTATTCTAGTTTATGCTGGATAATTCTCATGTGGGGGTTTATTTTGGCGCAACTCTGAAGAGTCCCTTTTCACAGTTAGAAGATATGTCATTTGGATGATAAATTATATATCCCGAGAGAGGCTAATACTTTGAAAATTTCCCAACTCAAGTGTGTGTGTGAGTGTGTGTGCACATGTGCACGTGGGTGTGTGTGCAGGCTAGGCACACATGTGGTAACCAAGGTGACTTCCTCAGTTTCTCTTAAACGACTTGTTCTGAGATGCAGCCTTCCACTGAAGCTGGTGGAAGGCTGCATCTTGGCTAGACCCTGTGGCCAGCCAGCCTTAGTGATCGTACTCATTGTCATGCCAGAGGTAGGATTACAGCCTAGATCTTTAAATATAGGTTCTGGGGATTGAACTCAACTCCACGCACTTGCATAGTGAGCTCTTGACCAGATTAGCTATCTCCTAGGTCCAACTCAGTTTTCTCCCGGAATACCTTACCTTTCCTAGAGCTTTGTGTCAAATCTATCCCATCATCTGGGCACTGCTTGGGGTGGTTCAACTTCCCACAGGAACAAAACCTCTTTGCTCCGACTCACTTTGCCAAGTTCTTGCACCAGAGCAAGCGATCTATCACAAGGATTAAGAGCCTGCCTTGAAGGAGCTGAAGGGGTTTGCAATCCCATAGGAGGAACAATATCAACCAGCCAGAACCCCCAGAGTTCCCAAGGACTAAACCACCAAGCAATGAGTAAGCATGGAGGGACCCATGACTCCAGCTGAATATTTAGCAGAGGGATGGCCTTGTTGGACATCAATAAGAGGAGAGGTCCTTTGTCCTCTTGGTGAAGAAGGCTCGATGCCCCAGTGTAGGGGAATTCTGGGGGTGGGGGGAGCTGGAGTGGGTGGGTGGGAAGTGGAGCATCCTCATAGAAGGAGGAGAGGGGATGGGATAGGAAGGTTCTGAAGGGGAAACAGGGAAAGGGGATAACATTTGAAATGTAAATACATAAAATATCCAATTAAAAAAAAAAAAAGAGCCTGTCTTGGGAATTAGGCAAATTTAAGGATGAGTTGTGGTTTTATCCCCCTCATACGTGGGGGAATTTGAAGTCTGACTACCTTAAACTCCAAATACAAGGAATGTAGTAATTAATCTATCCCTCAATAGGATTCTTGAAGATATTGATAACAGTATGCATATAAAATGTTTACTATAATAGCATATAAATGTATGCACTGAGATTTTTATGTATATTATAGATAATGTTATGCATTTTATTATATATTTATGTATTTACCAAATCTCTATCTATGTATCTATGTATGTATCTATGTATGTATCTATGTATGTATCTATGTATCTATATATCTATGTATCTATCTATCTATCTATCTATCTATCTATCTATCTATCTATCTATCTATATCAGTATTCATTGCACAGAAAAAGACCTGCCTCCTTAACACTGGAATACTAGAGTTCGAACATGAATTTCACCATGAAATTCTCAATAATGGTAACTGCATTTATAACTTCAATGTTAGAACACAGATGTAATTTGTGAAATGTGCCAAGGAGTTTAAAAGTCAGACTAAAATAGTATTTCCTTCTCTCTCCTCCCCTCCCCCCTCCACCCTCTCTCCTCCCATCCTCCCTCCCTCCTCCCCTTCCTCCCCTATTTTCCTTCTTTGTTACATTAGATTTCATTTACTCTTTCAAAACAAGTTAATCTGTTATCAACCAAATGCCAGGTACTATATAATGCACATAATTGAATAATGATTTTCAGAAAGAATAAAGCTTTATTTCCACTGATGAAAGGACAACCTATTAGATTAAACTTAAAAAGTATATGTGGGAATATTAATTAAAGGTCTGAGGCTATATGTGTGTGTGTGTGTGTGTGTGTGTGTGTGTGTAATATATGAATGCTTTTCATTGATTGAATTTTATTTTAAATTAGCTTTGAGCAATAAAATTAATTTGATGCCATAAAAGGAATTCATTTTTGCTTTTGACTTAATTTCTTTTTTTTTTAAACCAAGTGTGGGAAAATGCACATTTTGTAAACGTATAATTTGAAATCTTCGGTGTTCCAGCAAAAAGAGCTGACAGGAGACTTTCTCCTTGTTCAGTTCTTTCTGTTTTACCCCCACAGGCCCCTCTTCATTCCTGTTTTTAGAAACTAGAAAAACTAATAGACAGAACTAGAACTCCTCCTGCATATAGAAGCTATATATTCTTACAAGCACAGCATAAAATATTCAACAAACTCCAGTGCCTACAAGCCAAGGAACTCCAACACAGAAAAGTGGCAATGTCCATTAAAATTTATCACCTTTCCCTGACAGAACAGTGCCACAGCAACACTTACACAGTGACATTCCTGGGTAAATCCATTCGTTCTCCTTAGTGCCCATGAGTACTACTTTATATTGCTAATGACTCATGATGTGCTTGCCTTTTGCCATTCTCAAGGTCAAGTTAGCATTGGTTATAAATAAGCTGATTTTGCAGGAACAGTCTCATTGCAGAGTAGTTACTAACATTTATTGTTTACTGTGTGCTACAATGCGGCTTTATGAGAGTTGCCTGTTCAGTTCTCACAGCATCTTTGGACATGGTTGCTACGTGTCTTAGTCAGGGTTTGCATTCCTGCACAAAACACCACGACCAAGAAGCAAGTTGGGGATGAAAGAGTTTATTCAGCTTACACGTCCACACTGCTGTTCATCACCAAAGGAAGCCAGGACAGGACAATAACTTGGAGGCAGGAGCTGATGCAGAGGTCATGGAGGGGTGCTGCTTACTGGCTTGCTTCCCCTGGCTTGCTCAGCCTGCTTTCTTATACAACCCAGGACTACCAGCCCAGGGATAGCACCACCCACAGTAGGCTGGTCCCTCCCACCTTGATCACTAATTGAGAAAATGCCTTACAGCTGGATCTCATGGAGGCTCCTTTCTCTGTGAGAACTCCAGCTTGTGTCAAGTTGACACACGAAACCAGCCAGCACACTACTGTCACCTCAAATGTGAAAACGCTGTGAAGTGTGAGCACCATGCTTTGATACTGGGATGAGCAGTTCTCTGTGATACTGGAGCTGGAAGCTCACTCAGGCTTTGGGCTACAAAGGTGACTCCAAATCTCAAAATGAGTCTTGACCTTCCTTGTGCTGGAAATCAAACCCCAGGTCTTAGGCATGCTAGGTGGGCGCTTACCTCCTCACTGCACTGAATCCCAGCCCCACCGAGGTGGCTAATGACACACTGAAAGCCCAGACTTGCTTACCATGCTCTTTGAGATGGGTGGGTCAAAGGTAAGCCCGCTTGTGTGTGCTCTAATTCCCCACCTCTGAAACAGTTACATGTGTTGGATTTGAGGCTTGTCCTACTTCCTCTGTTCTCTCCCAGGGTCATTTAACTTCATAATTATACAAGCTTACACCTGTGCAAATGATATACCGACTCATTCGTTTTGCTGAAAGGTAAAAAACCAAATCCACTTTAAAAAAAAAATACCAGGAGTGTAATCAAAAATTTTCATGAATCATCTTAATGAGAAATTAGTACCTGGAGACTTCAGTTTTCTTGAAGTGCTAATTAGCTACATGTTCATCTTGAATGGCTCTCCTCTCTGCAGTACTTTGTCTAACAACGCAGTGCAGGCTGTGTGAGGCACCATCACGGCTGTCAAACATTTCTTCCACTGTGCTTGAAGGTGATGATGCATACATTTATCACTAAGAGGCGAGGTAACCAGCAGCTTCCCGGCATTGGATAAAGATGGATTGTCATCCTTTGTCAGTCCCTTCATCCTTTTCTTCCCTTTCCTGTTCCTCCTGATTCACCACTTCCTCCCATACCTCATCCCAGTTGATCTGACACAGTCCTCTGTCCATAGCCCACAGGTCTACTGTCAGGTGAAAGGCATGCTTTCAAAACCTCATCTTTGTAAACTCATGCAAAAAAAAAAGTCACAGCAACTTGCCCCCACTTCCTTGTAAATTTGCATTCTGCACGAGTATTTCTCTTCATCGAGATCTTGCAAAATCTGTCAACGCATAAAATATTAATCTCTCCTTTATCAGCTTCTTAACACTCTCTATTTCTTCAAACTCAGGCACACTCACACAAGGGACCCAAACTATCTTTCTTAATTTAAATTTCTTAAATTAAATTTCCTACAATGTGTCATCATTTCCTCCACTCACTCTCAAATTCATGGCTTCTTTCATTATTATTGTTATGTATTATCATTGTACATAATGTGTTTGTGTGCAAGCATGTGCGTGCGCGTGTTTGATACACACACACTTAGTCTTAGTCCATTTAGGGTTACTTGTATATATGTGTTCAGAGTGAAGCACTGGGAACGGATAACATCTCCAGTGCTAAACCCTGTGAAAGTCTTAGTCCCCCTCTCTCGGCAGCAGTTAATAATGGCCGGTAGCCGTGACTCTCACCTCCTCCAGCTGAGTCCTGGGGCATGAACTCAGGTCAGCAGCTTGGTAGCAGGCTTCCCCTGCTGAGTCATCTTTCCCTCTTCCCTGAAGCAATCTCCTGTCATACTCACAGGTTGGTGCTCAGCTCAATCAGGGAGGCTTCCTTCCTTCAGCAGCTGATGGGAGCAGTTACTCAGACCCATACCCAAGGGTCAAGGACAGAGCTCAAGGAACCCCACTGAAGAGGAGGGGGAGGAAGGATTGTAGGAGCCAGAGGGGAGAACACCATGAGAACTTGCCTACTCAATTAACTAAGCAGGGCTCATTGGGGCTCCCTCAGGCAGGCTAAGCAGCAATCACAGAGTCTGCATAGGTCTGCACTTGGCCCTCTGCATACATGCTGTGCTTATTTAGCTTGGGTTTTTGTTGTTGTTGTTGGACTCCTAACAGTGGGAGTGGGAGTGCCTCTGACTCTTTTGCCTGATCTTGGGCTCCTTTCCTCCTACTGGATTGCCTCATTCAGCCTTGATATGAGGGGCTCGTGCCTATTCTTACTGCATCTCATTATATGCCCAAATCTGTTGAAACTGAGGAGCAGTGGATCTGGGGGAGAGGGTAGGTGTGAGGGGGTGCTGGTAGGAGGGGAGGCTGAGGTCACGATGTATTATATGAGAGAAGAAAAAGAAAAGGTAAGAAAAAAACAATTGCCTATAGCTCTTCATCTAGGGGCAGAGCTTGGGAACCCTCATCCCTGTTGGGAGGTCAACTGATTTTGTCATCGTGCAAATCTTATTTGAGTGATCACATGTCTGAGATTTCATGGGTACAGCTTCCCTGTCCTACATAGAAGACATTATTTTCCCACATATGTCCCTGTCTTCTGGTTCTTACAGTCTTTTCACTCCCTCTGTTCCCTGAGCCTTAGGTGTGGAGCTTGAGCTGGAGATGCACCAGCTGGTGGTGGGCATCCGTCTGCTCTTCTCTGTCTGGTGACCAGTTGTGGGTTGTGGGTTGCTGTAATGGTTTCCAGGAAAGTAAATATGGATCACGGGAGGTGGAGGGAGGAACTCTAAAGGAGGGGTAGTGGGACACAGGCGCTGTGGGGGGATAGGGAAACTGTGTGAGGGTGTAACTGAGAAGGGTAGGGAGGGCAACACAGTAGAGGGACACAGAGCATTAGGCTTGTTTGAAAAGACCCATAGTACTATTTTATAATTATCTAGGAATACGTGTACAGTTTTTATAAATATATGTGTATACATATAGGTATATAGTTTGAGTAAACTTATGCTACTTTCAGTGATAATGTTCACCCAAGAGCCATAAAAACCCCAATAGGAAACCTTCCTTTGAGTTGTTGGTCAAGGTAACAGGAGACTTATAAACGACAACAACAACAACCACCTATAGGCTGTAGCCATTGGGACAACGACAACAACAACAACCACCTATAGGCTGTAGCCATTGGGACAACGACGACAACAACAACAACAACAACCACCTATAGGCTGTAGCCACTGGTTGCCTCCCAGAAGTTGGAGACTATTGTTGAAGACACCACACACTTTGGGCACCGGCCTTGGAGGAATCAGGCTGGAACTGACCTAACAACTTCACTGAGGACTTAGCTCTCACAGTATCTGGGGGTGCTGTGCAGGCTGCCAAGGGAGACAAGCAGTCAACAGTATTACCCAACTGTAAAGCCTATGACCCACAACAGTAACCAGTCTGGCAAGACATCTCCAAGGGTACAATAATGACACTTACATTTGAGGGATACCCAGCAGTCATGTAAGGTGACATAGGACCTTTTCAACAAGAGAATTCATGCCTGGTGCTGTAAAGGCTGGCTGGTGAGGTTATGGAGTCTAAAGAATATATGACTGCCAGTTTTCTAAACCAATGGAATTGCTAAGTTCACCCCCAAGTACTTTTTTTTTCTCTAATAGACAAGTACCTTTCACTCATTCTAAAAGAAGCCCCCTTTCACAGAAGATAAGATAATTAAAAAACAATTTATCTCAGGAAGGAATCAGCTAGATAAGTTTTGGAGCCGACAGCAAAATAAAAATGTAGACACACACACACACACACACACACACACACACACACACACAGAGAGAGAGAGAGAGAGAGAGAGAGATTACCTTTCTGATTTTTTCTTAACTTTTAATGTTCTTTACTTATTATTAAGCATCATTCTATGTCAATGAAATTTGTAAGATGTTGAATAATTGTAGCCAGATGTGGTGGTATACCTAGGAGGTTGAGGCAAGAAGACTATTAAAGTCGAAGCATAGTAAGTTCTCAGCCAGTCAGGGCTCTATAACAAGGCCCTGTTGCTGTTTTAAATGGTTAAATAATTGTATGACTTTCACCATTTGTACTTTAAAATGTCACTTTAAAATCATTTCAGAATATTCAACTATCATGTAGACTCACTGAAATCACACAGACCCACTGAAATCACACGTCTCCTATCTCATGACACAGTACCAGATGTTGTATCCAATTGCTCAGACCACATACACAAGCCAGGCTCAGGGAGGTTCAGAGGAAAGCATCAATGCCTCATGTGATTAGCTGAGGAAACACTTCCTTGACACAGGATGTGGGTAAGGTGTCATCGTAGGTACCTGGGACTCTATCCCATGACATAGGATGCACATGCCTCTGCTTAGGGCTGGCTGCTGTCAAGTTATCTCTGGTGTCTGTTGGGAGCCAGGCCAATCTGAGGCTTTCTCAGAGGCCCTCATAAAAGGAAAAAGGAAATATTAGCTCTGTGCCTCTGCCCAGGGGCAGACTTGACAAGGTCCAGTCTGGGGCTGGGGCCAAGCCCTCAAAAGAGTCAATCTGTGGTTTCTGGGAACTTGCCTCTAACCCTTGGGCTTCGGTTATGTCAGCCCTAAGGCAGCTGGGTCTGAGGTATCCTGTGTTCTCTTTGACAACATTGCTTAATCAGCTTTCCCTGTCCCATTCTCTCCCTGCAAACAATATATAAGATGCTGTGTTTCTTAATAAGCTTGCTTGGCATAAGACATAGATTGTGCAAGACTTTCTGATCCAAAACTTTCCTATATTCATCATTTTTTTTGATTCCCTGGCCCTCCCTCTCAGGAACTTGTCACCAAAGAATGAGCTGCTGGTCCAGCTTGGGCTCCAGGTTCTGTACTGAAGCATCATGGTCCAGGAAATGTCAGGGCAGGCATGTCCTTGCTCCAAGGCCTGCTGCCCCAACCCATGGGAAAAATACAATCTTCTAGGACACTGTAAGCTTCACCCTCTAAGGCTCCAAATACATCGATCAGGGGTGAAGGGGATTCATCGTCACTGGCTTGGTCTTTGGATGGAAACCAGCTAATACACCACGACACGGGCAAGTGAAGATACAGTGGCCTTCACTTTGTTTAGTATAGATGCCTAATTTTCTCCCAACCTACGCCTTTATCGGGGCTCTGTCAGGGTATGTAGGGTGGCAGAAATAGCCTTGGAAATGTAGGTTAGGTCAGGCAAGGCACAGGGTGGCAAAGGAACCATTCTGTACAGATTTGAGAGGGAGTGAGAAGGAGAGTATCATGTGAGCAGAGGCTGTAAGTTGATCCACAAACTTCACTCTCCCACCGACTTCAAAACAAAGCATGGAATCAAATTATTAAGAATCGCTGGGGCTCAGCGCTTGCTGCTCTTCCAAAGGACCTTCTGTAATTCCAGCTCCATGGGATCTGATGGCTCCTGGCTTCCACAGGCACCTGGAATCCCATACATATACCAACACGCAGATACACGTACGTACAAGTAGTTAAAAATACTAAAGCAAAATGAATCTTTAAAGATTAAGACTTTCAAGAGGGTTGCTGCAGACCATAAAATCCACTTGTGTGGGTCTTTTGATTGGGACTTTGTCCAACCCGTCACACAAAGCCAAACTACCCAGGAACACTGTGAAGGAGTTGGTATGTAATTCACAAAGAGATAAAGTCTAAATAAGTCACTGTTTTAAAATAAAACTGAGAAGGTAACTTTAAAAGTGTTTTAGTTTACACACACAAAATTAAAAGACTATTTTATTTTTAAATCACCCCTCTCATAAATATTTTCAGAAGCCCTTNAGAAATACAGCTTTTGGATCCAGTGGTTAAGAGCACTGGTTACTCTGGCAGAGGACCNGAGTTCAGTTCTCAGCACCTAGCTGGCAGCTTACAGCTATCTGTGACTCCAGTTCCAAGGGATCCAATGCTTCCTCTGGCCTCTGAGGGCACCAGGCACAAATGTGGTGCACAGCCATACATGCAGGCAAGGTATCCATGCGAATAAACAAACTTTTAAAAATAATTTTTTTTTAAAGAATACAGTTTTACAGGCTGGAGAGATGGCTCAGTGCTCTTAATCGTAAGAGCACTGGCTTCTTTCCCAAAGGAACCGGGTTCAATTCGCAGCACCCACATGGCAGCTCACAACTGTCTATAACTCCTCTTCCAGGGGATCTGACACCCTCATACAGACATACATGCGGTAAAACTCCAATGTACATAAATATAAATAAATAAATTTAAAAAGAAAACAGTTTTACGAATTCAAATCACATTCAAGCCTGTTGGCTACTATCAATAACAGTAATATTGGCTGTATGTACCCAACTTTTATACATTATGTGAGGCACTTTGTATGAATTACCTCATCTGATTCCTACATCATAAATAATAACTCTGGCTTCACTTTGCCCAGAATGAGTAGACATAAATATTGAAAATAAAATTCCCAATGCCGAGAGAGAGAGAGAGAGAGAGAGAGAGAGAGAGAGAGAGAGAGAGAGAGAGAGAGAGAGAGAAAAGCTTACTATGACCAGCATTTCTTAGAGTAATGCAATGTGATTAATTATTATTACAAGGTGTCCATAAAGAACACACACCTCCTGTGGAGGTAAAACTGGAAAATTATATCTGTGGATGCTGAAATAACTTTGAGATTATTCAGGATTCGATTCTTTTTCTTCCAAAATCCAGAAACCAAAGAAATTTGTCTAACACTAATAGCCACACTTTGACTTGAGACAGTAAAAGTCCTATTAAAACAGAAATTCTGGGGCTGGAGAGATGTCTCAGTGGTTAAGAGCACTGACTGCTTTTCCAGAGGTCCTGAGTTCAATTCCCAGCAACCACATGGTGGGTCACAACCATCTGTAATGGGATCCGATGCCCATTTTTGGTGTGTCTGAAGACAGCTACAGTGTGCTCATGTACATAAAACAAACAAATCTTTAAAAATCCCCAGAAATTCAGAGTCCTGGACATTTCCTCCTGCTGAGAGCTCCTAACTCTCCGTTTGGGCAGAGGCCTGACCTATCACCAGAGTCTCAGGTTGCAGTGTTTCCATCCCTACGGGTTAGGTGAGGACGGTGAAGAGGCACTCACTGTATTATTTGATGAGTTGAACCAGAAGGATTTGAAGATATAAAACTGGTTACGGAACAGTCTCTGCTATGTGTATTAGTATTTTGTATTGTTCTGGAAGACATTAATAACTCAATAATACAGAACCCAGAACTAAGAACAATAACATGGATATAGCACGGACCTCTCTGTGGTCATTTGCCTATAACATGATTGTCTACAGAAAAACAACAACAACAACAACAACAACAACAACAACAAACAAAAAAAAAACACACACACAAAAAAAACCCCAAACTGAAGGGAATCAGCTGAGTAAACTCTCAGAATGACCAAGAGTTCAGCTGCCTCTGTCATCTACCAACAACAGCCAGATTGAAAAGTTGATGGGAAATTTTCCTCTCTTAATAAGTATTTATGGTCTAGTAAAGATTATATGAGAAGTCAGTATATCTTAGTAGAGCAGAACAAATAATTGAGATGATGAGATAAAATTATAAAGGCATCCTGATGTTGAATGCTGTGTCATTGTGACTATGATATTTAGTGACCAGATACTTGGTCAGGATGGATGCTTCTGCGAGGGTATTTTTTGAAGGAGATTCGAATTAAAATCGGTAGCAGTCTTTGCTGAATGGGTAAGCCACATCCCATCATTTGCATTCAGGAAAGGAATATAAAGATTGCTCTCTTGAGTGAGAGGGAACCCTTTCATAAGACTATCCTTGACTGAACCATCAGGGTTCTGACTCATTAGCCCTGACAGACAACAGAGGAGATAACAGCCTCTCAGTTTCCAGGCCACAGGGACCTTGACGGGATGGAAACACTAACAGTTTTGTAGCCTGTCAGCTCTCTCTGCAGAGCCTGAGGGTTTCTGAGCCTCCACCTACACAGGTTAATCCCTCCTAATAACTCTCCTCCTGGTAAATAAACCTTACTGGATCTGTTCTCTGGGGAACTATATCAGGATAAGGGTTATTTCAAATTAATATATAATTTAAAAGTGATTCTGATAAACCAGTTGTGTTTAAACTATTTAATAGTTCATCTGCAAGGATAAGTTTTTTTTTTTTTTTAAAGACCTCAAAAGTGTGTTTAGGTTATGAAGTAGGTGTTTTTTCCCCTGTGGCATTTTCACACATACTTAGATTTTTTTTTTTTAAGAGAAAAATCCATGTGTGGTTATTTAATCAGAAAAGCTCACTGGTGTTACAGAATATGAAAACAAAGTAGCTAAAACATGTGTTTACAATGACAGCCAGACAGTTTAAAGAGAAAAGAAAATATAGAACATTAAAAACATGGCAAAAATGTTAAGTTGGAAGAGATTTTTCAATGTTTGAAAGCAATGGAAGACATGGCAAATAAACAGATCACTCCTAAATACAAATAATTAAAAACCCTTTGGGCTGGAGAGATGGCTCAGAGGTTAAGAGCACTGTCTGCTCATCCAGAGGTCCTGAGTTCAATCTCCAGCAACCCAGGATGGCTCACAACCATCTGCAATGGGATCCAATGACCTCTCCTGGCATGTAGATGTACATGCAGATAGGGCATTCATACAGTAAATAAAAAAAAAATGAATGAATGAATGAATGTTTAAGAAAAGAAACTTAAACTTTGGTACGTATAAAACTCAAACAATACACTGGGAAACATTTACAAATTAACTGACAGTCAAGGAATATATATTTAAAACACAGAGAGTGAAGGGCTAGATTAAAAGAAAGACCTTAGCATATGACAAAAAGAACATACAGTTTACAAGTCACCAAATTCTCAATGATAAGCAAACCAAAGAATCGGTAGTAAGGAAGTTTCTAGCTTCCAGCGATGATGGGAAGCTTGACCAAACCTTCCTAGAGAAAACAACACAGCAAGCTCTTCCTTAGCCAGGATAAAAGGATCAGGAACAGTAGTGAGAGTGGCTCCTCCATCACACCTGACTTGGGCTACTGTGATGAAATACACTAGACTGGGTAATGGATAAGCCATACAAAGTTGTCCCAATTCTGCAGGCTGAAGAGTCTAGGTCCACTCTGATCTGGGTCCCTACAGTCAGTGTCTGGGAGAGGCCTTCTCTCTGCTTCCAAAATCCCTTTGTACTGCACCAAGTGGCAGGGGTGTTCCCTCCCAGCTCTGTAACAGGTCCTCATGACTTAGTCTCTCCTGAAAGGCCCCCCTAATATCATTAAGTTGCAACTAAGTAAGTTGCAATGTATGGGGGGGCAGTGTGGGTGGGTGGGGGTGGGGGAGTCCCTAACCTGCAGTTACCGTGGTAATTATTAAACTACAGAATATTTGCTCTCGTTTTCTTATTTTTGAATTCTGCCTATTTGTAGACATCCCCTCCCCATGACTGGGAACCAAATTTCAGACCTCAGACTAGATTGGGGATCCTCTCAGAGACTGAGGGTATTTCCAGAGTTTAACCGTGGGTGAATGTGGGTGGGACTATCCCACGGACTGGTATGCCAGACTAACTAAAATTGGGGAAAAAAAGGAGAAAAATTAAATGGGAAGATAAAATTATAAAAGGAAATGGGGGAAGAAGGGAGGGAGCCAGCCCCCATCTCTTGCTGTTCTGGCCTGATGAGAGGTGACCCGGTGAGTCAGGTTCTGCCCACAGCTGACGGAGCTACCACAACTCAACTGCATGCCTGTAGGGCCCTGAGGGACTGCACCTTCCGTCTGGGAGCCAGAATGACTGCTCCTGTAGGGTGTTCTTGTCACAGTGATGAGAAAAGTAACTAATGAAGCTGTTCTTGGTAGCGTGTTCCGGTGTTCCTTTGTGAGGACTCTCTTCAGCTCTTGCTAGTCAAATTATTATTGTTCTGCTACTTTTTTTTTAAAGACTTATTTATTTTTATTTATATGAGTACACTGTCACTATCTTCCGACATACCAGAAGAGGGCATCAGGCCTCATTACAGATGGTTGTGAGCCACCATGTGGATGCTGGGAATTGAACTCAGTACCTCTGGAGGAGCAGTCAGTGCTTTATTTATTTATTTATTTATTTACTTACTTATTTATTTATTATATGTAAGTACACTGTAGCTGTCTTCAGACACTCCAGAAGAGGCCATCAGATTTTGTTATGGATGGTTGCGAGCCACCATGTGGTTGCTGGGATTTGAACTCCGGACCTTTGGAAGAGCAGTTGGCGCTCTTAACCACTGAGTCATCTCTCCAGCCCCTGTTCTGGTACTTTTAAGATGGGTAAAAGAGCTTAAGTCATTTCCCTGTTGAAACTGTTCTACAACTTCTATCTCCTAATGACTCCAACAAATGTATCTGGTGGCCTTCCTGGCCTTGTTGACTACTTTGTCGGAGGCCAGCATGACCATCCTAGTTCCTTATTGCTACTGTTTTTATTCCCTGTCATCTTTTGTATATACTATCTGTGTCTTCAGGAGTAAAGTATATCATCACTAGATAGTAAAATTCATTAAAAATTCAGTACTTAGGGGATGCAGAGATGGCTTAGCAGTTACTAGCTCTGACTGTTCTTTCAGAGAACCTGTGCACAATTCCCAGCACCCATGTGCTGGCTCACAACCATCTTTAACTTCAGTTCTAGATCTGACACCTTTTTCTGGCCAAGTGTGTACAGACATATATTCAGACAAGACACTCACACATAGAGACCATTTAAAAAAAATATCCAGTATTTTGTTGGAATGTTGAGTTGAATTCTATTTAATGGAAAGCATTAATCTGTCATTGCTGTAGCTAAATATCTGAAACTGGGTGACTTTGTTTTTACTTTTGTTTATTCATGTGTTTTGAGAGAAGTTCTCACACCTCACAGGCTGACTTTGAACCCTGTATCTTCTTGCCTGCGTTAACATCACAGGTGTGGGCGGTGCTAAAATCGACCACTCTTTGTGCATGCCCAGCAAGTACCTTACTAGTGGGGCTGTATTCCCAACCCCAATATTTGTAACTATAAAGATTTATTCGATTCTCAGTTCCGGATTTTGAAAAACATAGCACTAATATAGCTTGGCTCTGGTAAAGGCCTCAGAGTGGATGGGACTATAAATAGAACCATATGTGGGAGGTAAAGGTCACAGTGCCAGATGAGGCATAAGCATGGTTTAGGGTTTTTACTTATTCATTTTACATCCCGTTCACTGGCCTCTTCTACAGTCACCTCCTCCCACAATCCTTCCCCCATTCCCCTTCTCCTCTGAGAAGGTGCCTCCAGCCTGGTGTTTCTTCTCCCACTGAGGCCAGACAAGGCATCCCAGCTAGAAGAACATACTACATGTACAGGCAACAGCTGTTGGGATGGCCCCCACTACATGACCTACACGAAGACCAAGCTATTCATCTGCTACATGTGTACAGAGAGGCAGAGATCCAACCAGTGTATGTTCTTTGGTTGGGAGGAAAAGGTCATTATCACCCCATGAGGCAAAAGCATGGTTCAGGGTTTAGCATTCTCTTTAAAAAACTCATTCTAAGATACCAGTCTTCCCTTGAGAGCAGGGCCCACAAGGATCAAGAGCTTCCCACTAGGTTCTACCTGCAGAGTCCTATAACCCCGACATGGACAACACAGGGGACCAAACTTGGAACACATGAACTGGCCCTTCAGAATCAAACCATATCTACACACCATAGCATGCGATTGTTTGTGTGTTAGATTTATGCAATTATTTCTCTATTTAGTGTTTTTCCCCGTTTGTCTTCTCTTTGCTCATGGGTAATCACGTTTTCATCATTGCATTTAATCAGCTTCATAGCCATATGGGTTATACTGTGCATTACCTGAAGTGACTGCTAGGTCACAGCTGTGATATGAGGATTTCACGGCATCTTCCTTTCACTTACTATTTCCTGATGATAAATGTAGTAATATGCTGTTACACTCTAATCAGTTAATTACCTTTTTAGACATTTAAGAGGACCATCGATTTACTGAAAGATCATTTTGCACCTATCCAGGTTTTCTGGGGTGGTTTTTTTTTTTTTTTTTTTTTTTTTTTTTACTTCTGGATAACTTCTGGTTTTTCCTAGGGTGCAAGTCTGCTGCTGCTTTCTCTCGGATAACCTTTATCTTCAAGTGTTTTTCCCACCGCCACGATGATGAAAGGCGGTTCTGTATACAGCCTTCTAGGTTAACCCTCCTCTTTGCATTTTTGGGTGAGGCATCCACAGCTTCTGTCACTCAATGTCACTCTGTGCTTCATGCTTGGTTACTGCTTTCAAGACAGTTGTTTTTCCAGAAATGTCACCAAGTGTGGGTTTTGTTTAGGAGTTATCAAATTTGAGATTCTGGTTCATGGAACAGCAATTGTCTGTTTCTTCCTAATGTTCCTTTGGCGCCCACACTTTTCCTCATCTTGTTATTCTTAGGGAGCTGTTTTATGTGCTTCTGCATGTCACTAAGATGCAGTTTTCTGAATGTATTTTTCCTGTGTGTATACAGTTAACCAGCTTGCATCTTCCCGCCCTCAGCAGTCTTTTATTCTTTCCCAGTCTTCCCCTGACTCATACAGATACTTACTTGAAAATTTTTTATGAGCCCTTATTATGTAGCCTTGGCTAGCCGGGAACTATATAGACCAGGCTGTACTGAAACTCACAAAGTTCTGCTTGCCTCTGCTTCCTGTGTACTGGGATTATTGACATATACCACCAGACACAGTGAAAAAAAATTTTTTTTAGTCCTATAATTTCCTTTGGCTTTTAAAAGTTTTTGTTTTTCAGTTTATGTCACTTTTCTTCTTACTCAGATTTTCTAATCCACTAATTCAAATACTGGGGGCTTTTCTATGTGTACTTCTTTGAAATTTCCTTTGTACCTAAGGGACATACTTTTCAGTTTCTTAGTAAGTATAAAACTATTTACTTCATAGTGAGTTCAATGAAGACTGTGCTGGCTGAGTTCTGTCAACTTGACATAAACCTAGACATATTCTGAGAGGAGACCACTAATTGAGAAAATACCTTCGTAAAACTGGGCTGTGGTCAAATCTGTTAGGCATTTTCCTAATTAGGGATGGATGTAGGAGGGCCTATCCCATTGTGGGAGGTGCCACTCCTGCTAAGAGGCAGGCTGTGCAGGTGAGCCTGGGGTATAGAAGAGGCTGGCTGTGCAAGCATCAAGCTGTGTTCATTCATGGCCTCTGTATCAGTTCCTGTCTCCAGGTTCCCACCTTAAGTCTCTTTTCTGACCTGCTGGGAGGATGGACTGATTACAGGGTGTAAGTGGCAATAAACTCTGTCTTTGGCTATGGTGTTTTATCACACAACAAACCACAACTAAGACAAATGCCACGTTCTTGAAGGTAGGGATTTTGTTGTCCTTAATTTCATGCCTCAGGGTACTCGGCAGATCTCAGGGCTTCTCTGTGTAGTTTTCTGTGGTGCTCTCCCCAAACTAACAAAGTGACCTTGGGTTCTGGTCCCATTTCTGCTATCCCATCAATTTATTTCTCCTTCGAGTTCTTACTACCTGCAGCGGACACCAAGGCAGAAAAAGCCAGACTGAATGCTGAGGGAACACAGTTTACTGTACAATGCTGTAGCTGTTTGTGGTGGAAGATCCATTTGATGCCACACACTTGACCACAACTATGCAGTGTGATTTAGATTTCAGCTATTATTTTCTAGAAATTTTTACCTAACTGAACTTACTTAATTCCTAGTTTTTTTTTTAAATTTGGTTATTTTATTTATTTACATTTCAAATGTTATACCCCTTCCCAGTTTCCCCTCCAAGAACCCCCTACCCCACCCCCTCTCTCCCTGCTTCTATGAGGGTGCTCCCCCACCCACCCACCCACTCCCACCTCGTGGCCCTGGCATTTCCCGACACTGGGGCATCCAGCCTTACAAGACCAAGGGCTTCCCTCCCACTGAAGCCAGATAAAGCCATCCACGGCTACATATGCAGCTGGATGGAGCCATGGTCCTTCCATGTGTATTCTTTGGCCTAGTTTTTAAGAAAAACATTCTCTGCAGTCCCACAGTTTACTTCATATGTATCTCCTTTGGATTTCGTCTCCCGTCTTAACAAACATCTGTATTCTCAGAGGCTAGACTCAGTGCAGCTGTTCATTCTGATTCCTGGTTGCTTGCCTGTTTCGGAATGGTCAGTCTTTTTTGAAAAGAGTTATGTGTGGGGCTGGAGAGATGCCTCAGCTCTGAGTTCTTGCTGGTTTCCCACAGCTTGGTTCCTAGCACCTACATGACAGCTAATGACCCTTTTGTAGCCCTCGTTCCAGAGGATTTTATGCCCTTTTCCAGCTTCACAGGAACTGCAGGCACTTGGTACACAGGCAAAATACCCATACACATAAAATCAACACAAGAATCTTTTTAAAAAAGTTATGTGGAAAGGAATATAGCCCAGTTGTAGAGTACTTGTCTAGCAAGTGTGAGCCCTTGTTTAATAATATCCAGCAACATTTAGAGGTGCACACACACACACACACACACACACACACACACACACACACACACGGTGGTCTGCAATCTATGAAAATCTCCTAAATGTCCTTTTCTGCTTCAGCCAGTTGTGTGTGTGCATAAGGCACACACATGGCCTTGTGCATACTTATCTCAGGACCCCTGAAGATTTCTAACCCAGAGGAGTCTTACTGCTATTTCAAGCATGTTATATTTACATTATTAATATAAAACCGTGGGCTCAGAGCAAACTGCTCCTTCATACCCCCAGCTTGCAGGCTCACCACTGTTTGAGTTCCAAGAGTCCTGCCACTCGTTCTGGCGAAGGTCTCTATTCTGCCTGTCTTGTCCCTCCTTGCTTACAGCCACTCCGGTTCAGGCTCTGAGCTACCTGGTTCCAGCTGTGACTACCTGGAACTCAACTCTCAGATATTTAAAATGTATTTTTGCCTTTTTTGTTTTTGAAAGGGGGTAGAGGGTATCCCTGGACACTATAACCACTGGGGCACACTATGATGCAGTTTTGGTCTACCGACTGTGGATAGAAATTAAGTTTAGTTTCTGAAGCTGCACGTGCTTGGGGGCAAAACCACACATGTTAACTTTCTGGCCAGCAATGTGAGTATCAGAAGCAGAAAAAACTGAACTGTTGGCATAACCTATTTAGCATTTAGTTGTTTGTTTCCTAATTTATTTTTTAGTGCAATAAGCTAAAGTGCAATAATAAAGCTTTGCATGGGCTGAGCTGCTGTACATTTCAGAAACGCACGTGACAAATGAGGGCTGACACTTGGGGCTATGCTTTAACAGGCTGAACAACTGGCAAAGCCCACTCTTTTATTTGTTGGTTTTGCAATAAGTCTTGACATCACCTTCTCCTCTTTCTGAAATGTACTTGCTTAGCGGGCACAATGCAGGTTTGATGTGCAATCTGATTTCAAAAGGACCTTTGAGACAGCTAATCTTCTGTACACTCACTGTAATTAAATATTACGGCACAAGCGGTATATAAGATACCCACTTACTTGAGAACTTCTCAGCACAGAGCGATGACATGGAAGAGGATAGATTTCACAGCACTTACCTTTAGTGAAGTTTCAGCGTGAACTTTTAACTCGCACACTACACGTAGAGCAATCCGCAGCATGAAGTAGATGTTTTCATTGTCTTCCACTCGGGCCTAAACTCTCATTTTACCTGCCCTAAAACCTGCTATCGTAGTAATCTGTTTAAGCTACCTGCTTCCTCTACCTGCTGGAGTCAAGCTGTTGCCTAGAAATAGTCCCTCAGAAACACCATGCTGAAGTACAGTTGTCATTAAGCTTAGCGTCTTACAAAGAAATGTGATTACAAATATTTATCAAGCTGAGACCCTAAACTTTGAAGAGTCTGCTTGTCTTGATGGATAAATGAAGTGATTCTGCTTGTCTTGATGGATAAATGAAGTGATGCAGCCCAAGTGTTGCTCTCATAGAGCACCTAGGGTCGGTTCTCAGCACTAGTGCTGGCTGGCTCATAACTGTGTAGCTCCAACTGCAGAGCACCTGCTGTCTTTTTCTGGGACTCTGTGGGTATCCCTCCCCCATATACACATAATCAAAAATGAACCCCACTTTAAAGTTCCTTGAAGTCATTATGAGGCTGGAGAGGTGAGGCTGTGTGTTCAAGAGCAGCTGGTGCTCGTGCAGAGGACCCACTATGGGTTCTGAGCATCCACTTGGAGAAGCACAACTCTGGTACCCGAGGGTCTGACTCCCCCTTCTAGACTTTCAGGGCAACGTATGCACATGAGGGGGACATACACACATATAGGTAGACAATCATAGATATAAGATAAAAATAATAAACCTTTCAAAATATAATGCAGTCATGTTAAAAATATTAAACACCGTTCAGCAGTGGCTTAATAATATAAACATAAAAACATAACAAAAAGTCCCAGTCTTCAATGGCAGCCATTATTAAGTTTCTTATGTATATTTCCAGATATATTCTGAACAGAGTTTAAATACTATATGTTGTCTGGAACACACATTTCTGCCATTTCTTGGAATGATACTAAAATAACAATAAAAAATACTTCTTTTTAAAGTAAAGATTTCTTTGTCATGGACAAGAAACATGGAAATGGTAGTAGGAGAAAAGGATTTTTTAAAAATTTCCTGAAATGGGCAGTAGCTAACTAACTTAGCTCCAAAGAATGCAAAATGCCTGTAATAGGGGAGAACTCTGAAGGAGGTGGGTTCCCACAGCTGAGTTCGCCAAGCTTGCTCTGTATAGTATGGCTGGCTGGAATGCTGTTTCAGAGCCATTTGGATTTCAGGGTCTTGCCTTCTCTCTCCTTCTAACATATGCTGGCAGGAAATGCTTCAAAGCTTCCAAAGGGTTCTATGCACAGATGGAAGAGCTCAGAGAAAGAAAGGGGGAATTCGAGGTATTTTTGTATTCAGCTCTGAACAAAATGGAAATGAAGCTTTGAACTACTTGGCAGAATTCTAGCAGCCAGAGAAAGGGCCTGTCAGTCCTGACAGGGAAGGGCCTTTAGAGGCAAACAGGCTGGCCGGGAGAGCAGAGGGAGATCCATCCATTAAAAGCTCATCCCATCCACACAGATCCCAATGTGCTGTAAAATACAAGTGTACAGCAAAGTACCATCAGAATTTGGACAAAAACCTGTAATGTGGGAGGCATACCCAAACACACAAAACAGAAAGAGGCAGTAAGAGAAGTAGGAGAAAACGCCAAAGACGCTGAAGTCAGACAATTAGACATAAGTAATAGAGTGCCTGAAACAGCACCAGCAAAGGATACAAAACCTGTACTGAGGCACAGCAAGGGGAAACCTTACAGAACCGGAATTAGCAGAAGACAGCAGCTTCCAGGAGGGAAGGAAAACTGTGAGGCCTCAGAATGACATCAAACTTGCTGAGAACACAATGGGACAGTGCTTGTTTTCACAATTTGGAGGCAGAGGTGAGTGCGCCATTCTAGACTGCTGACTCTGCATGGAGTACTCCCCAACCATTCAAGGCACAATAAAAAATTCACTCACTATGCAACTTCCTTCAGGGGCTACAGGGCACTCTCACTCCAGAAAGAGAAAAGTACAAAGGCCGTCCTGGGAATGGAGGTCCCAGAATGTCAGCTCTATTCCAGGGAGTGGGGCCACTAGTGATCCGTCAGTGAGATGAAAACCATCTGCAGGGATTTTTCAGAGTAATAAAGGGCTTAAGTATAGTCGGATGTGTTCAAATTCATTAGCAATGCACAGTTTTAGAGATGAATCTATAATGAGTTAGTGACAGGTAAATTAGATACGTGAACATTTTAGCAAATTGAAATGGATAAAGTTACTAATTTTTACTAAAAATGAAACTTTATAGCTCTTTGCCTTTTAAAATATACACATATAATGCAGTGGTTCTCAACCATGCTAATGCTGCAACCTTTTAATACAGTTCCTTATGCTGTGGTGACCCCCTAACCATAAAATTACTTTTGTTGTTACTTCATAACTGTAATTCTGCTACTGTCATGAATCATAATGTAAATATATGTTTCCAAGGTCTTAGGCCACCCCTATGGAAAGGGTTGTTCAAAACTCAAAGGGGTTGCAATTCACAGGTTGAGAAGCACTGATAATAATGAACTCAATTGCAATGCAATACTATGTAATTAAAATATATTTGGAGTACAACTGTAGCTGAGTAGACATTTTAAACCCTACGATGTTCTTATATAAATGTCTTGCAGATAATGTTACATCAACATCATAAATGAATTTGCTATTTTTCCATTACATACCATTTCACTGAATTTATGGGCATATTAAAATTATAAAAATATACATCAGGATACTGTGATCTAGAGATAAAGGCTGAGGCAACAATTTTGTGTTATTCAGACAAGCTTCCCCAGCACTGGCAAAGGACAGCAAACCACACCACATGCTCATTAAAACCATCTTTGCCATCTGGAACTCACAGGAAAACACACAATATCATTTTACCTTTATGTGCATGCATTTAAAATTATTTTTGTCCTATTAGTCTCAATTAAAAAAAATCTCTCCCCATTCAGATTCCTATTCTATGTGCTTGTTTTTTTGTTTTGTCTTTTTTTTTTTTCCTACCAACTTCTTGTCTTTCACTAAGCGGACAAAATTATCCTTGAAAGATGAATTTCATAGTAACTTTTTTTGGATATTTTATTTATTTACATTTCAAATGTTATCCCCTTTCCCAATTTCCCCTCTGGAATCCCTCTCTTCCATTCCCCTAACCCTGCTTCTATGAGGGTGATCCCCCACCCACCCACTCCCACCTCCCTGTCCTGGCATTCCCATACACTGAGGAATTGAGCCTTCACAGGACCAAAGGCCTCTTGTCTCACTGAAGACCAGACAAAGCCATCCTCTGCTACATATGCAGCTGGAGCCATGAGTCCCCCCATGTGTACTCTTTGGTTGATGGTTTAGTCCCTGGGATCTCTGGGGGTACTGGTTGGTTGATATTGTTGCTCTTCCTATGGGGTTGCAGATCCTTCAGCTCCTTCAGTCCTTGTCAACTCCTCCATTGGGGACCCCGAGCTTAGTCCAATGGTTGGCTGCGAGCATCTGCCTTTGTCAGGATCTGGCAGAGCCTCTCAGGAGTCAGATATATCAGCATTATTTGCAAATATTCAAAACATTTCAGATGACTTAAGCAGCCCCAGTGAGTTATCTCTACCTCCATTGTATAAGCAGAAAGGTATACGAGTGATACGAGGGAAGTCACTGTCGTTCACTCTTCTCTTACCATTTTAACTGGTCAGGGTATCTTATTTACTCTCATTTTTACATTATCTTGCCACCCTATAAACAAATCCATTCACAATAAAGCAATAAGGAGTAGTGTGATTAATCTCCTGATGATAAATAAAATATCTAATTTATAAATAAATAAATAAATAAATAAAATACAAAACAAAAACGAAAAAAAAAGGACTAGTGTGAATATATTATGTTATTTTCTTGGGACACTGACATACTTATAAAGGATCTTTAAATAGGCTCTTTAATTTTTAATCCATATTAACAATGGAAACCTTGTTTCCATGTATGTGTGATAATATAACTAGTAGACAAAGATTAATTTGTATTTTTTCAATTATTTCACACACCATGTATTTATTACCAAGAACAATCTAGGCCTAAGACATGATAAATGTGTAGGTAGCTATCTCTCTCTAGGCATCAATGACTAAAGTTTCAAAGCAAGTGAAATTACATAACTCGACTGCATTTGCACATTTCTGTTTCTTTATTGGTGCAATAAATAATATCAGACAAAGAATGTGGAAAGGTCTAAAAAACATAATAATAATAACACCAAAATAACAGTTTACAAATAGGCTGATGCAGATCAACTTCACATTCAATAACTTAAAGCCAGTGTTTCCTATTTTCCTATGCAAAGCAAAGTCATGGTTGGAGTGTATGCAATTTATACTACGTGCATCTTGCAAAAGGAGATAAACAAATCTATTACTCTTTTGACATGCAATACATAGATATATTAACTTAAACTCATTGCATTATTTTATAGTACCTTTGTATAAACCAATTTTATCAGGTAGCCAAAGTTCTATTAAATATTCTAAAATTATTTTTCAACATGAAAATCTAGGATTTCTTTTTTCTTTTTCTATTTCTTTCTTTCCCTTCCCTTCCCCTCTCTTGCCTTTCTTTTTCAGAGTTGGGAATTAAACCTAAGGCCTCACGCAAGCACGGCAGGCAAACCCTCTGCACCAAGCTACTTACTGCCCCAGTGGTTTCTCTTTGGCAGGGTTCTTCTAAGTTGCCGAGATGGCTTGAGTTCGCACTACAGCCAAGCAGACTTTGAGTTGTGACCCATGCTGGCCAGCCTCTCAAGTTGGGTTTTCAAGAGAAAGTTTTATTTTCTCTTTTAAGACATATTATTTCGATATAATGGATTACATAGAAATGATTCATCACTACTGACTGGATCAATTTTGAATGTGGTCCTTTTTTTCAAGAAACAAAACATTATCTCCTACCTATTAAATAAATATACATCAACCTTCTAGGCCATTTATATTAGCTTTGATGCTGTAGACATATATAACAATATCCAATGTTACTGTTCTTAGTTCCATATGTCACACCTGCGACTAGGAGTCCCAGGGTGGTGCTTACTACTGCCACTGCTCTTGCTCCTAACATCAGTACATGGCTGCTGTCTTTTCTTAAAAAAAAAAAAAAAAAAATCTAAATTTCTGTTAAAATAAAATAACTGAATCTCTGTTGGCTTTGGTACAAAAACAAAACACAAAGAACAGCAAAAACAAACAAAAATTTACATAAATCCAACAACGTATATTACATAAGTACTTTTAAGAGCTGAAAGTACAATGTAAACCATCCTATTGCTTAGTAAATTTTCACTTGTTTTCTGAAATTACTTCAGTATAATTAAATACAAGATAAATAACTGAGACTTACTAACAATTTAAGGGCCCAGGACAAATCTGAAGCAATATTCACTGTATGAAAACACGCTCACAGTGCAAACCTGAGGAAAATGTGTTTCCATCTATAGTCTATAATTCATAAATTATTCTGAAATAAAGGACATTTCTAATAAATAAATAATCTAAATATGAGACCAGGCAGTCATCGGGACTACCCATGTTTAGGGAATGAAGAAGTTCAGAACAGTCAGTCGCTGCTCTGAAAGCTTGGCTGATTATATTTAGTGTTTGCAGCAAGTTTTCTCTGGCGGTGCCCAGGTTCAGCCCCGGCTAATGCTTGTAATTAGAAGATGCAGTTTTCCTGTTGGATGCTGACAAACTCCATTCAAGGAAAAAAAAATGTAAATTTCATAACATTTCACGTTCCCTTCATTTTCTGCGTGCTCTGACCTTACATTTGGATCCACTCAAAATCTTGCTCCTTGCCTGGTCACATAGGTCATAATCCTTCAATTCTTGTTTAGGATGATCTAGTTAAAAAACACACACACTTAACACCAAAGCAATATTTATGTAAGTCAAGGTAATGACATTAAACTTTTACAGAAATTATATGAAGCAGTCAGGCATCTAATTAAAAACATACATATAAAACAAAAGAATCAAGTATTTAAAAAACTTTAGTTTAAAAGTGCATAGCTTTTTAAAAACTGTATTTATCTGTTTCTATTTGTGCATGGAGGTAGCATGTGAATGTGCCATGGCCTGCATGTGGGAGTCCATGATCATTTCCATCATTGGGATACAGGTTGAGGTTTGTGGCAAGTACATTTATCTACTAAGATATCTCAGTGGCCTGGGTTCATATTTTGTTAAGAAACTCCTTTGACATTCAGTTTCAGAGAGGTATAGATTTAGGCGATCACTTTAAGCTACAGTTCTATGCACTAATACGGACAATCAGTGTTGGTACGAAGCTATTACAAGCAGAGTTAGATACTATGTTCAGGGATGACACTACTTTTTCAGTGCATTGGTCTTGTTCCGTAAGGCAGCACACAGCTTCTCAGGTAGCTGAATCACAAGTTACCCAAACAGATAAACAAGCCTGCTCTTCTCTCAGTATTTTAAACCACAACTTCCCAATGTGGATTCCATATACTGCGAGACTTCAAAGCTACTTCACAAAATGCTGACACTGCTGGTTCTTTTTAGAAAGACAAAAACAAACAGTAGCATCCTGAAAGCCGATAAACTTTATGAGGAAAGTAGCAACGTGGCCATTTCTTTTACATGTCTCAGAGTTGACAAAGTGTGATGACTGGTTAGTGTTGTCATCTTGACAGGAGCTATAGTCACCTGGGGGACAGGCTTCTGGACATGCTTGTGGCAGTTACAGTGGTTGTATAGTGTGAGGTGGGTGATTCATTGCTCTCTGGCTGGGATTGTGAACAGTGTGAACGGGGGGCCAGGGATGTAAGTGGCAGGAGGCAGTGACTGCCCTCTGCTTCCTGACTGTGATGGTGTGTGAGCAGCTGCTTCACAGTTCTGCTGCCTTGCTGCCAGGACAGACTGCATTCCCTTAGACTGTAAGCCAGAATAAATCCTTAGACTGTAAGCCAGAATAAATCCTTTCTCCCTTAAGTTGCTTTTGCCAAAGTAGTCTATCATAGGCACAGGAAATATACAGATTCTAAGAAACTGTTCTTTTTACAAACCACTCTGGGGAACAGATAAAGTGCCTCAAACTTGAGAGAACTAGTAAGAAATATACATAAGAACATATACGCATCTAAAATAAGCAACAAGACCTCCATCATGGGAATCTAGCACAGTTGACCAACAGGATATAGTTATTATTGATGTTAAAAAACAAAACTAACCTTTCTGGAGATCAACATGTTTGAAATATTTCTTTGATTCAAACAAAATCAGAACAGACTTCCTGATTCATCCTCAGTTACTACAATGATGGGTGATAACATATTAAGTAAAAAAATAATTTGACCATAAGAACAAGGGGGGAGCTCAAATCATGGTTTGTCATTCACTAGCAAGTTGTCCTGAGAAACCACTTTCTAATTCTTGACTCTTTTTGTTGTTAAATGAGTTGTCAATCTAGTATGGGGCTAAGGCTTATAACCCCTGTACTCTGAAGATAGAAGCAAGAGACTTCCGAGTTGGAGACCACAGAAATCAAGAGCTAGGGATGGAAACCAGCGGTAATGTGGTCACTGGCTGCCTCACATGCCCCAGGCTGTAGGATTGAGCCTCAATAATGTAGGTAAGGGTGAGAAACATATCTATGTGTGAGAATGAAGAGGGATGCTTGGTATACTGCCACGCACCTAAATTCCTTAATAGTAAAGCTGCCATTTTTGTGGCAACCATTTAGAAGCATGCTCCTCCAAAGCAGTGGCACATGCTCCCTAGGTGCTACAGGAACTATGTTACAAAGTATATCTTAGATTTATTATACTGTTCCTGCACAGGAATGGAACTACACATTTAACCAAAAATTTCTTCCTTCCTTTTTCCTTGAGAGAGTTTATCTGTACCCCGGAGTGGCTTGGAAATGGCTATGGTACTGAGGATGACCTTGAACTTCTCATTCTTCTGCTTTTGTCTCAGCTGCTGGGAAAAGGGATGCACTACTACACCTGCTTTACATGGTTCTGAAGACAGTGCACAGGGCCTCATGCGTGCTAGCTGAGTATCCTTCCAACTGAGCGATGGCCTCAGCTCCTTAACATACAGTTTTAAAAGTATAACACCCTCATTGTCTTCACAAATTGCAGGTGATAATTAGATTTCTATCAGTTGTTCTCTTTTCTTGTGGCACATGGGATTGAACATGTGTTCTACCATTAAGATCTAACCCTGATCCCTTCCCAGCTATTGTCTAGATGTTATGAAAAATAGTGGTGGTTCTTCATAGTTACTGAAACAATCAGGATAAACCTAAGCTAACATACTTATCTGCTGTGAAGTTCCTTTTTCAGGCAGGATTTGAAGGTCGGATACTTCTGGACTGTTTTATAACCCTGTAGAATAAAGGATTACAAATGTCCAAATGTATGACAGCATTATTTAATTTATATGTTAACTATAAGCCAAACTTGTGCAAACAGCATGATGCTGGTTACCAGAGGCGGGGAGGGTTGGCAGACACAGGAACAAGTGAACTGAAAGGCACAGTGTTCTGGTCACACAAGAGAAATCCCTTCTCAAGATGGTCATAGAATGGCGACCAAAGCTAACAACCATGTGCATTTCAGACCTGCTTACAAATAGAATCAAATGGCTCAAACTACAAGCAAGTATGAGATTACATCAATTAATCACTCCACAATGTATTCATGTAACAAGATTCTACACTGTATCCCATAAAAACATGCAATGACTGTATCTGCCCCTTAAACATTAGTAAGAATATGTGTAAACACAAGTAAACCATGACAGAAACGCAGGCACACATGGAGAAGTGAACACAAATTGAGAGTCACTGCCTCAGAGTGAAAACTGTGCCAAAGGCTTACAGTGTGGGTCACATGAACCTTAGCCCTCTTACTTTTTTTTTTTTATTATTATTATTATTTTCTTTATTTACATTTCAAATGCTATCCCGAAAGTTTCCTATACCCCTCCCCCCCACCTCTGCTCCCCTACCCACCCACTCCCACTTCTTGGCCCAGGCCTTGCCTTGTGCTGGGTCATATAAAGTTTGTAAGACCAAGGGGTCTCTCTTCCCAGTGATTGCGGCCTCTTGTGAGGCTATGCCAGTGCCTGGCAAACACAGAAGTGGATGCTCACAGCCCTCTTACTTTTTTTGCAGAAGAATAAATGGATCTCTACATCAATCCTTATGAGTGTCTCTAGTGTCCACTAGGTGGCACTTAAGTACAACAGCAGCTTTTTCAAGACAGCTTGGGCAAAGTCAGTCCTTCAACAAACCTTTGAATTTCAACAACTAAGATGATGTTTTTTTCTATATGTATGGATTTTTCTACTTAAAATGTTTATCCCTGACTATAGCAGCTGTTAATTTTAACAGATTTTTTTCCTCTTATGTTTCTAGAATATCCACTAAATATGTCAGATGTATAAACAATTATTGAGCCAAATTATAACAGAAATTTAAAAAAATGATTTTGAGAAAAGACAGGTGAACTTCTGTGACTTTTTAGTATGTCGATTATAAAAATAGTACAGGAAACAAAATTGATTTTCAGTCTGTTTTATGCCATAGTATAGTGAATGTGCACTGACTTAAAGCCTCCATTCCCTACAGGGAGCATCTGACGTGTAAGGAGGAGCAGGGATGTTTACTAGCAAGTCTGAAAGCTAATGGGAAGACTAAGGAAAAACCAAACCAAACCAGCATACCCCCCCCCCCCACACAGTGATAAAGACACTTCCTAACTGAACACATAAATGAATTAAACAACGAAATTTATTAATATGTTTTTAAAATTTATCTTTTATCACCTCACACTTTTTTGAAAGCAGGTTAAGGGCTATACAAAGTTTTAAAAAAAGCATTCCATGTTTATAGCCTTAACATTTCACATAAACTTTTTCTGAACCTAGGTTTAAAACAAATTATCAAGAGGTTTAAAATCTGCAGGCTTACCCGGAATCCTCTATGGAGTCTGTCTTTCATAATCCCAATAAATTCTTTATAACTTAATTGGTCATCTTTGTCAACATCAAAAATCTTGAAGACAGTGTTCACCAAATGTGGTGAAAGTTTCAGTCCAGTAGCTACGTATACAGCACGTTTAAATTCATCTAGATAAAGGTCATAAAAAAGAAAAAGCAGTATTTTTCTTTTAGTACATGATGCTAACCATTGCAAAGGTTATAGAAAGTTTTTTGTAAGCATGAGCCATGATGATATACCGCAGATGACTGTCATTCAGGGAAAAAGACGACACTGTGGTTTTACTGAAAAGAGCAAGTGGCAGCTCTACGGGGTTAATACTACACACTCCCCCCCCAATCAGGAAACAAATTCCCTTTTATTATTTTTTTAACTTATTTTATTAGATGTTTTCTTCATTTACATTTCAAATGCTATCCCGAATGTCCCCTATACCCTTCCCCCACCCTGCTCCCTTGCCCACCTACTCCCACTTCTTGACACTGGCGTTCCCCTGTATGGGGCATATAAAGTTTACAAGACCAAGGGGCCTCTCTTCCCAGTGATGGCCGATTAGGCCATCTTCTGCTACATATGCAGCTAGAGACATGAGCTCTAGGGTACTGGTTAGTTCATATTGTTGTTCCACCTGCAGGGTTGCAGCCCCCTTCCGCTCCTTGGGTACTCTTAACAGGGATGCTGAGTGAACAGCTACCCTCGGGAAGAGACACCGTAGAGGCTATGATGATAAATCAGCCCCCAACAAACAGTTCAGATGGGAGAGAGGATTTGCAGAAATAATCATTACAAAGGATCATACAAAACATGGTGGTAAAGTGCTCTGCGAATTTGGAGATGAGTGATTAATTCTGTCTATAGTGCGGACACAGAGGGACGGAGAAAAGGGCTGGCAATGATTTCAAAAGGCTACGACTGTGTACTGGAGCTATGTCCTGAAGGATGGATGGATGGTTTCAGCCCTGCGGATGAGAACTGACAGATAAGCGCACCCGAAGGAGCACACGCTGTGAGGGAGAGAGCAGGGAGTGTGCTGTCAATGAGCAGTCTGCTGAGGTATATCTCAGAGGACAGGACCTGGGGAGGCGCTGTGGAGAAGGTGGGGTTGGGAACCTGTGTGTTCTCCTATAGACAACGGGAGACTTGACAAGCTGTCCACGGCAGTTGTGACTTTTGGTGTGTTTCAGGAAGAGCTGGTGAAGGTGTGCTGCTTAGGTGTCTATTGCAACAGCCCTTAGCAGGCGCGCGGGAAGCAGCGAGGAGAGGACACATGGATAGTGTTCCAAGGAAAGGACATGTGGTTCCAAGCATGTGAAAAGGTGACACGAAGTTCTCCTGTTTTCTAGTTCATAAAACAAGAGAACAACGTTCTGCATCACCAAATACAGTGATGCTAATTTTTTGAAAGAATACATTATATATTAAAGATACATTGTATTAAATATATGACATGTACTATATATTAAGTATTTAGATTTCATTTGTTGAGACATGCTTTCCAGTGTTTGAACATACAGCTTAGAGAAAGAAAGGATAGGAGGAGATGCTTGGGTTTCTCTTAGCCAATGACTTAGGGAGGCCACACAATAGATGCACCGAGTGGGTGCTGAGTGCTTCTGCAGCTGGGACTTGAACCCACACCCCCACGGTCACTGCCCTGCCCCTTCTGCTCCTGAGAGGAGTAACTGGCATCAACATTAGGGCGCAGCTTCACATTCCCCTAGAAGCTGAAAAAAAAAAAAAAAAACAATCTCCAGACTATAATCTGAAATTTAACATAATAGATTCTGGCAGAGGCAGGGGAATTGCCTTAAATACATGAATAGACCTTACACCACAGCAGAGCCCTTTCAGTAAGGACAGGGTGGTAAGGGAGAGAACCTGGAAGGATTTGGCTTCTTAGCCAATCCATGAACAAAGGCTGAGGCAGTCCCAAGAACAACTGTGTTTGAAGTTATAGGACACATGTGGTTTTTTTTTTTGTAAATTAAAAAAAAAGATAATCAATTTTATATATCACTCTCAAAAAACTGGTTAGTGTAAGCTAATGGCAAGAGGCTCTGCTCATATATTTCTGGTTTCTGATTGGAAAAGACAATGAGAATTTCTGGAACTGGTGAATGGCCAGCAGCAGCTTCTACGAGGACACATTGGTTCCCTGATGTTCCCAAGTAGTCATGAGGTTTCTTCTTACACCTTTTACAATAAATATTATTAATTCTTCCCAATAACATGAAAGGCCAAATATAAACCCAACAAGAAATCAGCATATTTCCTTAGACTTGGCATAATTTTAAGTTTCAGAACTGATTTCCCACAGAAATGATAAAAGCAGGCTTTCAGGCTCTCACTAGCCTGTTACCAGAGCCTCTGGGAACAAGGTGGGGCTGCTCTGACGCTGACCTTTTGACCTTTGGAAAGATGACCTCTTACCTTGTCCTATAGAGCGGCTTGCAAAGTTATACATGTTGAGAGCTATCGCAAAGTCTTCTAAGTTGTTCAGAAACTGGAAAAATGACCTGAACTCATCAAACGTGATGCCCTATTTTGGGAAAATAAATGTGAAAAATTAGCATTGACAGATATTAGAATAAGTGTAACATATTTAGTAAAAGGAAACATTAAGAACTACAATATATTTCATAAGCAAGTACTTCAGGTGTGTTTGGAAAAACTTCTCCAAGTAAACTTAGGACTCAGGCACACTTATTTCTATTGGGTAGCACTGCTACATGCTTCAATAAAAATGACTGGAAAAGTTCCGATTATGATAATTCTCTTATTAAACATATAAGAGCCCATACAAACACATTTGCTCTGCATATTTCTTCCTTCACATGATTCAGGATCAGGCCATCAATATGTTTATAATGACAATACAAAAATCTAACTGTCCATGTCAACTGTCACTGAGTTATTCTCCTTCAGCCATGAAGATGCAGCCACGACAGCAGGGGGTGTGCAGTGACTCCAGGAAAAGGCCCCAAGAGGCCCAGTGCAGAGGACGCTGAGGATGAAGGACCTTGTTCGGAGCAGCCTGGTCTGAGACGCCATGCTCACAGGCTGCGGTTCTACCCAGGTGCTACTTCAGTTAATAGGAACATTACTTGAAATAAAAATACTGTATCTCAAGTTTGGATATAATCAACAAAATTGAAATAATTCAATATAGAGAAAAAAGAGAGAGAACATAGAGCCCACAGTTCCAGCTTCTCACATCCTGGCTTTGAATACAGCAGGGTAAGCAAAGAGGATCATGGATAATGGTGCTGGGTACTAACTAGGCAGGTGGTTTTTCCAGGCCCCCAGTTTAAAACGGAAACACAGCAACAGCTTCCTATCAGTCTTACTGGCTCCATTATAACGAAATCCAAGCCCATTCTCTTTCTGTCCACAGAGCTCTATCAGACCTGACACACAACTCCCTTCTCATCACCAACTACTTTCCTGGTTTGTATGAAATGTCTTTAGCATTTTCTCAAAGAACCTAAGTCTGTCCCTTTCCCCGCCCATTGCCATTTGTGGCTCTCCTGCCTACAACACTCTTCATCCAGGTCTCTGCACGGTCATTGCATACAGGCTCTGCTGCATCTCAAAGCTGCATCTCAAGAACTCTCCGATACGGCAGCCGTCTGTCCCAGTCTCCATGTCCTGGTCCTGCCCGCAGCATTTGCCTTTATCTGAAAATATCTTCTTTTGTACTTATTTTGCCTTTCTAACAGTGTACATTACATTACTACTAAAGAAGGATTTGCCTATTTTATCGCTTTAACATTTGTTCCTATAGTAACGCTTATAGATATTTAATATCTATGAATGAAAATGAAAGTAGTTTAGACGGGTTAAGTGCCATTCAAATATCACCTTTTCTTTCTTTTCTTTTACTGGGGAGAAAAGGACGAGTGGTGGGTGGAAGGGAGAGATTTAAGTAGAGTGCCGTAGAACCACTGCCTTAGAGTTTTGGGTTGGAGTGGCCAAGTGTCTTAGGTCCTTAGTATCTCCATTTCCAAAAGAAATATGCCAATGCCTGCAAGGTTGCTCTGGGAGTTGATGAGGGAATCCAGATCACGAAATCACCGTACTGCATCCATGATGATGTAATTTTTTTCTATGATAATAATTGTAGAGCTACTTCTATAATTAAATTTGTAGGAAAGCTGAATTTAACTTCAGATTTTTAAATTTTGGAATGATTTTAAATATAAAAATTAATTGTTGAAAAAACCTGAAAACTTTCTATAAAGTCATCCTGCAACTTGACCTTCTGAGCTAGTTTTTCAAATTTCCATTAAGAAAAAGAAGACAGATTAAAAAGTCCTGTGTAATACTATAGTAGTTTAAATAGCATAATTATGATTTTTATTTCTAGGGAATTATCTGCTGGTCAGGAAAATACAGCTTTGTGAGTAAAACAGATATAAGTCACTTGATTAAAAGGTAATGTAAACTAATAGCCAAACGCACCAAGCCTCTCCCCAGCCCCAGCCCCTTAGGAGAGTCTGAGAATTGTTAACATTGTCACAGTGTATCCACTCTAAACAAACTCCAACTATTTGCCAGTTTTCTTCAACAGTTTAACCTGATCCTTCCATAAACACAAATGGTAGGCAAACATCCCAGGGCTAAAGAGATACTTGTGACAGCAGTTCTATTTGGTTGCAATGAAGCATTCAAACACCACTAGATAATGCAACTGCTCAAAAGGGCTGACACTACATTTGCTACGAAGCAAACAGATAAGGTCTTGTCTTGGGTTCTTAACCATTCATGCCACCAAAAGCTGCAGAAAAGCCTCTTCAAATGTAGATAAGATCACTCACTCATCGATGGCACTCTTCAAATGACCTTTTATTAGAGGTGCTATAGAAATGAACAGTGGGTGACAGAAATAATGTCAATACCAGCTGCTTTACGTATTTTGGTACTAGTCAAAACACCAGAAGAACTGATCAGAATTCTCTTGAAAAACAGCAATAGTCATAATTTAAAAAAACAAAACAAGCTAGAGAAAGTACCCAAGGAGCTGAAGGAATCTGCAACCTTCTAGGTGGAACAACAATATGAACTAACCAGTACCCCCTGAGCTTGTCTCTAGCTGCATATGTAGCAGAAGATGGCCTAGTTGGCCATCATTGGGAAGAGAGGCCCCTTGGTCTTGTAAACTTTATATGAACCCAGCACAGGGGAATGCCAGGGCCAAGAAGTGGGAGTGGGTGGGTAGGGGAGCAGGGCAGGGGGAGGGTATAGGAGACTTTCGGGATAGCATTTGAAATATAAATGAAGAAAATATCTAATAAAAAATAGAAAACAAAACAAAACCTAATAGCCTTAAAGACTTTTAAGTATTTCTAAGACTAATGATCTTTACTTGAATATAATATATTCAAATATAGGTTTTAATTCACAGAGGAGCTAGATTAATAAAGTTATTTAGTAAGTCATTACAAAATGGCATTTACTAAACAGTGCTTCAAGATAATGGCTATAACAAAATTAAGCACCTTTTCTTCAGATATACTATAGCGCACATTTTCCAAAAATACTGATGTATTTTCCACATTAGTATAACGCAGAAGAATATGGGCAAAATCTTCTTCACTGATAGTATTCATTCCATTAGAGTAGGAAAGAAATTCTATTTCTAGAACTTCTGTTTGTAGATTATCCATAAATCTGCAATAAAATAAAGAAAAATAAGCACGATAAGTGATCAGACATTTACCATCCTAGGGAAGGTGATATGGAAATAATTTAATAATTACTGCTCAGTGACTGTGGCTCCTGAACAGGTAGCCCTTCCCTTGGAGTTTAAGCCTGCCTGTCTGCAACGTGGTCACCACCATCTTGTAGGGTGGGGATGGTACTGGTCATCGTCGCTGTGGCTTAAGACTGAGGAACTGACTGAGGAAATCTCTTCCAAATACACATGATGTAATAATGCATGTGTACTCATTTCTTATCTTTTGGACGCTGTGCACCATTACTAATATACCTGCAGGCAGTGATGGCGGTGCACACTACACAGGATACTTTCCCTTAAGACCAGAGCGGCAGTTTCACTGTATTCAATGATTCCCAACACAACCTGACCTTAGCACTCTAATAATTTTAAACAGAAATTTAGCTCACCTATAAAAATCTTCAAAGTTGAGCTCAGCTTTTCCTTTCTTTCCAAAAAAGTGTACCAGGAGTGTAGTATCTGCTACTAAGCTTGTGATGTCATCAGCACGCTTAAAAAACATAATTTAAAATTAGCAACAAAAACAAACAAGTCCCAAACAAGACAGCATACTAAATATTCTTCCAAGAACTTTATCAAAATATAAGTCAGGAAAGGCTGGAGAGGTGGATCACTTTAAGAGCACTTCCTGCTCTTCTCCAGGACCCAGATTTGGTTCCCAGCATCCACATGATGGCTCCAAACCACCCATATCTCCAGGTCCAGGGCACCTCCTATTCCTTCTCGTTGTCACATGCACAGGCACATACACGGTATGCATACATATATGCAGGCAAAACACTTTTATATGTAAAATAAATCCAAGAATGAAGAGGTACAAGCATCAGAATGAAGAGCAAAGACTATAATCATGGATGGAACTACAACTAAAATATTCAAATTTTAACAATAGAAACTTGAGCAATACTGATCTTTATTGTTGAAAATGTTCATCAGTTATATTTTAAAAGTATTCTACCTAAAATTATTATGCATATAGGGTACCTATCGTGTTGACTGTATCAAGCAGTTATTTACACATCATTTAATTATACCACTTTTATTTAAGTAATAAGTTTCTTTTTCCTAAACAATCTGAACAATTCGATTGAAAGAGAGCTATGCTCCAAAGACACTGACTATATGGAAATGACAGAGAATGAGCTGAAACTTTCTTTAATCACATTTATTATATTACAACCAATTTTAAAATATGTGATGTGTTTAGAAAAAAGAACTACATTAGTAATTTATCAGTGGTACTTTTTTTCAAAGATAAGCATCATATAACTGTTGAATGTTCAAGAAGTTAATTCCACAGGATTTTCTCTTTACTCAACTTAATAAACTACATTTCCACAAACATATCCCGATGTGTCTGATTATAGTCCTCACAAGATGGAATTGCTTATGCAACTTCCCACTTTACTGCTTCATTAGTCTTCCCCTCTTCTTTCCTTTGTCATCAACTCACAACTACTTCATACATTCAAGTGCACAATTCAGGAAATTCAAATAATTACTGCTCATAGGAAATGTGAGAAGACAGCACAGGGCCACCGTTTTGACAGCAGTACAAACGGTTGCCACGGTCCGCGGTCACGTAGCTGAGACAGTGCTTATCAGCAGTCACGAGGCAGGGCGTTCTAGAAAAGATGGGACTAGTGGTAGGTGCATTTCACTTATTGCGTGCAAAACACACGCACTCCTCCAAGCCTTCGTCCTTGTCTTTCCCAGGGTAGTTGTTTTAGTAACATTAGGATCTTCCTTTTCTTCCTCCATAGGTCAAATACTTTCTTCTAAGCATCAGAATGCTGTAGATACTAGATCATCTACTTCCCCTTAGATGCCCATCTTTAGCTGCTTTTTAAAAAGTGACCCGTGCTACTTGGATTATTTATATTAAAAACCTGACTTTTGAGCCAGATATGATTTCACATGGCTTTAATCCCAGCACTTGGGAGGCTGAGACAGGAGAATCAAGAATTCAAGTTCCAGGCTAGGTGGTGCTATATGATGTATGAATCCCTATCTCAAAAAAGAAAAAGGAAAACAACAACAACAACAACAACAACAACAAAAACCCCCAAACCCAAATGCAGCCAGACAAAACTGCCAAAAACTCCTATCTTGTAGAGAATAAGCTAGTTATTGAAATTCTTTAGGAATTACCCCAATGCTCTGCTCATAATTAAGTAATTGAGGATGGATTTCTTACTGGTCCCCAGTATAGTTCCTGTACAGCCTGGGGGGGTCTCTGGTACTCACTCTCATCTAAATTCCCTGACAAGGCACTGCATCCTCAGTGGTCAGAGTCCCCGAGGAAAGCCACAATCCCACACACCCACACCACAGTGATCAGACAGCAGTCTCATCGGTGGCTACAGGGGAAAGTAATATAGGTATCCAAGTCTTACACACTATCTTTACAAATATTTGCTCACAAAGCAGATTATGAATGTTGAAGGATGAGCGAGGTACCAGCCCTTCTTTCAGAGTCCCATGTGAGGAGAGAGTAACCCTGGAAGACTCTATGTCACTACGAACTGGGTGGATGAGGCACACCATTCTAATGGGAAAAGGACAAGATTTAAAATCAGAGATCTTGACTTCAAAGACCTGGACATTCAGCTTCCTTATCTGAAGACAGAAATAATCCTGTCTATAATAACTTGTAGGAGAATGCTAAAATATGAAGATAGAGTATACACATTCTCCTATTGTAGTCAGAGGTGCAAATATCAGTTGATTTTGCCTCAAAGAGCTTAAGTGTGACTGGGATATGGCAGATATCTTGGAGGCATGCTCAAGTTGAGTTGAGGATGGCCGCTAGCCTATTAGCATGAACAACCAGTGTACCTGTCTGCAAGCTACAAAGATGGAGCAGGTGATAGAAATTTTTTTCAATTGATTCATTCATATACTCTAACCATGTTTTTCTAATTTTGTCAAGTTTAAAAAGCTGACTTAGATGTCAAAAATTTTTCAATGATAATTGAAAACAGGATTGTTACATGGTACACACTTGCTTATTTGTTATTGAAATTAAATCTCTATATATCTGAAAACAAAGGACCTTCAGAATGAGCGGCTACAGGGGCACTGCACGTGAGGGCACATGGATCCTGCCTTTAGTGCTGAGCCGCCACCACATTCCTGGAGAGGTGACTCTAAGAGGAGGGCTGTTTACACGGCTTCTACAATGGCCTCACTGAGGCTGTTCTGTTCACTGAGCAGAGTAGACCTTCTCCTACGGTTTTCAGTGTCCAATCTTATTAGCTTCAGGTTGCACTTATTCAAGTAATCCAGACCCTCGGAGAGATGAGTAACAGTTTGACAACAGAGGTGGGGGAAAAAACAGAAAATACAAGTGGGGACCCCATTTCCATCTGAAACTGAGCACTGGAGCCACTGGGAGAGCGGCACCAGTATCTTTGGCACCCTAACAGTTTACATAACAAATTACAAGAAGGTGGGAAAAAAACCCCACTCTACTTCTTTAATTCTTGTGCTTATTGTTAAAAACATGAATTTGAGTGGTTTGTTAAAAGAATGAATTCAGATGGTTTCATAACAGTGGAAAAAAAACCCTCCAAGTGAAGAGAGACCATCCTGGCCATTTAGACATAAGTTTACTAATCTTTTTTAAGCTAGACATGCTACTAGCTGGGAAGGAGTTTGGCCAGACGGAGTGCGGTACAGAGGCGTAGGTCAGTAGTAGCGTGTGCCTCAGTCCTCAGCACCAATAGTAAACACATGGACAAACTTACTTTAAACTTCATAATCTGTACAAAATACAAACTTATCAAACTACTAAAGTTTTAAGACAGCCTTTTAAACAACTTTCTATTAATTACAATGTAAAAATAACCTTAATCTTCAAATTTAATATAATAAAATTTCTGAATAATCCAATGGGTAAGTATTATTTATAGCAAAAAGACATTAAATTTCATTTGTAAAAGTCAAAGTGATCTTTAGAACCCCGGTACTAGCCAACTGTCTTCTATACCGTGTGATATACTTGTCATATGGCACTCTGAATTATCTGAGCCGAAACTAGGGCCAGTTGTTCACATATGCAAATCTTTATATAATTTTATAGTAATTTTAAAAACATGGTTTCTTCTTTATAATTTAAAGTGCTAACAGTTTAAAGCAGCTGTGGGATAAGAAAATGAGAGGCTAAGTTCTTATTTACCTATAATATTTTAAGAGTTGTATATTATATGCAATGAAGAAATATATAAGTAAATTTCCAAGCTTATCTTCTGAACTGGTTTGTATCTTGAAATATAAATACTATAAATAATTCTTTTATACAAGTTGTGACTTACAGTGAATTCTCATTTTCTATTATGAAGGAGTATAGTAATAGAGAGACTCTCCAAGTAAGACACCACCCCAAACTTTATTTTTAAAAAAAGAAAAAAGAAATCACAAATAATTGGTATTTATTTTAGATACTGATATGTGTGTGTGTGTGTGTGTGTGTGTGCACATGCCAACGTGCATGCATAAGATCAGATATCAATCCTAGATGTCTTTCTTAAGCACTACTTACCTAGTCTTTAAGACTGGGTCTCTCAGTGAACCTGGGCTTTGTCAATGCAGCTAGACTGTCTAGTCCAGCAAGCAAAAGGGCTCTGCATTTCTGTGTCTTCCTCCTCTCTGGAGGCTTTAAAGAGTATATTATGTGCCTTGTGCTTGCTCTTTCCGTGGATGCTGGAGGTTGAACTCAGGTTCCTGGGCTTGTGTGTCAAGCACTCCAACAACACTCTATCATATAGTGCTTTACTTTTAGAAAAGATATTAGATAAGTTTAATATTAAATATTTAAATTCCTGTCGATGGTGGCACTAAACTAAAAATTAGACATTATTAAATATGGGCTGGCAGTCTTAAGTTAATATAAAGATAAATTTCCAATTCTTTGACAGAATCTCCTATTTCTGTACCCCTTCCCTTATGCTATACACTATCAGCTGAGGAAGTTAATTGTTTAAATCTAAATAAGAGCAGCCATGCTTTATAAAGTGAAAAATTTTAGAATTTCTATGTAACTTTTAGGTTGTAGGATAGTGTCAGTAAATCTACAAATGTGTATTACTATTTCAAATGTCTAGAAAGTGATCATTAATAAAAACTTACTAGCTGGGCGGTGGTGGTGCATGCCTTTAATCCCAGCACTCAGGAGGTAGAGGCAGGGGGATTTCTGCCTGGTCTACAGAGTGAGTTTCAGGACAGCCAGGGCTACGCAGAGAAACCCGGTCTCGAAAAACCAAAAACCATTGTGTGGATACTTCATTCCTCCTTAGAATAACTGCTTGTGGACGTTGTACATCGTGGTGCGGAGCCTAGTGCGCACCACGATGTACAACGTCCACAAGCAGGACAAGAAGTGGGAGTGAGTGGGTAGGGAAGTAGGGCAGGGGGAGGGTATAGGGGACTTTCGGGATAGCATTTGAAATATAAATAAAGAAAATATCTAATAAAAAAACATAAGTAAATAAAAAAAAGAAAAACCAAAAATCAAACCAAACCAAACCAATCAAACAAACAAAAACCCACAAAACCCCTATCATTTTCTTTTAAATATGCTGTGAAGTTATGCTTTATAAAATAAACCAGTCAACACAGATAATAATAACTGACATCCCGTCAGTACAATGAACATATTAAAATATTCTTTCTATACAGTGATTATGCATGTGATACACAGTACTTATTAGTTTACCAAAAAAAGTACAAGAAATAGAAAAATGGTACATTTGGGCTTCATCTTGTGACTCTAAAACCGAGTGATGATCAGATTAACAGAACGACAGGAGCATAAGGACCACACAGACGGCTCATTATACCTCTGCGAGGTCTGAGAAGAGCGCCTGGCTTGTGCTACGTCTCAGAGTATCCCAGTAGCTTCTGGAGACAAGTTCCTCAGCATCTGTTTTAAGTACCTGTAGAAGTTTTAAGAACAATGATATAAATCTAAACAATAGTCACTGAAGGACAACTTACATGCTTTCCATCTCCTTTAACCAACCACAGAAGGGAAACGAGCCCGTTGGCTTACCTTCATTGTCTTTCTGATGCACACTAAGTATTACATTACAGAGCTAGTAGCCCAAGGTGCTTTCAGGGATGAAATGGTATATAACCTCTTTCTAAGCACAATGTGACTATGTCAAAAAGACTCAAACTCTGCAATTTTGCTTGCCTTTGTTGAGACATAAGTGACTTCTATAAAAGTATGACAAAATTTATTTATACTTTGTGTGAAGTGGTATATGGAGAAAACTTTTGAAAATTTGTGGTAACTTATTAATGCATATATAATTTCAAAATTAGTTGTTTTATCACCTATCTTGTTAGACTACCAAAATAAACTCATCCATACCTTGTTGATACAAACTTTAAAATAACACTTGTAAAAATAAAATATAACTGTTTAAGTCAAATGATGTAAACCTATTCTAGGACTTGACAGGTGTGTCTACTATGAAGGATAAGGTTCATTTGATGCTTATAAGGGCAGGGCACTCATTTTCCTCTCAGAATTGACTACATGATGGAGTTTCTAAGGTTAAAAACTACAATCCTAACCTGAAACTCTCAAGAGAAATAATTACAGTCAGCTTCTGGGACATACAGGGGGTACTGAAGTTATCAGGCCTATGGATCTTTTAGTTACTGAAAGAAGAAAATGCACCTGGCAGGAGAATAGAACTTTTCTGCTTTTCTTTTGTCTTAGTTTTTAAAAGGCAGGTATCAGTGAGGTGTGGTGCATGTGGCTGCCTTCTCTGCTACTTTAGAGCCCAGTGCATAAGACTGTTTGATTCTAGAAGTTTAAGGCCTGATTGGCAACATAGTGAACCTCTCTCTGTCTCAGGCAAACAGACAACAATCTGGAATATTAAAATTATACTATGTGCTAGGAATATATCAAACAATATTTTTCTAATTTTAACTAACTTTATAATTTACTACAAAACACTGTTTACTGCTAGTGATTTGCTGATCATAAAGTATTATTTAGCTGTAAATGGTTAACACATAAATGCTTATAGCAATGTGGCACCACAACACTGATCTGTAATTACCTCTTTTTCTAAATAACTGAGTTGAAAACAAGCAGTAGTAAATTACACAGGGAAAATCAGCTAAATACAGAATTAGCACAGTCTGTTTTCCTTTGTACAAACTAGAAATAACCTCAATAGATGCTAGATTAACATTGTGCTCTCATTTTAACTGACTTATTTTGAATATCTTTGCATTTTACCTGTAACTTAGAAGATTAACACATGATTTTAAAAAAGGTTTATTAAACCTACTATACTAGAAAATATGGCTAATTGGTCACTATTGCAAAAGATACAGAAACAACTAAATCCATGCTAACTGGTTCTACATGTATAGAGTAAAGAAGCAAATACATGAAATTAGCTAATATGAGTGGGATACTGTAACTGTATTTTTTTGTTTTATCTTATACCATCTTTTAAAATATAAGGCTTCTGAGAGAAGGCCCAATACTCTCCCAGCAATTATTATTGCAAGTAGAAGATAGCTGTAAGCTCAGTGACCTACCAGGCAGACTCACTGACGCCTGCATTTGTCTGAGTTCAAGCTAGTATTCCACTTCTAATCAATAACTTTCATGATGAAATTAAGAATAAATGTTTTAATATGAAAAAGAATAAAAAGGTTTAAAAGCAGAAAATGTAAATAGGGCACTGCAGTAAGCTTCAAATAGACAAGAAGCTCAAGTTAGAACTGAAAAGGAAGAAATACAGAGCAAATTTAACATTGGACCATATGTGTAAAACGTAAAGAAGGACGTGAGCTGCACACCTGTTACCAGGCTCTAAGACAGTAATGAAACAGACAGCTCTCATGCTCCAGTGTATAAATGGAAGGCGGGCGGCACATAAAGACTCACTGAACACATACTGCTGCGTGATCTCAGCTTTCAGGTCTTTACCAGAAGAACAAGCTAAGGGTGGACTTTCTTTCTTTCTTTCTTTCTTTCTTTCTTTCTTTCTTTCTTTCTTTCTTTCTTTCTTTCTTTCTTTCTTTCTCTCTCTCTCTCTCTCTCTCTCTCTCNTTTCTTTCTTTCTTTCTTTCTTTCTTTCTTTCTCTCTCTCTCTCTCTCTCTCTCTCTCTCTCTCTCTCTCTCTCTCTCTCTCTCTCTTTCTTTCTTTCTTTCTTTCTTCTCTCCTTTTCTATTGGATATTTATTTACATTTCAAATGTTATTCCCTTTCCCAGTTTCCCCTTCGCAAACTGCCTATCTTATTCCTCCTCCCCTGCTTCTATGAGGATGCAGTCCCCCCACCCACTCAAAAGAACTTGCAAGAAGGATGGACCAGGCAAACTGATGTTCTGTACCTTTTAAGTCTGATCTGTCTGTCTGTCTGTCTGTCTATCTACCTATGTCAACGAGGCTATTTATTAATGCAAGTCCTTAAACCTGGCAGATTTTAGAGTTTCTACATCTCTTTTTTAACTGTCTAAGCCTAAGCAAGGCCCTATAACCATAACCCTCTAATATCCTGTCACTAATATTTGTGATAGAAAGTCAGGAGTGCAGAGATGGCAGGCACGGCAGTGGGGAGGGAGGAACGAAAGGTCAGAGAAGTTCTCAAGAAAGTCTAACTTAGAGATATTGATCTATCACTGAGGTACGAAGAATGATGATGACCCAAAGTTATCTAGGACTAACCAGGCCAGTACTTTACATACTGAAAAAAACAAAAACAAGCAAAGTAAAACTATCTTTCTATTATGTTCTATTGCAACAACTGACAATTGTGTCAAAACATCAGCAACAAAACCAAACCAAACACCAAAACCAGTAATCCTGGAATTGTAATTTAATGCTGTACTGGACTAATTTTCTCCAGGTCTGTCACACACTCAGAGAGAAGCTAATAGACAGAGTAGATCAAATGAGTGTCCAAGAAAGCACCAGAAAATCGTAATAGACAAAGATGGTAAATAACACTCAGGTAAAGAAGTGAAGACAGGGAACCCCAATAATAAAGGGGAGAAAACAATTTCCTGTTTTGGAAGCTCAGCAAATCTCACCACAGATAAAAGTGGGCAGAGAGGCACACTGCAGCAAGAAAAAAACAAGGGCAAAGAAGACTTAAAATAACATTCTGTGGGGGCTGGAGAGATGGCTCAGCAGTAGAGGACACTAACTGCTATTTCAGAGGACCCTGGTTCAATTCCCAGCACCCACATGGCATCTTACAACTATCTGTAACTCCTAGATTTGACACAGAAGGGCCAGGCTTAACATTACAAACTCCATTTTGCTTTCAGACTCCATTTTACAATTAACTTGCCCTCTGAATAAACTCAGCTACTGAGAAAATCTCAACTTGTTCCAAGAACCATGTCACCTCATCACAATTCTCCTCAGCAAACAGCCACCCCACTCCTATGCAACAACCAATCGGTTCTTAAGGGAAAGTACCTATTGTCTTAAAGTAGATTGATTGAGCCATCAACCATTGTTCATATCAAGCTGAAATCATTACTAGGCAATAGAATTGCACCAAGCAATTATGTAACTGCCAAGCTGGAAAGTCCCTCACCCTGCTACATCAACCATGATAAATAGGCGAGGCTTATATCAGCTCAGGCCCTCCCACTGTGCTGGGGAGGTTGGAGGGTTCAAGCTCAGGCTTGAATAAAGACTTTTGCTTTTGCATATGAGTTGGACTTCTGGTAGTATAACAACACCTCCATACAGACATACATGCATACAAAACACCAATGCACACAAAATAAATTATTTTAAAAATGACATTCTGCTATACTCCTAGATCAGTGCCTTGCTCAGCCATCATGAGAAAAGCGTCCTCCTGCAGCAGATGGGAATACAGAGACCCACAGGCAGGCCTGCAATGAGTGCGTGACCTTGGAACACTCTGCTGAAAAGGGGATCGCTTTGTCAAAAGTAACATATCCTTCTGTTTGTCTTCTCCAACTCCAAAGTGTTAGTTTCTGTTTTATGTTACTATTTTATTATTATCCCTTAGATTCCTATATGCTTTCTGGTGAGGGATGGGAGGTGATGTGAAGAGGAACTGGAATGAGTAGAGGGAGAGAAAACCACAATCAGGATATATTAAGTAAGAAAAAAAATTGTTTTTAATGGAGAGGGAGGAATTGACTGGAGGAGATCCAGACAGTGGACAGGAGAAAACTAATTACATTCAGAGCTGACCCCTTAGTTTCAACTACAGAAGCCCCCCAACAGTGTGTAGATTTTATCATCACTTGCTGAGAAGCATTAACTTACAATAAAGACATTTTCAGAGAGAGGTTTTGTGTTTTTCTTTTTGGTTGTAATGGGAATTGAACCCAGGGCCTTAGACATAATAAAGCTCAATCGTAACTCTACCAGGAGCTATACTGCTAAACCATCATTTTCCAATCACCAAGGGAATCTTGAGTATTTTATGAATATTAGATCATACGGTTTAGGAAGAGGTGAGATTAAATTAATTATGAGCACTGGTAAATACACATAAATATACATGAGTGAACTGTATGCATTTATGGGCCAAAAGTCGACATTACTTATCTTCCTGTTTTACTCTCCACATTCTTTTTTATGACAAAACACTGTACTTGTAGTTCATTAATTCTGCTAGATTGGCTGGCCCAAGCCCTAGGGAACTACCTGTTCTTGTCTCACATTCCTGAGTTCTGGGATTACATACATGTCCTACCCACTTGGGCTTCATGTGGACTCTAGGAATCAGAACTCAGAACACCAGGTACTGAGCCATCTCCTTAGCTTCAAAACACAAGTTGAGTAAGAAATGGTAAATATGGTGGTGTGATGTGGTGGCTTAAATATGCTTGGCCCAGGAATTGGCACTCTTAGGAGGTGCAGCCTTGTTGGAACAAGTGTGTCATTGTGGGAGTGGGCTTTGGGAGCTTCCTCCTAGCTGCCTGAGGATGACAGTCTTTTGGTAGCCTTCAGATGAAGACATGAAATTCTCAGCTCCTCCTGCACCATGCCTGCCTAGGTGCTGCCATGTTCCCACCTTAATGAAAATGGACTAAACCTCTGAACCTGAAAGCCAGCTCCAATTAAATTGTCCTTATAAGACTCACCTTGGTCATGGTGTCTGCTCAGAGTAGTAAAATGCTAACTAAGGCATCAGGTAATTCTAAATAGACACTGATGACCAGAAGGGGTGACACAAGACTTTAATCCCAGCACTTGAGAGGCAGAGGCTGCAGAACCAAGAGGACAAAGCCCATGCTACACAGTAAAATCACCATAAACAAATATCAATGATATATATTTAGAATATCTAATTAGAGATATAGAAAAAAGAATGATGCAGTCACTATACAAGAATTCCAAGTTTCTATGCTAAGTGAGACATCAAAGATAGTTAAACATCCTAAGAGGAAGAGCATAAAGATGCTATTAGTTAGGTATATTCATCAAAAACTCAGACAATAAACATAGATATTAAGTACTTTCTAAATTTAAAGAAAATATAAATTTCTAAAGAAGGCAAGGTAAAGCAAGGAAGAAAAGAATGGTTTACAGAGAAAAATACCTAAATTCTACATCACAAAGCAATCATACTAATGTAAATGAATGGAATTTTCTAATTAAGAGACACAGATTATCAATCAGCCAGGAGAAAAGAGACCAATACATTTCACAAAATATACCATCAAAATTTTCTGTTAATGAGAAAAGCGGAGTTGCAGGCCATGCTGATGAGGCATGATGAGGCTGATGAGGCTGAAGAGGAACTAGCACTAGCTTGCTTGATGAGAATGAAAAGGCCCAACCAAACCTAACACATCTTAAAGACTCTTACAAATGCTATTGCCTTTGGCTTTGCTTTGCTACTTGTACTGATAGTAAAAATAACTAGAAGTCCTGGGAAGGTCATACAAATGAGACAGTGACTTTCAAGCACAGATTTTCAATATCTGGAGTGGCAACAGGAAGAACTCATGAAGTGCTCTTGCTGCATACTCAGAGCTGGAACTGCCCAGCAAGAGGACATCTGTGTGACAGTCCGTGTCTCAAGTTGAAGAACTACTTTCTTCACGAACAACCCTTTTCACTTGATAGGACACTGTTTAAAGTAATAAAGGAGATTGAGCTGGGCCTGCCTACAAAATCTCCAAAAGCAGAACTAAAGCCTATTTTTCCAAATGCACAGGCATCAAAGTGAAGATCTATCTATAAACCACAGTTGCAGCGATCATTTGGGAGAATTATTTTTGGGAGAAGAATTATGCCTGGGGATTGTGGGGACGAGCAAATTTTAATTCTTAAGCTAATTTTATAATTATTCATTTTATTTGCATTAAGTTTCTGAGCTATGATGCCCCAGAGTAGGGGAATACCAGGACAGGGAAGCAGGAGTGAGTGGGTTGGTGAGCAGAGGGAGGGGGACTGGGATAGGGGATTTTCATAGGGGAAATGAGGAAGAGGGATAACATTTGAAATGCAAATAAAGAAAATATCTAATTAAAAATATTAAAAGAGTTTCTGAGCTGAAGTACATTTTTAAAATCAGAAAAAGCTTTATTATCATTATAGGAAACAATAATAACAAAATAAAATATTAATTTAAAAGGTAGTCTATACTGATAACTAAAGGTTTTATAAGGCAAAATATATCCAGAAATCTAGTACACTAGCTACCAGAAATTTGGCTAAGGCATAATTAATTTATATTTTTACACATGTAATAATGTTTCAAATTAAATACCATAAAAATGAAGAGCATTATGAGTAGACAATAAATCCATAATTATAACATTTAATTATAATATACCAATTGATAATCAAGCAGAAACAACTGTCAGTAATGACAGACAACACTGAAAACACATAATTAACATGCTTGGTAATATATATGTGTAACCATATGTACAATATATATTACAATTCTGCATCAAAAACTGGAGAAGACACATTTTTAAAAATAAAGATTATTTACAAATATCAAATTTAGTCCAAAACCACATTTCAACATATGATGAAACACCAGTGAAGTGGTATTAAAAATTGACACATTTTCTGATAGTAATAGCATTAGGATAATTAAAATAGATATCATAAAAATCATATAAGGGATGCTGAAGTAAAACAGCCTTGACCTTTGAGCTAGTTGAATTGCTTATTCTTTTGAACTTTTTGTATTTTTTTCATCACTGTGGAAAAATAATTTGAGACTTGACTACATGCAAAACATAAAAAGAATCTGTGTTATCTGGAGTGGAAAAGTTCTGAGGGTCACTACTATATTCACGGACACAAGGAGGACAGCCGCCTCAGCCTTTCACTGTAGCAGGAAGAATGAAAGCAGGCAGAAGTGACTGTAGCAGGCACTGTCTTGGGACAGGCAATGTGAGAGCTCAGAGGGTCTGTCTTCATGGCCAGACCCCTCCTTTCCCAAAGGCACTTTAGGGAAGTCATTTAAGAATGTTTCTATTATACAAAAGTTTGTTAAAAAAACAAACAAACAAATTTTTACAGTTAAATTATTTAATTTACTTGAGTGAAGATTAAAGAATATGAAGCTATATCACATTAATATTTGTTTTACATAAGGACAGCTGTCCTCAATAAAATGAAATGAAACATTTGTGAACCAATAAAATAAAAAATAACAAATATGTTTTCCTCATCAATGATAATATGAATATGATAATAATATGAATAAAATATGCAGTTTAAATCTGGCTATTGAAAATACCTTAATGCCTATGACTGTAAAGTCTATGCAGTTTAAACTATATGGTAACTACTTAAAAATTAAAGGAGACATTGAAACTGCCACCATTAAAAAGTGGTTCTCACTGTGACAATAAAAATTAAGCCATAAAATCATAAATAATATTAACTATGTTTACAAGTATATATGATATTCTAATGTGAGATTTTCATTTTATAAGCTCTTACAAATATTTAAATAATTATCGGAAAACACTTTTAAAAGTAATTAGAAATTTCTCTCATTGGGAGGTAGAAGTAGATTTTATAGAAAATGTTTTCAATTTTTTAGACAAATTTAAAGACTGTGTGGGCCCCATAGATGTGGCTTGTTCTCCAATTATCCTGTGTCATTCCTGTGAATAAGCAGGATACCTTGTGCTTATTTGATGTTGAAACCACCTCCAGGATGTGCTCAAGTCTAAAATAAGTATTTCTATAGTTTATAGTAGCTAATTAAACACTGTCCCCAAATTCAAGAGACTTCTCAGGTCGATGTCTATAGTCTGAGGAATCCTTAACAAGGCTGAAGGATACCTAGGAAATGAAGTAAACTGCATGTTTATGGGACAGAGTCAGGTTAGTCTGAACAGGTTCTTATGTGCTGGGCTAACCAATAAGCTTGTTCGAGAGAACAGAAAAGTCACCATTGGGAAGAGCACTTAGAGAAAATTTCAAGACTAAAGAATGAAACTCATAGTCATGTTTGTGTAGTATGTAACACGAACAATCTTATATAGTTTTAATAGGGCAGAGAAAGTAAGCAGGCAATAGAGTTTCAGAAAAAAAAAATGAAAACTGCAAATGGAAAGTCTCTAACATGATTTTATTGGCATTGGCCAGTGTTTAGAGTTAACTCTTAAAATATCTGTGTTCTTCAGGGAGAAAGCCTATCTGTTCTAGTATTTTTGTATAATACTTCATATATTGCTGAAAAATATAAAATTTCAATTACTTTACTAGAATGTCTGGTGGTGGTTGTTTACTCATATTCACTTTAATTTATAGATATAAAACTAATAAAGATATACAATTGCTTTCTACATTTTGTTTCACATAGCTAGAAATTTTGGCTTGATCGTATCTGATTGTATTTAACAAACTCAATACACTTTATATGGCATATACAGTTTTAAATAAAGAAATAACATTATCCAATATAACAGGTAAGGGATATATACATAAAAACATATAAAGTATTGTACATACACTATTAGTAGGAGAATGGTATCCATAAAGTTGAAGACGCTGACATAGAGCACAAAGGGCCAAATGAAGTGTCACATTTCAGAATGAACCCAAGTATAGCAAAAGAAAAAAAGAAAAAGACGACAAAATAATCAATTAGGAAGGGCAAATCATTATGCTACATTCTCTATAAAGCACACACACAAGTGAGATAAATGTTAAAGATGAGTAGCAAAGTTTCTAAGCTCAGTATAAATAACTGTTGACTGAGCCTGTAGCCTGTGTTCATTTCAGCCATTTCACTGTACATGAGAGGACCACTGCTGTGAGCAAGCAGTTCCTGTGAGCGAGTGGAGGTGGACAATGGGATGAGGCCCTGCACTGGAACCCTATTTTCTATGCTCACTGCCATGATGTAGGCTCTGCTCACCTGTGGAGCAGTAGTAACACTTACCTGCCAGGAATGAGATGGGGATACAGAGAGTACCACTCATTATGGTCTTAGCACAGACCTTAGAACAAAGTGTTCATTTCAGAGTTTTAATGACATGGACGTATTTTAGAGTTTTGATCTGGATATGTTAATTTTTAGTTAAAGAAACCAAGAGGTTGTTATTAAGTCTATCAGCTAACATTTTTGATGTTTATTATATTTTTATAATTGTGTATCATACTGGTAAGTAGCATTTTAACTCATTTAATCCTCATAAAATTACAGGTGGTGACCACATTATTCTATTATTTCAATTGTAAATGTAAAAGCACTGGGACAGAGAGAGTAAGAATCTTACTGAAGATCAACCACAAAGGTAATGCATCACAGAGGGAATATTCAAATCCTCTGCACCTAGCTCATGGGTCCAGTTTACTTTCTCTTTGGGCTTAGTCTTAATTTTTTTAACTATGAGATAAATATTAGTTGTTTTAAGTTCAACCTAGAGTTTAGAATATGTGTACATGTATACTATCATTTCTATCAACTTGCCAAAACCATGTGTATTTTAATTTTACTTGGTCGTCTCTAGATAGACTAGTCAAAAGTCAATTCAGATTTGTATTGTTTAAAATATGACTAATGAACTGAAACCAAGGACTGCCATATCAAATACGGTAATGAAGAACTGTAGAGGGCTGTGCTGCTGAACGGTACTGTCAGGGAGAGCACACTGAGAGGAACACCTGATAACTACATTATGTAATGAGCTTTGAGCAGGGCTAGTTAAATTCAGATCAACACCTCTGAAGATCTGTAGATTAATGACTGTAATGAGGTCATTCACATATATCAAGTTACATACAACTTATATGTTATTTTTTTTCCCAGTATAGGGAATATATGACATACCACCTAGGATAAGGTCATATAATATAGATTTTATAATTTACCTAGACTTGCCTAATTAATCCAAATTAATGTGAATTACATCACTATTATGAAATGTTTGCTTTCAATGTATTTTACATTTCTTTGTATATTGTATCTTACAATTTGTAATTTTTTTTTTGTATAATATATCTTACAATTCCTTTACCTTAGCTTTTGTGTTAATACTGTAGCTTTTCTCCACTATATTATCTGATCTATGTATTTTAGTAAATGCTAATGACTAAAATTATATTTCTAATTAAGTATTTGTTACATGACAATGAAATATACTACATTTTTGGTATCTAAATAGCAAATGAATAAATTAAGATGGATAAAAGTAGAGAATTCAGAGCAGGTCACCAACGGTTGAAACTGACTTTGCCACTGAACAGGATTATAATTTTGCATAAGATATTTCAATTCTATAGTAGTCAGTTTCCTTGTTTACCGTGGGCAACAGAAGGGTTGGTGGATAGATTAAATGCACGAAAAGCACATAGCCTTGTGCCTAATAGTAAGGGCTTAGGACCAATCTGTTATTTTGTCATTGTTGTTGTTTATGTGGACTGGCCTGTTGTTAAGTCTGAAATATTTGGGACAAATAAGATGAAGACTAAAAAGACGAACTACTGTTAATTCTGAATGAGGCACTGACATGTAACCCAGAGGGAGAGTCTCTACTATTGCTAAGAGATGCAGAAAGCCTACATTATTTCCTTATATTTACCATTCATCATATAACACTATCATTAAATTCACTTACAGAATTAAATCTTTGCATATTCACCTTTAAATTTTTACATGCATAATGATCTTATTAATCTATTATATGATATATACCCTTCATATCTCACAAATAAAGACAGTATGGATGAAAATGATTTAATGAATATGATTGGGTACAGATATTTAATATCAATATTTAACATAAATATTGATATTGATATTGATGCATAAGATACTTAAAATAATTATTCTACATTAAACCTTCAAAATGTTTGCAGTAAAGTAAACGATCCGAATTCTAAGTATTACACAGTTTCAACAAGTACAAAATAATTCTCACCTGGAAAAACCCACCTGAAACCACTATAAAGTATTTCTTACCAGCAATGCACGTTTTTCTTCATCTCCTTTAGTTTCTCTCTTTTCATTTTTTTTCCTGAATATCTCCTGAAGCTATACAGAAATAAATCAGGAATCAAACACCTACATATTACTCTATACTAAGTATATCTTACACATAATCAAAGCAGTTTCAATATTTAAACTATTCTGTATTTTACGATTGTATCATTTTTCACAAAAAAACCATATCCTTTGGTACTGGCAGCTCACAGTTATGTTAAATGTATTTAGTATTATAGTGTTAGTTGATCTCTACAACACACAGACACTGAGTCTGAGGCACACACAGAAAGAGAGGAAACCTGGTGGGCTGTACGGAGCCCTGAGGCAGTCCTCATGGACTCTGGTTTGAGTCAGGCTTCTGTCTCAGTGCTACTGCAGTAGACTGGTCACTCTACGCTACTGCTTCTAACTTGTTCATATAAGGAAATGGACACGATCACCCGTGAGGCTCCTGCACTAACTACTAACTGTGCATGATAGAGAAGAGATTGCTGACATCCTTTCTTAGAGAGATTAACTGTCTATAGCTCTTTTTTTTTTTTTTTTTTTTTGTATTTGGAAAATAAGAAAAGTCCCTTACTGTATAGAGTGCTACATAAACTAAGTATCAAAACTAATTACCTAGTACTTTGCCTATTATATCTAAGTATGTGTTAGCTAGTGCTATAAACAGTATCATTACTGTTTATAAATCTTTACATTTCTGTGGTCTTCAATGGAAGCCTAATTCTGCTGTTTTTACTGTAGAGGCCATGAGGTGCTTGTGCTCACAGGTAAGCACTAAGGGAATCAGGAAGGTTAAACATCCAGGAATGTCTCTCTTCAAAGCTGGGAGTGGATGTGGCTAACAGCATGGTGGCTTCTGTGCCATCTGTATGGCTAGGCGACACCTGGCCCCCAGATTCTTACAAACAGGAGCAAAGGTGCTTTATAGCCTCATGACCTTTATGCTATCTCTATGACCACAGCAGACACTCTTCTCGAGCCTTAAGGTGTCACATATAGTCAACTTATAGAGCCTGTCTTTATGGAAGAAGTCACATGTACTTTACAAAGAGCTATACCTGATGTAGCTATACCTTAAGCTTTATTGTGCGCACAGGATTGAGTTAATTAATACCAGAAAACTTTTTCCAAATTGTGCTGTGTTTTAATATGAATGAAATCAACGACCCTGTGTCAGACTCTGTCAGTCATGTTAAACGGGACCTCCCTCCTGCCTCATGCAGGCCCACTCTGCTGCCTGCGGCGTCTGCAGAAACTCCTCCAATACACACGCGTTTGTCAGTTTTCTGAATAGAGTTTGTTATTCTTGTCTGTAGAATCTGGATTGCAATCTCAACTCTACTACTTTCCCCCTTTTCAGTTATTACTTTTACTTTAGTGCATGAGTGTGTGTATGTGTGCATGTGGAGAGAGGGCAACTGTAACACTGGGTGTCTTCCTCAATCATCCCCCACTTAATTTCTTAAGATGTCTCGCCAAACCTGGAGCTGACATATTAGCTAGACTACCTGGCCAACAAGCCCCTGGGATCCTCCCATCTCTGCCTCCTCAGCAATGAGACTATGGTGCAGGCTGGCTATCTGTGTGGTGCTGGAGATCTGAACGCAGTCCTGCTTGGGTGGCGAGCACTTTACTGACTAGGCCTCCTGCACAGCACCTCTATTTCACTGTGTGCATTGAGAGCTGAGAGTCCAGTTACTCCTGCTTTCAGAGTCTCTGAAACAGACAGGCAAACACCACAGCTAGGGAAGCACTAGAGCAACCGAGCAGAGCAGATTACAGCTCTAGGGCAACTGCAGCTCTTGCACAGAGTATATGGGAACAAACAGCAGGTGATGCGAGTGCCTCTGACTCCATCCCAGAGCAGGCAACATCCCAAAAGACACAGGCACAAAGAGCTTTCGAGAAGTGGGATCTCCAAAAGTCGGTGCTGACACAGAATATTTAGTCACATTATTTAGATAAACAGGTTCGTTATAAAATAAATTAAAATAGCTCTTTATGTACAACTTTTCTCTTACCTTTAAACAGAGGATATGAAAAAATGAGAATAGAACATTGAAATTATTGGCAGATTTTGCTACTCTAAGAAATAAATTAATATTACTTTTTATTTCAGAAGAAAAAAAAGTATTTTGCCACAGAAACAGATGTAGGACACACAAGTAAAAGACAAAGAATTGAAGGGGAGATGGGAAAAGGACAAAGCAAGTTAAGACACTGCCAGATAAATGGTCACAGAGGAGGAGCAGAGATCCAAGAAAAGGAAAGAAAGGAGCAGGAAGTGGCCCATGCATGTTCACTCTAGGGAACGGGAAAGAGAAGGAAAAGGGAAATGGGAAGACGAGTCCAAACTGATACAGAAAACTTCCTGTGGTAAAGAGCTGCGACAAACCCTGAGTGTTAGCTGGAAAGACATAACCTCAGGACTGCCTTTTTCCCATTGACTCCCAACATCTGACTACAGTCATCTTTAAACACTCAATATAACTTATATTTCCATAAGTCTTAACACAAAACATAACAATGTAAGGGAGCAATATTTAATTATTAGAAAAATGTAGCATATAATGTACATACCACCAAAAATTCTTTTTTATCCACCATCTCATTTCCGTCAGTGTCAAACATGTTGAAAGCTATTCTAAAACCTGCATGGGGCTCTGCCAGAAAAAAAACAACAAACAAAAAACCAGAACAAGTTTTCGTAAGATGGAAAAAATACTTAAAAGTACAAAATCCATGCATTTAACAGTTAGATACATACACTGAACAAAATAAATGCAAAGTAATATGTTAGTATAAGTTACATACACTGAGAGTTATTTTGAAGAATACATATTTCTGCTTTATGTACTGCAGACTCAGTACCAGAACTGCCAATAAGCTTTCTAAGTACCTATTACTTATTGCACTGTGTTAAAGGAAATATCTGACAACTGTCCCTCTAAAAATAAATATCCAAATTCTGCTTATTTGTTAACAAAGACAAACATGAGGTCACTGGACTTGATTGCTTTTTTAAATTGAACTATATTCAACTACTTAAAGTGGCAAAAAAGAATAAAAATATAACATAATGTACCAGTTCCAGTTCTTCAGGAAAACTTAACTGAAATCACCTGGGATAAATGTGCTCATGAGAGGGTACAGATTTGGGGTTAAATTTCTAGATGCTTGAAAAGCCATAGGCTTTTATAAAATGTGTGAGTGTGTAGTCCCAGGGATTCCAATACCCAAGTATCAGGTATCTTTTTGAGAAAGACTGTCATGCTTATGAACTGACTTAATTTTATGAGCTTTCTGAAGCCCCATAGTTTTGTTTTGTTTTTCCCTAAATATCTAGAGTGTAAACAAGAAAACCTGGAGAGAAGAAAAGCATCCTTCCGGGAGAAGGTCAATGACGTTTTTAAGAAAAGACTTGACCTTTGTCCTTTGAAATGGCTAGCAAAAATCTGAATGCCCCCATCTCCAAGGAAACTTACCAGCTTGATATGAAGTCCTGAACTTTGCGAAGAAGCAGATGGCCCTACTTTCTTAACCCATCAGAACTGTCTCTGGAAATAACCAAGGGAAGCCACTGCTTTATGATAACTTTTTATAAGTATTTTAGGAATCTGCATTTACTGTTATCTTTCACAAATACTGACACCACAACTGAAAAGCAAGTTTTACTTTTAAAAAGATTTTGAAAAAGTATATGAATATATATAAAATAAGTCTCATCACAGACTTAGATTGGTATCATCAACTAATTTTCAAGCTAGATCAATATCAGGTGGACCTACTATGAATGGCAGAATGTTTGTTTTTCAACACTACAAATTTTTTTCTCATTATGAGAGAATAAACAACATGAGAGAAAATAAAAGATATTTTTTGACATATATATACATTCACACCCCTCTTTCTGCTGCTACATCATTCATAACTGTGCTTAGAAACAGGATTTTAAAGTGAGCTTTACTAGTGCTCATTTGTATACATCTCCAGTCTTCATCATCTGAAATTTCCTAAAGTCAATTCTTCCTTGTTTGTTTTTTTTTTCCATCTACCAATTATTTTCCTAAAGGACACCGTGAATAAGACATTGTTTGTGACACAGATAGCCCAAAAGAAGGTAGCATTTTGACATTGCAGACCTTCCACAGCAGTGTGGAAAGACAGACCTTGTAAAACATAATTTCAAATAATCTAAATTCTATGAAGAAAATAAAACACGACGAAAAGATTAAAAGAGAAGGCATGAGAGCTACTGAAGAGTGGCGCCAAGTGAGGACTTGTGTTTTGAAAGGAAGCCTGAATGATGCATTCCCAGGAAAGGGCAGACAACACTGCACTCAGAGAGCAGATTTCCTCCATGGGAAGGAGTCCCACAAGTGGAAAGGCCTGGAGGCCGAAGCATGGCGAGTACAGCACGCAGTCCCATCTACTGGATGCTGAGAAACCGAACCCAAAGCTTTAGTAAGCGTGCCACATATTTCATAAATACTATGATATGTGCCAGAGAGAGCAAACCACTGCAGTTGAGAGAGAGGGGTTACGGGACTCAAACTTACTACTCTTTCACATTAGACTTGCAGAAACCCTGGCTTAAATGTATATAATACAAACTTGATAGAATAAATTCTGACCTCTAGGATCTCATGTAGCTGAAACCCCAAAGAGTTACATATTTATAATTAATGAACATTTTATTATTATCAGAAGCCAAGCACGTAGGTTTTTGACTGTTACAGTGTTATACTTAACATTTTCCTGTGATATTTAGGTATGAATTTGTAAAAGAGCCTTACAATAATATGCTAAAAAGATTTTTAGGATCATAAGGAAAAATACAGATAGAAATAAGTTTAATGAGTATACTTACTTGTTAAGATACATAAAAGAAAAAGATACTCTGTGTAAGAAATCACACCTAGAAGAAAACAGTATCAATTATGCTTGAAAAATATTAACTTATCTTTGACATATATCAAAGTAAAATACTTTCTAGAATAAAAACTATGACTAATTTAGTTTTAAAGCATATGCTAAATATTGTTTTGAATGAGACTACTATATTATAAAATCATTGCAAAAGTAGCAAAATTTATTTTATTTAAATGGTTACATGTGCCTCTTTAAAAATTCTAAGGAAGTTTTCATTTATGATAGATATATTGGCAGCAAAGGTTTGTTTGTTTATTTATTTATTTATTATTTATTATGTAAGTATTTATTTATAGCTTACCTTTTAAACTTGTTACTTGTTACTATATTAAACTAACATAAGGAGGTCAGAAATGCAATGAAGAACTTAGTCACTTTTTAGTGACACTGGAATAAAAATTGACACTTGTTTAGAAATTTGATGTGTAACATTTAAAACTAAAACTTTACACTTACCTTTTTTCCTGTCAAATGATCATTTGCTACTTTATAACAGCTTTTATCCTTAATTGACTCTAAGAGTTTTCCCCAGTGACCCTCACTTTATGTTTTGTGTATCATGAATTCTCTGTACCCTATAATTGCAAGTTTCACCAAGAATTTGTATGAAGTAAATAAATACACACACTGTTACTGCACTCTTCACTATTCTTTATGCTTAATTGACCAAGAAAAGACTGAAAGAATTAAGTTCAGGAATAAGTCTGCAGTACTTCCCTAAATTGCAGTCACTTGATGTTTGGTAAAAGATATGGGGAAAAAAAACCCTTAAACACATTGTGGTCTTTAGATTTCCACTTATCTGATGTTTTTCAAAGCTCCACTACTCTTTGTTACAGAACAAAGAGACTAGGAGTCACTGTCAGGTAGTCTGTCACAGACATGAAGGGAACTACCCAAGACGCTCTGAAAGCATTCTGTCTTGTTTATTCTAGAATACTGTTACCTACAGACAGTTCTGGATGACTGCCATGAACAGTATGGGAGAAAGACTCTAAAATGGTCAACAGCTGTAAAGACAAAATTATTTAAGAGTTCTCTTACCACTCTGATTCACTTAGAGGATGACAAACTATTATAGTTAATATAAAGAACTTTTATAAAGCCATATAAAAGATAATTAATTCAAGGTTTCCCTCATTCAAGATTACTTAAGGGAGGAATCCTTGAATGCAGAGGGTCACGGACAGCATTTGTCCGTAGGGCCACCTGCCTACTGAGTTCATTAATATGCACATAGGAAGGGAGAAAAAAGTGATATAACTAAATGAAAATAGTCAAGGAAAGAGAAAATATTGCTGAAGATGAACTATAGATTCATAGTTCTTCCTAACTATAAACATATAAAACCAGAAGAAAATTAGAAGATCAATCCTTCGATTTACTTATGGCCACCCAGGACAAAAAAAACAAAAACAAAAACAAAACAAAAACAAAGTCAAATACTACTAACATGATAATGGTACAGTCTTTAAAAGTAAAGGGTAAAGAAGACATCAACTACATGACAGTAGTCAGGAGGCTCAGGAAGTAGGATTTTAAGTTCATGTATAGCCTTGAGCAGTTTGGAGAGCCCCCTGTCTTGAGGAGTGGAAAGAAAGGGAGAAGAATTGACAACTAGGTTTTGAAAAATTAGGTTTTCAACTAAAATTTTAAAGAACTTCCTTAAAAGCATGACATCATTAAATTACTCCTTCTTGATCTATTATGTTTTCCTAAGTGTTACTTATTGCTTTTATAAGAAGTTGCTTAATATTTTTTTTTACTAAGTAATAGCTAAGAAGATGAAATACATTTTAAGTATTTAGTGGCTTTAAATATTTAGCTTTAACAATTTGCCACCATTTAATCTTCATATACATGTAAATTAAGTAACTTAGTATTTCTCTAACATCTAACTAGTTAGCTCTAAATTCTTATAAGACCATGGTTTAACCTTTTCTTAGGGAAAATGGATTTCCTTCTTCTGTGCATTTGGTTTTCTTGTTGTTGTTGTTCTCAATTATATTTGGCCCAATATATATTTTCTTATACGATATATTAAGGTAAAATAGTTAAAATTCATTATATTTATCTATTCCCTTTGAGTTTTAAACACTCCCAATACTATTATCTCACTCTAAAATATGAATAAATTTTCTAAGAATATGTTTGTTTGTGAGATAAATCTTTGCTATGGAGTCTAGTTTGGCTTCAGACCCAAAAAATCCTCCCTCTTCAGGCTCTAGAGTAGCTGAGATTAGTGAACGTACCACCAAGCTCAGTTCTCCAAGGACTATTTTATTTTAATGTACCCGAGCCCAGTATTTAAATCCTAGTTAAAAAGAGATGTCCACAATAAAGACACATGCCTTTCATTCAGATTCCACATGAAAAAAATAAGACTTTTTGCTTTTTTTCTTTTAATCAAGGCATCAAGTAACACAGGATAGCCTTGAACCTACTAAGTAGCCAAGGCTAGCCTTATATATCTGATCTTGCATTCGCCTTCCCAACACTGGGCTTATAGACATGAGCCATAATACCTAGATATGCCCTATAATTTGAGAACAAGTCAATGTCCACATGACCAACTACATTATGGATACAGAAACAGGAAGCTTTTACAGTGAGTGTTGTATTTCAAATTTGGCTGTTAAAAAAATACCCAGCACAAGGGAAGGCCTGGGCCAAGTAGTGGGAGTGGGTGGGTAGGGGAGCAGGGGTGGAGGGGTATAGGGAACTTTCGGGATAGCATTTGAAAT